>NC_140379.1:5537500-5967500 GCF_054491055.1 Hypomesus nipponensis
CTATAGAGCAACGATTCCCAACCTGTGGGACACGGTCCAATAGTGGCCCGCTAGAGTAAAACTGATTGGAAAATAGATACGCCTGACACGTTGACGAAAGAAAGCTTACTGTGGCGCTGATGGACACTTTTTCTTTGATCGCTCAAATACATTTAGCCTTGAAAGCGAACTGTTGGCTCCCGTGGTGTTGTTAAACATGTGTGATAAGCACAAAGCAAGCAAACGGATGTGTTGCAAGGCCTCAAAATTATTTGACCTATGCACGTGGGCCGCAAAGTGGAAAAGGTGGGGAATGGCTGCTAAACAGTACACAGTATCGCAAATCAAATTGTAATTCTATTCTATTGTGACTCTCAAGATAGGAATTGTATCCTAATGCTCCTTTTTTTCTCTGCAACCCAGATCCACAATGGCCAGCAGATAGCCTGCCAGCTGCGAAAAGAGGACTTAGGAGCCCTAACCAAAGGGACCATATCACTAGAACTGGAAGTTATTTTTAACCCTGTAAGTAGAGTTTTCAGCAACAATGAGGACATGAGAACATGATGGCTATTAGACATGGGCAAATCCTCACTGATAAGGCCATCTGTAAGGTACTAACACATTGGCCAGGGACGCAGTGAGCATACACACAGTCCAACTCCCACAACAGATGGACTTTAGATTATCTAATCACATAGCTGGAGTCAATGCCATTTAGCTCATCGTTGGCATTCGCTGGTGGCAGAAAAATGGGAAACAATTGAGCTGTAAAGTTTATATTATTACATTACATTACATTTAGTCATTTAGCTGACACTCTTATCCAGAGCGACTTACAGTAAGTACAGGGACATTCCCCATTAGGCAAGTCGGGTGAAGTGTCTTGCCCAAGGACACAACGTCATTTGGCACAGCTGGGAATCGATCCAGCAACTTTCTGATTAATAGCCAGATTCCCTAACCGCTCAGCCATCTGACTCCCAAGTATATTATTATTATATTACTATAGTGCACGCAATACAGTTACATATTTTTCTCAGTCTCTTCCCTCTCCTCTTTTATCATTCTGTTTTTTTAGGTTAGAGCTGGTATTAGAACATTCAAACCAAAGGAAAAAAAATTCATGGAAGACAATCCAAAGTTTTCAAAAAAGGTTGGTCATTAATCGGTATTATTTGAGTTGAAACAATTTCACAGAAGTCACCTGAAATCTATTTAATAGCTGCAAAAAAAAAAATCAGATTGAATTCCATCCAGTATGTGAATGTATTTCTCATCAGATCTTGGCCAGAAATGTACTCCGTGTTCGTACCCTCTACAAGGCAATAATGTCTACATTACAATATATCAAAAGCTGCTTTCAGTGGGAGAGTGTCCAGAGGAGTCTCATAGCATTCCTGGTAAGTAATTTCCCCTTATCACCAAACGCAATCTACTATCCCCACTCACCCCTCCCCGCCCCCGTTCCCCAAGTCTGCAACACAAGTGAAGTTGGTTCGACCCCTCCTTGAACCCCTCCAAGTGCTGATCTTAATCAATGCTGCGTAAGGCTGCGGCAGCCCCCTCTACCTCCAGTTCTCCGGCAGCTTTCGAAGGAGAGCTGAGCTGTTTCAGGTACCTGATGGGCCTCCGGGCTCAGCTGGAGAGACTGCATGGTCCCACTGGAGTTGAGATCGAGTCTATTTTTACTCTACTTCCCTGACAACTCATTAACTCTCCACTCAGAGTGTGGTTTCTCCTGCAGTCCATTAAATGTACATATATTATTATGTAGCTAGTCCAGATATTTGTTTTTTTTTCAAGAAATGTTTTCATGGATCATTTAGTAAAATCTGCTAAATGCAAAGCAGTTTTTTTTTACGGTGGGTTTGTTGTTTTCAAACACCATTCTTTGCAGCCCTAGCATTGCGTGGTTTCAGGGGTTTCTTAGAACGATCATCTTAGATAAAGTTAAATTAATGCTGCATAAAGCCTATGTATTAACTGTGTAGGCGTAGGGGTCAACTAAAGTTCTTTGTGACTTGCTGCCCAGTGTCCTGTAGATGGGGCTAAAGTTTTTCTTAGCCAAGAGGAAGATATTTAGGCCTTTACAAATACTGGCTGAAGTAACTAAAATTACACTCATACAAATGATGCTGTTAAGTGTAAAATCTCCAATAAGGTTTACTTTTTCTTGATTGGGATTTATGTTTTGTTCTGTGGGCGTAATTGTCTGTTTGTGTATTTGCAGTCACTGTCAAATGTAAAGATTTCATTTGAGTAAATGCAATGTAGACTAAAAATATTGAATTGCCTATATATTGGATGTAGGGTGATTTCAAACAATATATAATATCTGTGTAAAAGAGAATGGATACACACTCAAGCATGCATGCACACACACACACACACGCACGCACACACACACACACACACACACACACACACACACACACACACGCACACACACACACACACACACACACACACGCACACACACACAGACAACCTGCCTCCCTGCTACAATATACTAGACCATCTGCACAGTGTTTTTTCAATCGTGTTAGCATGCTGAAATCTCCACAAATAATGTATTCATGCTAGACAGCCTCTGTAAGCTGTGGTGAGATATGACAGAAGAACCATCCCACATACAGTATAAGTGATGGTATTTGCTTTACTAAGACAATAATGAATTCTCTTATTGATTTTACAGCCTTTTCCCAGAAATAGAAACGGGTGAATCTGTGCACATGAATACAATATATGTGTATATATATATATATATATATATATATATATATATATATATATGTATATATATATATATATATATATACACACACACTGTATATACCTATTAACATCACACATCTGTTGCATACTCAGTTTATGAGTTTAAAATGACTATAGCTATGTACATACTTATCTGAACAAGATCAGCTCCCCTAACATTGGAAAAGTAGAGTAAAACTGATTTTGTACAATATTGAGTATTGGATTAGTGCATGCATTGTTCCATGAACAATTCAATGTTATCCTGTTCAGTAGCTCTTTACATTTAACGGTGTTATATTTTTATAACGCTATCACATGTCACAAGCACTTTGCAGTGTAAGCCTCTTAAAAGTGTCTCAAGTTGAAAATGGAGCACAATTCTCCCAGTCTTTACGGAGCACATTTTTCACGTATACATTTGCACAGGAGCGTGACTCAGTATTTTGCCACCCCTGTTATTCAGTCACTTCGAAATATCCACTAATAAAACATAAACCTTTTAGCGGGGAATTAGTTTCATCTCCCTTTCAGGCCGTGTTTGGCTTGAGATAACAGAGACAAGAGCGTGCTTGGCTTTTGCACATTAAAGGGGGGGATATCTGCCATCTTTTATGGCAGTTGGTGCCTCCGAGGAGAGAAATGACTTTACCAGATGTTCACTTTTATTTTTATTAGCATATAAAAACATGTAAATCCTCCCCACGCCGCTTGGCTCCATGCCTTCTTCAACGTCGCTGCCTTTCTGACAGGATTATTTTATAGCCTCGTTTAGCAGTACAATTGAGACATCACAAACCATATTTCTTTTTTTCTCCTTTTATCTGTTTCCCCAAGCTACACAGGTGGAATCTGCATTAGAGTGTGATTATCAATGCTAAAGCCACGATCACTCACAGATTCCCCCGCGGTTAGACTGAATGGTTCGCCAGCTTTAATGTACACAAGATAAAAGACGCTGAACAATTAGACTTAAGTGGTTAATGTCAACGCATATGCAGGGGGTTTGTAGATTGGCTGTCCAACTAAGCAGAGCGTGGGGTGTGCACACCATATGTAGAAACATACAATATGTTATATGAAATGTTTGAAATATGAAAGCTTTCATATAGGTAGGTTCCTTTCTTCGCCTTTCATCAGAAAGGGTCTTTAATCAGTTTGTTGGTTGTACAAAAAGCTTTAGGCTACTCTTGATAAGGGTGCTTTTGAAATGTGGCTAAGACTGGACGGCACTCGGAGAAGGAAAACCTTTTCAAGCTCCTGTGCCTTTCTGCTCTGACCTTTTCTTCAGATCTTCTTGGTGACGGTGTGGCACTGGGAGTTCTACATGTTGCCCCTCTTCCTTGTTCTCCTCATCTCATGGAACTACCTCCAAGAGGCCACTGGGAGAGTCAATCAAGATTTGGTGAGTACAACGACTTGCTCCTCCTTCAAAAAAACAAAAATCTTCTGCTCCATCGTCCATCATAGACCAGAGCCTTCAGCACATTTAGTTGTTAGTCACCACAGAAGACATGTGAGGTCCTCTGCACACGTCCTACAGCGCTACATGTGACGGCTCTAGACCCTCGTTTGCCACATACAGTCTAAGCTGTAGGGGTGAGCTTAATATGTGCTTGAGATCAACAAAAAATCTTCACAGGTCAGTGGTAATGGAGCTCGTCTTTACCACTGTTATTTAGCTGTTGATGATATGAACGGCAGTAGACAGATGAAGACTGGAGGGGTGGGAGGTTGGGGTTAGTTTAGGCCCAGGGTCAACTAAAACACCCAGGGTGCAAGGGGTCGATACTCAGAGCGGGTGTTGAGCTGTGTATTTTAAGCACTCTCCTACTCGTCCCCCTCTAACATCATTTCTGGGATTCTTACTTTTCTTAGGACCACGTGGATTTTGCCGATGAAGATGACGAAGATGAAAAGGTGTCTTAAATTTTTTGTTTCTGTGTCACTCCTGTCCTTTATTCACTTTGTTCGTCCTTCATGCTCACTTTAGTTCATGCTCACTGTTCGCAGGGGACGCTTCCAAAAATCCTGTCTTATTAAAAGAGGAGCATATTATGAGGCTTTACAAAGTCATAAAGCTCAGTCTTCAGAGTGTTCAGAGGGTTTTTTCCTGGTGCCACAGAGGGAATCTGTCTCAGTAGACATGTGGTGTGCTGTGTGTGTGTGTAAAAAGCTTGGACACGACTGTGATAATACTGGCTGCTTGCTGGTGTATACAGTCTTACCCAGAGTCCTCTGATGAGGCTCTGCTGAGAAGCCTCATCTGGACACTGTCATGCCAAGTCATCTCAGCAGTACTTAACAGAAACATGCACGTACTGTACAATGCATGCATACACAGCCAAGCAGTGACTGAGATCACTGGTTGACTGTCTCTCCGGTCAACGTAATTATTTCTCTTTTGTCAAGTCCCCACTTTTATTTTTGTTGTTGTTGTTGTTTTCACCGTTCGATGTCGAGATCTCTGCTGTGTCTGAAGTCTGCATGGCTGTGTGACTTGGTGTCCTGCTCCTTCTCCCTTTCTTTCTCTGGAGATCTTCACCCAGAGTCCCTGGCCTGTTCTGTTTACTTTACGGCTGTCCTCCCCTAGTGGGAGCTGAGCTCTTTTGGCTTTTGGATAGCCTGAGAACCGTTCAGTGATAAATGGGCTACTTCATCTTTTTGATAATGCAAAGTCCAGTCCACTTTGAAGCCCCTTTTCACCCCAGTTTAACAAAGTGGAAACCAGGATTTTCAGCTCCTATCAGTTTTGCCAAATAGCTTATAAGTGTAAATTTAGGTCATAAATACATGTTTATTTCCAGCTGAATCTTAAATGATTAAATCTTCAGTTTTTATTCTTAAGATCTTTGTGCCAAATTTAGTTGTTTGCAAATAGCTCACTTGTTCTTTAATGTTCCAGGAATCTGAGAGGAGAGGTTTGATGGAAAAAATTCACATGGTTCAAGAAACTGTCATCACTGTTCAGAATCTATTGGAGGAAATTGCATGCTTCGGGGAGAGAATTAAAAAGTGAGCATATACAGCAATATAAACCTGAATTGTGTTCAATGCAGGATTATTTTTGCTCCCCCATAAAATAATTCAATACATGGATTTCAAATATATCAAGTGTTTAAACAGTGTATAAACTATTTAAAATGTTAGCAACATTTTGGTACAACAGTGAAATGTAGTTTACGTTAGGAAAACATTCAAATTAATGTTTCAATCCAGTATGTGCTGTATTTAATGTAAAAATGTTTTGTTTTCATTTTCAGCACATTCAACTGGTCTGTGCCCTTCCTGTCCAACCTGGCATTCCTCGTTTTCCTTATTCTAACAGTTCTAGTGTACTTCATTCCTCTTCGCTACATTGTTCTAGTGTGGGGTAAGTGTGTATTTTACACTTTTCAGTTTCACATTTGTTTAATTAAAGAGCCAGTTAATCAAATCTCCAGACTAGTGTTGATTATATGTTTATAGTCAATGTGTAAGTCTGCCTTCAAAATGTCTGTTGCAGGTATAAATAAATTCACTAAGAAATTACGGGACCCTTATGCGATTGATAACAATGAAGTCCTTGATTTCCTGAGGAGGGTGCCTTCAGATGTTCAAAAGGTAAAACCAAAGATTAAGACTCGGGAAGCTGCAAATCCTTTAGTCTCTCAATTTAGCATTGTACTGAAATATCTCAATGTCTTTTCTGAAAAATGTCTGTAATTTGCTTCATCTGGATAATTATACCTCTTGCGTAATTTCTGTTGTGCTTCTACTCTGAACATCCCTTGTGGGAAAGAGCAGTGCGATAAGAGACTTTGCTACTGTGTGTTTGCAAGGAAAACATCACAGTTCCCAGGCAGAAACACAGCAGTGGAGAGTCATTGTGACACTAGTGTCGTGACTCAGCTGGTAGCCCTTTATCCAGCGTGGCCCGATGTCTCTGCTACGAGGGAGTGCCCTGCACTCCACTGCTTAGAGTGTTCAGAGGGTGACTCATTGCGCTCGAGTCTTTGCGGGTCCCCTCCTCTCTGTGCCTCCCCTGTGGCAATGCATCAACTCAGGCTCTGCTAGTTTAACCTGCCCCTTACCACACTCCTGTGTCTGTCTACAGGTGCAGTACAGTGAACCGAAAGCCAGCAGCTCTCTAAGCCCACTCAGGAGGAAGAGAACTACATAGAAAGGTGTCAGGGCACGGTCGGGCACAGGTTCCAAGCGGAGAACACGGGTTGCACACTGAACTCAATGCTCGTTCCTACCAATGAATAGCCCACGCTATGAAGGATAAGGAAACTGCCGATGAAAGCTGCTCCTAAATTCCCCTTCTGGTGTTACTGGTCGGGTTTGAATGCTCACAAAATGAATGTTTTTAAAAACCACATTGGGCCCTTTGATTCACTATGCCACTACGAGTTTTTTTACTGTCCATAGAGTAAATATGACTATTGACTAAAGCAAAACACAACCACAATAGCTGATTTGGTTTGTTTTCTAGTTTTTGTAGCACTGTGATGTAGCTACTTATTTTATTATACCCTGTGGTTATACTTTCTATTTAATACAAAAACAAAATCCAAAGCTACTTCAACCTAGTTTTACATGTTTTTCCTTTATGCCACAATATTCTGATTGTTAAATGTGTATGTAAATAAGATGGTTATTATAGTAAGATCTGTCACTCTTCCATGTTATTGAATGTACTTTGAAAGTGTTTCACTTTTGAGGAATGTATTATTCTGTGTGGGATTTGTTTAACCATATATATCGTACACACGTATATCATGGTCAACCTTATACTGCACTGTATGTTACTGTATATAGCATTTAATCACAATTTAACTATTTAGTTTTCTCACTGATTGTGGTCCAAAATGTATTAGGATAATGATCCTAATGATTTTAGATTTAAAAAAATTATATAAATCTTTTACCATCTGTATTTCTAGGTGTACTTATTTAACTTTGATTCACTTTTTACTAGTGAATGCCATGGGACCAAATGTACAATTTTGCACACCTAATATATCTTGAAATAACTTATTAATGATTATCACTAATGAGAATTATCATCTCTTCTTTACAATGCAATAAATGCACCCGAGTATGGATTTGTCTCTAATCAAAATCCTTAATAAATGTGCATTTGTCTTTATAACAATATTTTATCTTCCCCCCCCCCCCATAAAAATCCGAGTAATTCTGTGAGTATCATGATGTATTGACAATCTCTTCATTAGGCTTTCATGAGGCTG
Source organism: Hypomesus nipponensis (assembly GCF_054491055.1). NCBI lineage: Eukaryota > Metazoa > Chordata > Actinopteri > Osmeriformes > Osmeridae > Hypomesus > Hypomesus nipponensis. The sequence continues at coordinate 5,545,471 of NC_140379.1, forward strand.
CTGCTGCTGCTGCTGCTCATGGAGACCTCTCCGCCACCCAGACTGCCTGTGTGCCTGCTCCTCCAGGCTCCGCCACAGGCGTCTGAAGCTGAAGACCTCAGCGACCTGTTTTCAGCTGCTGTGACGAGCAGCCTCAAGCTACAGGGCTATCACACAAGCAGCACCAGCTTAGGTGCTGCTCACTTTTTTGAATTGAAATGAGAGGGGTTTTTTTTTATTCCAGCTACAGCCACAAGCAACATTCACGCTAATTTAGGGATAGGAAGAAAATATTCGGATGGAGATTACGTCACTAAAGCTGAACTCATAGAAAGCGATTTAATGATATTGGATTTGTGTTACTTGAAACTATTATCCAATAAAAGTTATAAAAGTTATTCAAATAATTAAACATGTTGACTTGTAAAGTAGATTATATATAAGCAACTATGCTATACCGAGTGACCTTTTTTCTATCTTTTACTCACGTTTCAGATATTCCATATTCATATTCTTCTTCCAAGGACACTATAAGGACATCTCAATTTGACACTTATGGGCTGGACATGAATATGTATAGGGATCGGGATGCTTCAAAATTACCAAGTAAAATCATGAGTCGGGCAAGTGGGATACACATGAAATGATGTGATGTGGCATATGCATTCTGATTAGCCAGTGATCGTGTGGTCTCAGAAGACTTGTTAAAAACTCAGTGTCTAACCTGAAAACATTCAGCCGTGAGCTCATTGTATGTTTAGGCTGCATCACACGGTCAGTTTAACACAATACCAATAATACAGTGTGCACTCTCAAATTACAAATACAAATGCTTCCACATAACAAACCTTGTAAGATCACATTTTGAAGGTTTGTTTGTTCCAATGGGCAACACAGGGCTTTGCTTGTACAGTAATTGGGTCAATCAATGAATTCATACCGCCTCTGTTTAGACTCTACCCTGCAGCCATTGAGCATGGGGTCAGTGCTCTGTAACAAGAACTCATTGATTACTTTGCATGCTTCTAAATGGTCTTCAAGTAAAATATCTATTTATTTATATTTATGATGTCAAACAAAACTGATCATAAAGGGGAAAAACCCATGCCATTACGAGATTATTTACCATTTATATTTTTTCCTTATAAGAGTTGTGACAATGAAATTGGCAGTAAACTGTAAAAACTCCATTTCAATCATTAGCCAAGTGAGTGTTAGGTCAGGTCTATGAGCCAATGCTTTTCCTCAAGGCTTGCTCTTGATGCCAGTAACACTCTGATTGTTCTACCTCTCGGTCCTTCCAGTCTGCGGCCTTACAGCCCCCCGCCCCCACCAGCTGAGGCTACAACCCACCACACAGGGTACAGTGGGGCAACATCAAAGCGCTTGCTTCAGAAGACCCTCTGGGCTATCACTAGCCAAGGGAACCATGGGAGAATATGTCAAAACAGTTCTACAATAATATAATCAAAAACAGAAGACATGGATTTTCTTTTTTTACTATAAAACACAGTGATCCAGCACTGATTAATATTTATATCATCTGATTAATACAACATTACTAATTTATCTAATCTTTAATGCATTGTCATTGTATGGAAAAGTACTGCAAGGGGGCAGATTTCATGAGCAGTAGACTATAGTCCACTCCAAATGTTTCTCCTTTGTTTCCCTCTTAGCAGCTATACAGTTGATTGACCCTCAGTATGTTGGTATTGGACATACCATTTCTCTCTCCAACACTAACGTAGGGGTTGGGGATAGGGATGAGTTATTGATCTGCTTTTGATCAATAACTGCAAAGGATACTCTTCCATAGTGACTTCATGACTGAAGAGTAGTCATAGGGAGTGTTCAGGTTGTTGGTCGTGTGCTTGTCGAAGTTGTAGGTCATTCTGATGTCAATGTCGGCCCAGTTGATCCTGATGTACTGTTCACGGTCACGGTCACTCCTGGTCTGCTCATGCTGGAAGCCCAGGGAGTGGAGGATCTTGTGTTGAACGACTCCAAAGTCAACACGACCGTGGTGGCTCTCAATGCTGAGGTAGTCATGCTCAGTCGTTTGAGGCACAAAGCGAATGCAGGTTTTGGTAGCAAAGGCCCTCAGGGCGGATTCAATTGTCTGCTTCTTGTCGATAGATTAAACATTGCTCTATGTGTAGGCCACCATCCCCAAAGCATAAGAGGCTTTCTCCCATTTGCATTGTCCCTCCTATGCCGTTTACTTGTTTGATTGTTGGTGGCCAGAATCCTGATGCTGATGTCCAACCATAGATCTACATTTGTCTCTCTTCCAGATCTATCTTCCAGGTGAGGACTAACTCGGAAGAGTCCCAGCAGCTGCAGTAGTAGGAGAGACGGTTTTTGTCTTCAGAGTCCGTAAGTTTACTGTGGCCTCTAAGTTGGTTGAAGTTGCTTTGTGCTGAAGCTGGATGTCAGAGTCCAGTCAGTCTTTCATACTGTCCTCTACAGGTGTGTGCTGGGGGATTAGAGGTTTGAGTTGTGGCTACTAATCCTACGTAAATGTCTAAAGATAGCAGTCTGAGACTAGCTCACAAATCAAACATGGTTTAACCAGCGCTGGTCACTTTACATAATGCACCCAATTTAAGTCATCTATTTGTTTACTCTGAGTGTAAGAAACTCAATAAAATGTACACTTCACAATTAAGCCGTGTTATAACCTATCTATCTTTCTTTGTTTTACCGGCTTTCTTGACATTGTTCTCAAAGCTTTCAAATGCTGACTTAATCTGAAACAACTGAATATGAGATTATCTCTTTAAAATCTATTCTCCAATCATGTTTCAAACTTTTGAAATCAGTTTTCAAGATAAGTCTAAGCTGTGAAAGTCCAACAGATAGTTAAGAGGTAGGGAGAAGCTGTATGTTCCTCAGTGTGTCCCTCCGCTAGTATGATGTACAGCTATTGGAGCACTTGCATATGTATAGGATGGTAATAGGCTCCTGAGGGAGATGTTGCAGTGGTTGTGACTGAGATGGATCTTGTCCTAATGGATTCAAGATGGGACAGCATGGGACAGCCTAAAACTCTCTACAGGACACACTTCAGTCTAAGACTCTAGACATGTATATGTCTACATTTCTATTTCTCATTCAGAACTAATGTGTTACTGTGCACACTGCTGATTCTTTACCGTTAGGTTTACAGCTAAAATAAAACACAAATCTTAATTAACTGAATTTTCTGTGAACTATTTTGACAGCATATCTAGTTATTATATCATTAGTATGTTTGAACAGATTACTACTGCATTGTTGAAGCAGTGTGATTGATGTATGTTGGTTGGGAGTTAAGCAGTATTTTGAAATATTTGAGCCTTGCGTTGTCAAATTAGTTAAAAATCATGTTTAAATATAATGCAGTCACATCAATCCTGAGCCTCATAAAGTGTAAAGATGAATCATGTAAAGAAAAGAATGTGTGTGTTTTCTCTCAAACAGCTCTCATCCCCCAATCTCATCAGCCACCGTGATTAAGGTTTGGCACCGGGGATTGTGCTGTCTTCTTCTGGAGATATTTCAGCTGCATTTCTGACACTCTGAAAAGAGGGGAAGATAAAGGAGGCGTTGGAGAAAAACCCCACCCTGTTGTGTGAGTCCTAGAGAGGGCCTTGAACCCTGCCATTCACGCCTTTCTCTTCATCAGCTGAGTCTAATTGCCAGAGAGGACAGGAGACCCTGGGCCAGATCGCTCCTTATCCTCTTTAGCGCTTTCAGGCGAATGAAAAGCGAGCTCCTGCTTTTGATCTTTTCTCTGATTTGCTTTTTCTTCTCTGTCATCCCTACCATCCTCTCCTTAGGAGTGACACCAGCTCCTTTCACGAGCTGCCCTCATCTCCATCTGCCCAAAATAATGACCAGGCCCAGGCTTTATGAAACAGAGGTGGAGAAGGGAGGTCAGTACAGGGAGAAGGAGAGGTCTGCAGGGGGACCCCAAATGCGTCTAAGGAGAGAGAGGGGGTCCCCTGGTTCCAAATCTGCTCCATAGCTTTCTATACTTTCCTTGCTTTCGATCCTCACACCTCACCGTTTTCATGGAACCGCCCAAATAAAAGCTTTGTACAGACTGTTAAAGTAAGGCTTGTCCATTTCAAATGGTTGTCCAGGCCAAAGTACAATGAGATCCACAGTTGGCAAGGGACAATGGAAGCTTGTGTGGTTTCTTAGTGAGACTTCAGATGAGAGGATGTTGTTTTCCACAACCAAGGGGATGCACAGCGACAGTGTTGATAACTAGTGGACAGCTTCTTGGATCCCCACCATGATGTGTAACAACTAAAATAGCTGATGTGGGTATTTGTGGGTGAGGGTAATTTTATTATATTACAAGAAAGTATTGTCGAAATAAGCACATTTTATATTATTAAATACAATACAAGATTAAAATAGTTTCTCCATGCTTAACACAATCCATTTACTGGGCAGATGATATAGCCAGCTGTCTTCACATTGACAAGCTATTGGCTTCCTTCATGCTTCATAGCTGCCTCTGGGACTTCATGTTCTCTTTGATCTGGCTGACTGAGGAAGCTGAGCTAGACAGACACTGTGGTGAAACTGAGGCACAAGGCCGGTAAAACAATCTCATCAAAATATGTTGGGGTACCGTGTTCAGACCGTGTCTTGTGGGGAAGAAGAAAGAGAATAGAGAAAGAGGGAGGAGGTATAAAGCTGGATGGAGTTTTCTTCTTTTTTTGTTTCTTTCTCTTCTTTTTTTGTGGCGAGACGTTAAGGCTCGAGTGTGACGGATCTCAGAGAGTGCAGGAGGGGGGGGGCAGAGGGGGAGGGGGGGCGAAGGGCTGGGGTGCGAGAGGAAAAGGGCATAGTGGTGGGTCAGGTTGATAGAGATGTCAGCACTGCTTCAGTAATCTCATGACGCCTGAGCCCGCCGAGGGGGAGGGGGAAGGGGGGAGGGGGGAGGAGAGGGAGGAGAGGGGGCAGGGGTAGAGGGAAGAGGAAGGAGGGGGCGCCCAGGCCTAAGACACCAGCGGCACAGTGACAGGAACAGGAGAGACCACCCCAACAACAGCACCAGGGGTTGGGAGGGAGGGAAGGGGGAGGGAGCGGATATTCGGTTACATATTACGGCTTATAGTTTACACGCCACATGAGTTCCAGTTCCCTTCAAGCAGCATATCATGAAGACATAAAAAGAAAGGTGCAACCATTGAGATTTAGCTATAAGCAAATTTGGTAAACGGTTTGTCAGTTGGTCCTTTGACGTACACTGTGAGGTACAATATTACTGTTACTGTTTGATCTGAAAGTATCTGCCAAATTAATTATTTGAAATAGTGGGACAAGAATATTTCAGATGGAACTATACACATCCAACTTGTCTAATACAGTAACATGTACAAAAATGAGTACAGGAATAACAAAATTATAAATAACAACATTCCATGGTTTAATATTTCTCACAATATTCTGGCATGAAAGGGATTTTCCTACCTACTTGGTAATAAAAGTGTATGACTTGTGTGTTGATATTTCATTTAACGAGCTCCACAGAAATGAAATGTGATTCTGGAGGAGATGGATATCTTTAGTGATCTGTCCCTCCTCCACAGTAGCCGGAGCCAAGATGTCGCCCTGTGTTTCCTCATGTTGTAAGTGTTTTTTGTGTTGTTTTCCCTTTTGTCAGAGACAATTACCTTCACTATTAACAAGCATTCTTCTGTTATTATTCATTTCAATTAGAGGGAGACGGTCATTTGAGCTGATAGCTGGGAGTGTGTTGAAAAGACTGGTGATGATGGTGTGGGGGCAGATTGCCAGAGCGGTCCAGTCCTCCATCTTCGTTGTTTCATCACAATGAGTTTACAGTGAGTTGGAGCATTGCTGTCTGTGCTAAGGGCCCACATAATGACTTATTGATAGGGAACAATGATGCTACGTGCACGAGAATATTAGCTTGACGCCAGCAGGTCGCAATGTTGCAAACCCAGTGCACAACTAATGCAATTAGGCATTGTATAATGATTGCACGCAGGAAGGTTGTTTCTGTGTCATTTTATCTCTTCAAAATGTTTGTGTTCTCCTTTCAGCAACTGAATTGGAAGTGAATGATAGAGTTTGTATCTAACAACAAAATCTATCTCTTTTTTTGTTTTGGAATAGTCAGACTGAACCATGACATGATTTCCTAGTGTCAAAGGCTGCACCAATTCTCAGCATGTTCAGATATGACACTCATGCGCCCCGGGCTGTCCAAAGCAACGACATTGTGCTTGTGTCATAGCTGCCCTTCAACAGCAGATGAAGCTGTCAGAATACCAATGTCTTTATTCTGACAGGCGCTCCACCCACTTTTTTTCAGACTGCTGCAAATAAATATGTTGGGTCTCAAAAGACACTGAGGCAGACGTTGGACAGTGGGTCAGGGGGCCAAACGCAGAGCAAAAGCATTCCCTTCCCCCCTGTAACCTGCTCTCATTGAGGCTGGTCACCTCTCTCTGGATCCCTTTCAGGGGAAAACTACCCTGGGCCTCAGCTTTCACATTGCCTCCCTGCCTGCTTGCCTCCCTCCCTGCCTGTCTGCCAGTCTGGGGATCACACAGTGCTGTGGTCTACCACTCTGCACTGTCTAGGTTGAGGTCTCCGCTATGTCTGCCTGTGTGCTTGTCAGGGCAAGACTGGGCTTTGGTTTGTGTTATCCTAAGCATCTCCTACAACATCTCTGTAACGCGCGCTATGCGGAATACTACATTGTTATCATGGATTGGATATTCTCATGTCATTACCAAGTTTTTAGATCTGAATTTTACTTGCTGAAATGTTTAAGTTTACTGTGAATTTATTTTCAGTTTATATTCATTAATTTCAGTGATTCATTTGATCAGAAATCACTGAAGACTTAACATACTCCTATACTTGGCCCACAGTTTTCCAGACTTTAATTTTTTAGGTTCTCAAATTAGAATTTTTTCTACATCATCAGCATTAATAAACGTTGGTAGTTCACTTAATTCTAAAACATTAGGCTTGTTGATCTTTACTCTTTCCGCTGCCTGTTTTTTAAATGTATTTGTATTATTCTTTTTGTGCCTTTGTTCGGCACCTCTGTCAGCCTTGCTGTGTTGAGAGTGTACTTTATAAATACAATTTACTTACTTACTTACTTACTTACTGAAATAACATTCAACTAACAGCAAATAGGTAATAACCTGAAAACTAAGAAATTTGTCTGTGAAAGACTTTTTGATGCACTGTACCTCTAATTATACAGGTTATATAAAGCAAATATGTCGATTATTGTCATGACGACTGGCACTTACAAATGTCCATAAACAGATGTATATATCCGATCTATTACGCTTTGAATTATGTTTCACAAGTGTAAATAAACAATGAATTGGGTGTATTTATTTGGTTATAGATACTTTTCAACTATGTTAAAACCCTGTACTCATTGTAATAACAACATGCAGTAACATTCCATCACACATATCATGCAGAAATATAGTGATTTTTTTATACATCAACATGAATATTTCCACCCTGTTTCCATGACAGTGGAATTGTCTAATCAATTAAAGTCTACAGATGATATCATACCACGAGTTACCTAATTTATTTCAAAACTAGTAGTACAAAAGCGCATAGCAGATACAGTAATTTCATTAGTTTTCAAATATGGAACATATCGCTGAAACCTGGACTCTTCTTTATCACCACTTGATAAACTCAAGCCATTGTCTTGAATTTTAAAACCAGAATGATGTGATGTGGTGGCATGCAGAGATGGGAAGTAACAAAGTACAAATACTTGGTTGCTTTCACTCCTTAAATTTTTTACAATATTATCTGTACTTTCTACTTCTTACATTTTCAAACCAGGCTATGGTAGGTTATGTGTCAGAGCCCATACTTATTTACTGTAACTTGAGTGAAAAAGTGTAGTCAGTACTTCAACTTTTGCCAGAGTCTCTTTACAATAGAGTATCTGTACTTGTACTTGAGTGAAAGATGTGTGTACTTTTGTCATCTATGGTGGCATGTTTTTTTGTTGCAATTTCAGTATGACCACAGCTCTTCCCCCTCTCCCTTCCTCTCTCTCTCTCTCTCTCTCTCTCTCTCTCTCTCTCTCTCTCTCTCTCTCTCTCTCTCTCTCTCTCTCTCTCTCTCTCTCTCTCTCTGTCGTTCTCTGTCTCTCCCGCTCTCTCCCGCTCTCTGTCTCTCTATCTCTCTGTCTCTCTCTGTCTCTCTATCTCTCTGTCTCTCTCTCTCTCTCGCTCTCTCTCTGTGCTGCCCCCTCCCCAGTCTGTTCTCTCTAACTGAACAAAAAGTTAGTGAATTCCAACCAGAAAGATTTGCATCTTAATAGGTCTTAGCAACAGCACACCCCAGCGCCCCATGCCCTCTCCACACAGCCTTCCACATGATGAAGACTGCCATGGAAGTATGAATCAAAAACAAAAACAGACAGGCATATTTGCACCATCCCAATATCTATTGTGTACTGGCTCAGACTAAAAACTGTCCAAAAAATAAGCATTTGGAAATACATCTGAAAACAGAGCACTGAGGGTGTATTACCAAGGATTAGTTAGACTTCTGCTTCGTTCTTTGCACAATAAGCTTTAATCTACAATCTGATTGGCAGGCTGTCTGATGGAACAGGCCAATGAGGTGAGATGGAAATGGTACTGTATAGGTTTGTTTCCGCCCCCACATGTCCCCTGTGGTCTATAGTGTGGCCAGTCTGGCAGTAGCCAGAGTGACAGACGTCCCCCTGAGATTCCACCTGTCACTGCCGGAGCCGCACTAATCGACAGGCCTCGTTTAAGCTGAACTCTCCGTCACCTCTCTGTCAAATCTTCATCTTCTCATTCCTCTGACAGATCCACACCCCTCCCCTTCCTGTCTCTCTCCCTCTCATTTTCCCCTATCCCAGCCGACCTTCATTCCACAGGCTGCTAAGCCCCTCCCCATACACGGAGCGCATCTAAATCCATCAACGCTCTCCCCGTGCATCCAAACCAGATTTACGCTTTCAGGCAAAGAATAATGAATCTCCTGTTGTCTTTGTCACATAAATCATAACAGTAGCTGTTCAGCATCTCTTTTTACGAACCCCCCCTTCCCACTCACACACACCTACTATTCCTTTCATTCTTGAAAATGGCAGAGCAGTCTTTAATGTAGACCGTATTAGTAATTGCTAGGACAGGGAAAGGAAAATGATTTCTCTTTAAGGCTTGGGGACGGATCCCCCCCAAGAGGTCATGGCTATGCCTTCTCAGAGACGTTACTCTGCATCTGTTTCTTAGCAACAACAGTGTAGTCTCTGCAGTCCTTGAGTTGATTGGTCTCTCCCTCTTTCGTTGTGCTGGGAACGTCTGCAGGGAACACAGGCTCCTTTTGATCCATCAGCCAGAAGATTCAGCCTTGCCCATCCCCAGTCCCTAATCTACTGGCAACTGTGATATCAAAACCTTCTTGACCATGTCCAACAGAGGGCAGATTGGTCATGTCAAAGGCCAATGCTTTGAAGCAACTCGGTAGACTATAAGACGTAGGGGGCGGGAACTAAACTACTAAACTAGTCATTGTAGTTGTCACTGACACATACCAAGGGATTATAAGGGCAATTTGGGGACAAGAAACGGAATTAGAAGCACAAAAAAAACTTTCTCCACTTTCCTTAATTGTTTGTCATTGGTTGCATATTTGTGTTTCATGACAGATGCATTTTGTTTATTGGGCAGTATTAGTACAGTTAAAACACTTTGTGTGTGTGTGCTTGGGTTTGTATGCATCAGACAGTCTGTCTCCAATTGGCTGATGCCTTTTGTTATGGCTTTATATCTAAGGTGACATATGTGCAACATGTACATTTAATATAAACTCATTGTATTAGTTCTAAATAGTAGGTTTAATTTAAGATTAATTATTAGGCTCATTTGTAATTTTACAGTGGAAGATTAAACCGAAATGTTTTGATGACTTCAAATATGTAATGCCGTAGTCTAATCTTATGTATCATTCTGCTAACATTGCATTCCGTTGTTCCTCTTAACGTTGTTCTGTATCCTTTTGCGTGTCCATGACTCTAAATGAGAATCCTTGCTCTAATCTACAACAGACAGGATTTCAGGATTTTAAATTTCCAAAATATCTTATCAGATTTCAATGTGTTCTACCGTGGCTATTTCAACATCTTCCCAAGATCAGGACAACTTCTAATAATGTATCTACATTTAATTGAAGCATGTACACAATAGATTTGTGTTTCTGCATTAGAAGTAAATATTAGTAACTTCTACTATTAATAGTAGACGTAAATAAAATATTTCACAATACTTTATACTGCTTGACCTCGGGGGTTTTAGAGGATGAAATGTAACTTTGTTGGGTGGTCAAAGATGCTTATCGCAACATTTTGTACGTTTAGACTAGCTAGATTATTTGAGCATTAGTTTGGCTTTACAATAAATTACTGACTCTAAACAAAGGAAACACGAATGGAGATATAAAAAGATTCAAACGTGTTTTATGTGTGAATTATGTTTAAATGTAATAATGAATAGCCTAATATTTCAGTGTCTATTTAAAAACATATGTTAAAGCAAACAATCTGAAAGAGCTAAAGAGAAACAAAAAGTATGGGCTAAACAACAACACTGAAATAAATCAGTTTTTTAGGCCTACTGCTGGAATTTGTAGAGTAGGAATAGCTGATAGAGCATGGTCAAAGGAGATGTATTATATTAAAAACGTATCCCCTCATATATTGGCCCATACTATCAATATCGTGGTGCAGTAATGAAGCAAAATATAAATATATAGGTGGATGGGCTATTTATATGGTTTACTAAATTAATTTTATTATGTAGGGCATTGGACCAACTTTTAAGGGGCATACATACATATATACATACAAACATAAATACATACATGCATACAGAGTTACGTTCTGAAAAAGTAAGAGTGTATGTACCTTACAAAAGGAATTACATTTTTTCTCGGATTCATTCAGATCTCCAAAACTGTTTACTAATGAGGATGTCAAAAGCACGAGGTGCACAGGATTGGTGCCATTCGTGTTAGGTCCTAAATGTTCTAATGCAACTCCAACTTGTTTTTTCAAATATAAAAGTGAATAAAAAAAAACACTTTTCTACATAAAGCCCTGTTGGCCTACACGAAGCCCTGTATAATAATAAAGCCCGGTGTATTAACTGATGGTCATTTTGTCCGGGCCTATCCCAAAACTTCGCCCGGCCTGGGAAACGACTTACTGGCATATAGGCTAAGATCAATATCAATAAGAAGACAATCTTTAGGCTACATTTTGTATCCTAACGTATCCAAAATAGGCAAGCCGGATCAAACATGCATCCAAATAGGCTACTGGAAATGTAGCCTATATATTTTTTAATTTTAGACTGAACTTTTGAAATTGTGTTTTGATAGTTAGGTAAATACAGAGCTGCTGTAACAGAGAATTGAAGTTTAGGTAAAAATGTTCGATATAACACTGAATAAGAACTTTTCATTTATTCAACATCCATCAGTTAACCTATGAGGGAGCAATTGCTGATAAACGCCCACCCCGACGTACTCCACTAATGGAGTAATCAGTGAAAATATGACAATAGCCTACCAAATTATAGAATTACAGTGCAATGGTGCTTCGATCTACAAAAATACGCCACACCTTTAATATTTAAAGAATAAACCACGTGGGATGCAACATGAGGATATAGCCGACAATGGGACTGGTCCAGCCAGGGCCCAGATTTGGAATATCAAATGTGGCTACAAAAAGCCCAAAATAAGTTCTTTTCTTAAGCGCCCTTTGTACGGCATCGTACTATGAGGCATATAGCCTACATTTGACATAGGCTAAAACAATGTGAATACATTTTAAGACAAAAATATAAATAGGCTAAGGACAGACTAGGCTACGTAAAGTAATGTAATGGTTAAGCTTAAGAATTAAGGTCTGTATCGTCCAGAATGGTAAAGAATGATCACATAAAAATGCCAACATGGGCCATATGTAGGCGTATCATTCCCAAAATGAAACGACGGTAGGCATAAGGCTAATAGTGGGAAAAATGAGTAAGACCTAGGCTACAAGAGAAGACACGCGTTATGAGTTTAAGGCCATATATTATTGACCAATTCCTTGTTTAAAGCTAGTTGTTCAACGAGTGATTTATGTTCAACTCATTAGATAGTGAACTATACTGACACAACACAGAGGGAGCCCTCATTAGGTCGCTGTCCGGCCACTAATGAACAGAGCAGAATTGCTAATCCTCAGTCTGAATTTACGCTCTGTCGGCTAGCATCTACCTGTCAAGGAAGTGATTTTAATTGCAGCTGTTTATTCTCGTATTCCACCTCTTTAGGGTCAATGTCAATGCTGTTGACAGAAAAATTAAGGTTAACAAAATGTTGACAAACATACCATGGTGGGGAAATTCAATCTATCCATCGGCCATGTAGGCTAAGAACTCTGGGATCAGACAACAATTATCCCTTTACTTATTAAGACAAAAAAAACAGGCATGGACGAGAACCCTCGAAAAAATAAATATTTTGTTTACTTTGAAAAAGAATAGTTAACAATGCATTAGCCCCGGGGTTTGTTGAATAAAAATATCAAGGATGTCGGCTTGCCTAATGTAAAATGACATGAACTCAAATGGATTCTGACACAAGTATGGGCACACAGTCAATTAATTTACTTTCAATAATAGGCCTACTTATTAATGCTGTAACTTCCAAAGGCCTAGTATTTCTGATTATTTGTCTTCAACACATCAATGTGTAGGCTCTTCAAATTTCATCTATTTCGATCATTTACAGTAGATCATTTAGGCCTATACTGTTTATGGCCTAAAAGTACTAAGCTAACAACATGAACAGGTTAGAAACAACACTGGATTTAGGTTGTAAAAGAAATACTGTTTATTTATAAATCATGAGATATAATTTAATACAGTACCAATATTTTCATGTCACAGCACATCATAGTTCAAAGTCAGTAACAGAATTACACACCAGCGCACACACGCACACGCACACACACACACATACACGCACACACAGAGGCTACATAGGCCTACATACACACACATACACAGACACTTTGTAGACATACAAAAGGTTAAGAAAAAATGTGAAGTTATATAGCTACGACCACTTTTACCTCTGCGACTGGAAGAGTTAGCCTAGGACTATAGGACAAAATCATACTGTTATGGAGAGATGTATATAGAGAAATATAGAATCCGGTTTAATATAATGTTCATTTGTTATTCTGTGACCATTTAAATCCAGGAAATCGTCATGACGACACCAAAGATAACCTTTTTTAATATTTACACCAACAAGCAGTCTTAATAACAAGTAAAACAAATAAATTGGGTTCTCTTCAGTAGAACAGGTGTTACAATAACTAGCAAAATGTTCTGACCTTCATTGAGATACTGAAAGTAACTAGGCCTATCAGCTTACTTAAAAGTGCCATGTTTGTGTATAGCGTATACAATTTGCTGAAAAAAGCTGAATGGACGCAAGACAAATAAGCCCCCTTTCCTCCACTATGTAGGGTACAAAACATTATAAAGAAGCGCGATAAATATCCACACACGATCCAATAAATACAGTGTCTTTTATTGAGAAAATCACAAATAATCATTCCTGAATCGTTCCTTCTGTTGAACACCAGCCTCTCTTCAAACAATAACAACGTTCAGGTTCCGTCCTTGTTGTTACTTCCAGCTACTGAAGCGACATGTAAGGCCAATTGAAACTGCTGCCCGAAAGCAGCATATCCCTTATCAAAGTTTCAATTGGGGTTTTGCCGACTAGTCGGACGAAGAACAATTGTTCTATTACGGACGAGGACACTGTGCGAAGGGAAGGCAGGCGAAGCAATAGCTTCCCAAATCTTGTTGGCTGGTTGGGGTACTGGCTCCTGACATACTCCTCTAAAGCACACTGGGATTTCTCTTGTAACCCTTCAACATGAGCCACATCCGACAGACCACACGCATCTACAACAGAGAAAACAGAGTTAAATCAGGTGCATAGCGACCCCATAAAGCGCATAAAGGCAATTAAGGCCTACATAAATAACGTCGACGTAAATATGCGATAGGCAATACCTACATACGATGCAAATGTAGGCTAGTCATAATGCTTGACTTCATCAAAGTAACGGCAGAAATGAATCTAATGTCTATCTGTCAAACAATCAAAGATGGCGTCTGTTCTTTGACTAAAAAGAACGAAATAGGGATAAGAAAATTGGCCAATTGCAAATAGGCACACGTATAAAAAGGTATGTTCAAGCCTTAAGTACACTCTGAAGCATATATGAAGTCATTAAAATCCCCGTTTGAATGTTGCTCTTCAATCCCTTCTGTCGTTCTATGTAAGGTTACAATGCAGGGGTGAGAAAAAGGTCATGTCCCAGTTTACGAACACGTGCATTGCTCCTGGTTTTCTGCTGTTCCAAAATTATGTTGGGGTGTTTGGATATTGCCGAAATACCCAATTAGCCCATTATGATGTTGTTAACAAAGTAAACTAGGCCTAAATTATATCTCACATTTTACATTCATTATTTTTATTAGGTCCCTGGAAGCCAAATGCCATAAAGCACAAGTTTATTTTTTGGTTCTGCTTTTGGTAGCCTACAAAAGTGTATTTGACACATTCCATTTTTTTCTTCTGAGGAAATAAATATAGGTACTATAAATGTAATAATTACTCACTTAATGCCAGAAGTAAAATAACACTAAAGTCAACATCCGGTATGATACTTTGGTATGCAATTCTATTATACAATTGAAACTACTGACAGCAAAGGATCTTTGAAATTTAGCCTTAGCTTATTCTCACGTGGAGAGGGACAGTATAGACTTAAATGGGTTGGTTACATACTGTATTTCAGTATGTTTCAATTATTAAAAAAATCATAGGTCTACATATATATGGCCTAATATATAGGGCCTATATATTTTTTATTTATTTTGAAGACAGTTTACCTGAAGTGAAGAGGACAATGGCCTTTATGCAGCTGTATTCTGCTGAATCCACATGCAGGACTTTCAGCTTCTCTACTTGTTCTTGAAATATCCGAATGTGGTCCATGAACGCTACAACTCTATCTGCAGACATGGGGGAGGCGTGAAGGCCAGCTGCTGCCAGTAACGGGGCTACATGTACCGGCATAGAGCACTGTGCCGCGTTCAGAACAAACAGCTCACTCCATGTTAGCCTTAGAAGGGCTACTTGGTCTGTGATTTGTAGATCTGGAAAAAAAGGTATGTTTCTGGCCCACTCAACGGCGCTAAAAAGCATCCTGGCCGCCAGTTCGCAGATGTTTTCGATACCCATGAGGTTGTTTGACTGCATACACTGCGTGCCATATCGGGATGTTGGGTAGGGCTCCGCTCGTAGGAGAAGAGATATGTATCCGGAAAGGTAAGAATGGCACTGTAGAGGGTCTCCATTTAAGGTGAATTGACCATGGTATGGCTGCGTCGGTAATACCCGTCCTCTTTGAACTGCTGCAAAAAAATAGAACGGAATAAATGTATGAACGTCTGCATGCTGTAAGGATTTCAAACAGGTATGCATGGCTTTTGAATGGTGTATGGCATCATATAGACCTACCACACACTACGCACTTTTTCAAATGCATTTATTGACATAGCACAGTAGAATTATGACAGATGTGGCTTTTCAATTAAGCCAATATGTCATAGTTTTAATGTAGTCATGTTTAAAACAACGCATACACAGACCGTGATACCTGATGTATATTATAAAAGGCATTACCAAGCTAACTATAGCCTACGTTGCAAACCGAACATTGCACGTTCTCTTTACATAATTATAACTATTAGAGACATTGTGGTTTCAGATGACAAGCGTAGAAGAATGTTTACCTTCCCGTCTCATGCCTACTTTAAGGCATTTCTTTAAGCGACAATATTGGCACTGGTTACGATGGTGCTGATCTATTGGACAGTTCCTGCTTGCCCTACAAGTGTAGCTGAGGTTCCTTCGGACGCTCCGTTTGAAAAAGCTTTTACATCCCTCGCACGTGAACTGTCCATAATGCTTTCCACTCGATTTGTCGCCACATACGACGCACTCTATTTGTTGAGGCTGTTGTTTGTCTATTGCACCGTTCATCGACTGGTTTGTGATAGACTGCGTCGTATTGCTTGCAGGGGCGCCTTGGGTCGCTGTCTGAGTTGTTGGAGTAACATCCAGCGAGGACGTCGGATTCAGGTGGCCCGTTAGATCGGTCGAGATAGACAGAGATCCCACTTGTGAGACAGGTGAAGAGATTGTGCCTTGAGTGTCGGCGACATCTTCTGCGCTTCTCCACGATACCATTGCCATATCGATAAATCAATGTTTCCAAAACTTTACTCGTCTTGCTTCCAAACGTTGCCGAAAACAACGATTATTACAATTTAAAAGATACAAGACAATACTATTGCAACATGTTTTAAAGATTTTTAGAGAGACATAAACAATATTCATAAACGATGATGATCGATGCATATATTTACAAACAGCGTAGAACACAAAAAACCTAAAGCTTACGAATAGAAAAATCGTCCAATATTATCACCAAGGTTTGAAGTGAACAACCATGTTAATATCTACCAGAATTTCCAGGGTAAAATCTATTATGAAGTAAACTAAATCCACGTTGAAATCATTGGGAAGAAAATCCACAATTCCCTGTTCCCTCCACAAAACTGTCCACGTAACTCAAATAAAATGTTCTCTCTTGATTAGGAGATGGAACTTAACCTCGTGAAATTAACTTCTACGTGGCCTTCTCCAGCCAAACGCGTTGTGCTATCCCAATAGTTATCTGTTACCTACATGAAAAACGCGAAAGCGAGTGAAAGCGAATTTTGATGATGGTCAGCTGCCTTCTCCAGGACGGGACTAATGTGCTTGAACGTATCGGGTGTGACTAGCTGACGTTTCCATCAGGGTGGTTGCCATATAAGGAAAGGGGCCGTACTTGGTTGGTTTGTGCAAAGGATACCCGTTCAGCACTATTGGTTTATAAAAAGTGTGCTCTTTGTTAGAAATGTGTGTGGGCGCACGCGCGCGTGATAAAGTGTACATGGATTATATGCCTTTTGTGATGCATTGCTTGTTACTTGATAATATGTTCAGGAACAGTGGTGTGGGATTTAATTTCAAAATGTAATTGAATATTGCAGTTTTCTGGACAGTGGAATAGCCGTATTAGCCAAAAGACGAGAATGTCGTCTACAGCGGGTACACAGCTAAATCTAGCAGTAATTTGATGCCCCCTAGTGTTAAATTTTGATTCCGGACTCTTGACCACAGCACCGTCCGCCATGTTATTGTAAATACCTTTAAAGCCTGATGTAGATGGTTAAGTATGTGACAGAAAACACAAGTGGGAATTGTTGTTGAAGGTAATAAAGAATAAAAATCCTAAATACATCCCTCTAATTTATTTTGTTAAAACTGCCAGGGTAAATGTGGTAGGCTACTGACAACTTCAGTGTTTTATGAATCCAGGGAGTGAATCGTTGTCCTCTTCATTCAATCGTGTGCAGTGTTGAAGTTTACAGCCCAAATCCGTACACCTGGCTATGGGTAGTGCACAGATGCCCCCCCTAAGTATTGGAAGCTATTCTGCCAACGGTATGATAACAATACTATTCACTTCAACAGGGTCATGTCCAATTGCAATGTCCACTCTCTGACAATCAGCTATAGGTGCACGTAAGTATCCAGTTGTGTTGACAAAACCACTATGATTCACTTTCCTCAATAAGTTGGTAACGTGGACTTGCCTCCTGCTTGGAGATCTGTCGTGGCTTTCATGACACATGCGTACCCACACGTCATTGCATCATGAATCCATCTAAGCTCATGCCCCCCCACAGACAAGTTGCACCATATGGTTCACCCTTAAATCCACTGAGTGTTTAATAACAGGACAGATGCACTGCATCCATGAGAGGATTGGGAAAGACAGACTCATCAAGTTTACAGAGCTACGAAAGCATCATTTAGCAAGTACTGTACAACAGTACATTTGATAAACAGTTCAAACATCTACACAAAATACTGTGAAACAACAAGTTTACAAGTTTTACTTAAGGTTATTTAATCCAACAATAGTAATAACATACATAGTTGGATTAACATTATATTCGTATCTGAAATATAGTATCTGGAATATATAGTGGATACCTAGCCTATATCACAGGACTGTATTTAGATCGTTTTCTAAGAACCAAAAATGTAGAGCAGACCTAATCTAATCTTGACTTTGGAAGAGGAAGGAAGGCATAATCTTAATAGACAGTCAATGAGATTAACATGTGATCTGAATGTCAATTACACTTACTTGGCAGTGTTTATGGATTACCGGGCAGTTTAAAGTGGTGATGAAAGTTCACTGTCAACACCATGGTAAAGCAGTCCATTGAAAAAATGCAGGTACAATTAAGAATGCATTAAGTGTGCATTTCCACACTGTTTTAATGAGTGGATCATGTAAGCTACATTCATTTAAAAATGTGTCTAAAGATGTTTAAATAATGTGATGTTTTTTAGACATAACATTAACAGATGTATGATGGTCATTTTCATGTCAGACGACACTTTATATACAAAACTGTAATTGCTAAATCTGTCAGGTAGATTGTCTCACTGATGCTAATCGTACTTGTCATACAAATAAAAAAGAATCCTGTTTAGGACATCTTAACGAGTGAAATCCTAGGACAAAGAACAAAAATAGCCTGTTGAACAGATTACTGCACCACCATTAGTAGACTCAACTGTATCCCCTGAAAACTAGTACTGTAGCTCCTCAGTATATATTTCTAAAAGAAATTATTTGCTGTAGTAATATTGTATTCACTGACACAAGATGCAAGAGATTACCACCATGCCATGGTCAACAAAGGGATCCTCATTAGACATGCTACAAATTCCTATTTATCCTTTGGCCTCTGAGACAGGGAGCCAACAGCCCATATTGGATTGACCCACATAAACACTCATTATCGAGCAACTAAAATACACACCAAGATTAACAGAGTAGATGGATAGTCTTCCCTGGAATGCTCTTCTGGTTTTCCAATGCAGGCTTACAAAAATGAAAAAGAGCTTCATCTTGATTAACCTGGTATAACCTTCAAGTCACTATGAAAGTGTGTTAAACAGTTGAAAAGGAGTTCAACATACTGTACAGTAAATGCTCTCACAACATCTGACGCAACCTAAAGACGCATTAAAATGTCTGTGTTGAAGATATGACTCATCCACAGATGTTCACTCACAGTTTGTGGATCTTGATCTATAGATAGGGGGATGAAAACAGTATGAACAGTTATTGTTGGAGAGTGACACTGTGCCATGCGATAGTACAATCCATGGGTATTGAGATGTATTTACGTTGGTCTTGGTCTATACACAGTGATGATGAGGTTGGTGGTAAAAATTGGCCATCGAGTGTTGTAGATGCCATCGTGCCATTTATCCACTATTGGTAACATCAGTCAAATATTGTTTGAGTACACATACCTCATTCATTAGGGATGAAAACTAAATGTGTTTTTTTGTCACATTCAAAATATTCATCATATTTCAGGAAGGCAAAACACTTTCTTTACTGTAGAGTAAATGGGAACCATTTAGAGAACAGAACTCTAATGGATTTCCTAGAAGGAAACTGGAATAGTGTACTGTTGAAGTGTCTATGTTCAGGCTACTACTTAATGTTATCAATGCAAAGAAGCTGGCCAGTTTACAAAAGCTGTAAATGGCATTGCTCTAGTCTAGTGGTTGGATTTACACTTCCAAAAATGTAATCATTATTTATTTTGTGGACTGTTCATGCAATATTCTACATGTAGTTAAGAATATAACGTATAATCCACTCCTATGTGTCTGCTCCATTTTAATAGCGAAACAGAGGTCAACCGTGAAACCGTGTTTTCAAATGAGGGAGGAAATGTCATTCAGCCAAACATTTTTGTCCTTCACTAAGCCAGATTTCCATACAGCAGAGACATAAGAGTGCTATTCTGCTTTATGACTGATCATGTATGTATATCCATACATAGAGCATAGATTCATCATCCCAATTTGTCAAGCTGGTGGTGTCATGACTTAATTATAAGCGGGGGGCTGGAGTGCACTTCTCTTTTGGTTCATTTGGGGAGGGGTCCCTTGCACCTTCCCCAGCTCCAAATGAGGAGCTACAGGATCATAGATAGTTGGCACTGGGGTAATTAGTGTGATAAATGCTTTAGCAGTACAAATAGTGGCAGTCTTGTGTCTTCTCATCTAGTTGTAGCATGTCAGCATGCTGAAGCTCAGGGCTCATCAATGTAATGGATGTCTCCCCACAAGGGCTATTCCTCAAACAAACGCTCAGAATCCTCTGCACCACAAGCCACTGGTCCAAGACTTCTATTTCCTTCTCGTTCCTTCTTGTTTGAGTAAACACATCTTTCGAAAAAAGGCTGTAACAAGCCTTGCCGTTACACTGTGCAGTGTGAATAGGAAATACACTCGCAAGAACCTTACAATGGCTATGCGCATCTGATGTTAGACTGCAGTTGTACTTTTACAGCTTTGAGCAGTAATGATGGATATGCTAACGACGTTGTGCTAATACTCTGAGGGACTTTTTCTGAAGTGGATATGCACCAGGGATGTAATATGTCACTTCAGAAATGATGGATCACATTATTAGATTAGAGCAAGGACAGGCTGCTTTACTATTTGCAATTCACAATCTCCAATTTTGAATATACCTTCTTTACATGAACAGAATAATTGGACTGCTGTCAGAGGGAGAGTGTGAAGTATAACAATGAGGGGAACCCTGTAATAAATCAGGTCACGTGTTAACCAAATCATAATACAACACTAGAAGTATGTGATATGTCATTGCACATATATTGTAAGAAGGGTTAGGATGATGTGATAATTGATTCCATCTAATACTTTGAAATATTTGTATTTTTTCCAAGAAAGCATTCTGTGGTGTATAGCCTGCAAAGTAACCATATCTTAACTTCTAAACCAGAAGAGGCCTTGAATAATGCCCTGTACATGGGTGAATGCCTCACTATGTCAGTACAGATCTGAATGGACAGATCGTCACATACCGGTCATCCATGACTGTATGGGTAAAGGTACGTAAGTTCTGCTACAGTGGTAAAGGCAAGAATTTAGCAGAGGAAAGGTCAGGGAGGTTGGGAAGAGGATGTTATTTTGGACCGAACGAGGTGAGGCTCTATCCGAGTCCTTAGGTCAATGTGAAGACAACTGGAAGACACATTTTCCTGTCAGGGCACAGAGAGCAACATGGGTTTTAAGCTTTTGTCGTGAAGTCCCAAGCCATCGAATCAATGGCCAAGGAACATGACACAACCTTTCAGAGTCACTCGGCATCAAGTGCAACAGGGAATGGCACGACTTTCCATTTCACCGCATCGTGCCCCAACGGGACCCGGCTGCACTCTAGAAACAAGAACACTCATCACATTCTCCACTCAGACTGGGTCTGTGGCTTGATATTCAACATGACCTCTTGTTTCCTCAAAGGAATGCTACAATGGTATATGTTGGTCAACCTGGCTTTAACATTCGTAATAGATTAATTCAGAAAATATATTTAAAAATGTGTCAAAAAAATATAAAAAAGATTATAAAAAAGCAGTAACTGTTTTAAATAAAAGGCAATGTTTGCATTTGAATTCATTCTTGCGTCCTTAATGAACATGGAATTAAGTCACTATGATAGACTTCACCCAAAGACAGGACAACCAATGTTGTTTTACCGATGTTTCAGAGTGGTAAAATAATTATCCCTACAGTATTATCACCAAAGATAATTGTATTTACTTTATGTTAAAGGTAAGCCATAAAACACTTCATGTTAGTACTGTAAAAAACAAACAAACATTGATATTCACCAGTTATCATGGGGAATTCAAGTGAAAAAACGAATTACATTTGGTATGACATTTTGATAGGAAATGTCTAGGGTCCTTCTGAACACTGCCATCTACTGGACAGTAGAAACATCTCAGCATACATCTGAAGGTGATGTAGGAAAGGAGGGTCTGAGCTAATTACGGACATAAAGCCTTTCCTGGAAATGGCATCTTAGTCATTTGAACATGGCAATAAGTATGGTGCAACAGGACATAATAAAAACAAAAATAGTATTTAATGTATTTACAACAAACATACAATCATGTAATCCTTTACAAGTCATATACATAACACAAATGTTTTAATATAAACTTATTTTGAAAAAGAGAAAAATAATTAAAAAGAAGCATAAGAGCATATCTAAAAATCTCTTTCAACATTTTGAAAATATACGTATATTTTCATTTTTCAAAGCCTTTTTTTTTCAAAGGTTTCCTGCAGTGTCACAAGCTTGATATACGTATATCGTCAACTACGTTAGGCAACACATCAATATAAACCTTTACAAACATGGTATGCACTGGGTCTCACCTCAAATCCGGTTATGCTCACCAAAGGCTTAAATCAATGCATGTGCCACAGGAAGAGGCCTGCTTCCATATCCAGAAGTCAGCTAAAACTCAAACTGTCTTTGCCACAAGGCTAGATTAAAATTGAGCAATGGGATCAAAGGAAGTTTTACAAAAAGCCATGAGTACAACAGAGTTAATATTCATCACAAGGCAAAGTCTCAAGCACATTGGTGCCAGAAGGAAACAGTTCTCTTGCCGCAGTGAATAAAAAGTAAGCAGGCAATTTCACACTTGCCAATGGTTGTTGCTGGCTTCTTTGCGCATAGTGATTTTACAGTGCTCAAGTTGATATGGCACGCCTTGATGTACGGAGTTGTGTCTACATATCCAGGCACAGGTGCAGTACTGCTATTTCTTAATTAGGCTATTGTCTAGAACTGACCTCATCTATATCAGTCGTCGCTGTAGCTGTACATTGGTGCCATTTACTTCAAGCAAAAGGTTTTCTTTAAACAAAGCAACAAACAAGTATCAGCTTTGCCATTAATGAAAAATTAATTATTCAAATTAAGACAACTTCATCAGTAGAAAAGCCTACATATTAACAATTAATACATCCTAAATAACATTGTATTCTAGACCAATATACAGCATTTTATAGGCAATACTTTTGGAACAGACACATATATTTTATGATATGGTCAAATTAATCTGGGGATATCACAAAAAAAGGCTACATACAGCTAAAGATCCTGTGTGTGTGATATTTCCTTTTTCTAAAATCCAGCATGATGAATTATGTCCTCAGTGGAAGAACCTTATAGAACACTTATATGGCATCACTTTGGCACTTTTATGGCACAATTATGTACATAGAAAACTGAACAAGTACGATGACACTTATGTCCGGATATCAATTACAACTCATCACGTACCCTAATGTTCTGACAGAGAAAATATGTTATAGAAGATTGTTTCAACTATTGTCGCTAACACGTAGAGGTAATCAGGATACTGGTTGTGACCCACGAGCTGTGTGCGCACCCACATTTGTTAAAGCCAATTTACACTACAGCTATTTAGTGTGATGAGTGAGGAGGATAGGAGGCTCCTTTAACTAAACACAGTCATCATCTCTAAATTGCCAATGATCACCAGGACAACAGCTATTCAGGGTTTGCTAGTCACTGAACTGGTTCAGAATGGTCACGTGTTGTCCATCTACGATACAGTAACACTTAAAAGTACTCCCCGCACCATTCAATTGTTTTGTAAGATGTTCCATAAAAAATCATAATGTTTATCATTCCTGTTGTGTACATTGCTATGCTAAATACATGATATGTTTCAGTGGTAGATAGCTAGACATGTTTTTGATGCAAAACATATTGAATTCTTACAACGTAAGTTGGAAAACTATTAAGATATGTGCAATTCCATACTGGATATAGTCTTGAAGTAGCTGTGTAAGAATATTACCACACATCTCATCTCAACAAAGGAAGCACTGTGGACGCTTTGTGGATGCTTGAACATCATAACCATCCATATACTCATCCGAAGTTTAATGTAAAAACAACTCATTCAAATGATCCTCTTAGTGATGCCATGAAAGAGTGAGCAAAGGTCAATATTAGACCATTATTCATTAAGTAATTGTTTTGTCAATGTCACAATGCAGTATGCATTATTATAAAGCCTTTTGAATGGTCAAAAATATACTTTAGAGGTTTTATCAACAGCTAAATGTAGATTTAACCATCATCATGACCATTATGTCAGCAACCTCTTCAATGTCCGTGCAAGTGACATACTGAATATATCTTAATTGTTTCATTACATGCATTACTTGCATGCTTTAAAATCAAAATAACATTGCCTGTCCTGGGGTTCTCTTTTTTAATCTGCTTTTGTCTCGACCGAGGAAAACATTCTGAAAGGGAGAAAGAATAATCGTTCATATCACATGTTCTGGAGTTAAAATCTGAAACTACAGCCTTGACTGTTGTTAACATCTCAAACTACAGCCTATGACTGACTATGTAAGCAACATATTAGAATTTTGAAGCATTGTCAAAACAAACAATGGGTCCAAACATGGAATCTGTCAAAACAGACCATTGTCTGACTTTTGTGAAATGTTTACAACATGAACACTACACTTCATGAAATAGTAAAGGGATAAAGCATTATGTAGTGCCAAGACATTCCTATACCGTTCATGAAAATGGAAATGAAATAGATAAATGGGTAATTAACAATAATTGTGAGCTTGTTTATTGCTAATTGTTGGTAGTCAATGATGTTTCATTAGATACTTTATCTGTGGAAAATGGACATGGCAATTACCTAATCCAGAAATACAACTTGTTGACACATGAAAACATGGCAAAGCAAACAGTGCCGGACAGACAAAAACTACAAATCTGTTTAGCCTGACATGAGCCACCACTGACTCAAAATGCTACGTTTGAGCAACACAGTCTCCCAGGGCTTGTGGAAACCCGCACTTAGATGAAGCAGATAAAAAAAACATAACAATTAAAACAACGAAACGTTATTTTGATCGCGATAACAATAAAGAAAGATGGTCCTTCAAGTGAATTGGACGTCATGGCGACAGTCCCCCTCTGTCCCATTGGCACTATAAAACAGACTCCATATTATCACACATCTCATGTTCCTCCAGGTTGTATATAAACTTTGTCCTGTTGACTGGGTTTTGGGTGATCTCCTTGCCCAAGTTGTCCAGCGTTACGTTGGAGGCAAACAGTTCAGTGGGAGTGAGGTAACCCTCACTGTTTTTGATGTACTTCTTGTAGTTTTTCCGTAGACACTGCCAGGTAGTGGTGTAGAGGATGAAAGCTGAGGATTTGAGGACGATGGCAATACTCACATACAGGTGCCTGTAGGCCACGTTGTCATAGAGCAAGCAGGCACCTTTTTCTCCACACACTGTGCTCCAGAATAGGCAGGTGGAGTCGATGCCCATGCCAAAAATCAGAGGAGGGGGAATAAAACCTGGCAACAAAAGGAAATAAAATATTGGTATCAACCCACTTCAGCGGTGCTAGCACTGCATTGGATGAGCACTTTGTGTATTTGGTGTATGACCCGCAAAACAAGTATCTTCTTCATTTTAGTGACGCGTCCTTCCTACCTAGCAGCCGCAGCAGCAGAAACAGTACTCCAAGGGCGTAGGATTTAAGCTCGGGGCTCACAGTTCTGGAAAAAAAGAGAAAAAAAAGAAACGTAAAACTATAAGGGTCAAAGTCAAACTTAATTGCAGATAATCGGCACAAAACTGTCCCTATGTCCAGTAGACCAAAATACAGATACTGTACAATATTCGTAATACATCATATAGAATAGAAATGTGTAAAAAAAAAACATTTGTAGTCGCTGGTCTCTGAGGGAGTTACCTGATGAGGATGATGACAGAGGGGGTCTGGGCCATGGCTCCGATCATACTACACACACAGATGACGCAAAGGAAGGTGAGGAACGCTTGTTGACATCCTGGACTGGGGCACTTCCCCGGCAGAGCCACAGCTTCTTCACTGATGCTGGAGATGCATGTGCAGCCGGTCAGGTTCTGTGAAGGAGAAGACACAGAGGTATGACATACAGTCATGTGACTCCTTCAGATCCCACGTTTGTATGACCTAGATCAGAGTCATTTTCTCTGTCCTGGCTCAGACAATAGTTCTTGAGGAGTAGGGTCATTATAAACAAGATGGTGGCAATTTCCCCTTGGGGATCAATACAGTAC
Source organism: Hypomesus nipponensis (assembly GCF_054491055.1). Lineage (NCBI taxonomy): Eukaryota > Metazoa > Chordata > Actinopteri > Osmeriformes > Osmeridae > Hypomesus > Hypomesus nipponensis. Next base: position 5,571,760 of record NC_140379.1, read on the forward strand.
TACTACCACTAGCGATGATTCAGGTGCTATACTGTGCTCCACACATGGGGGGCAGTGCACTCACAGGCTTGATGCAGCCGGCAAAGCAGGCTGAGAGGTAGGTGACTCCATTCGAGCCACACACAGGGCTTACTGAGGCTGTGTAGCAGTTGCAGTTGTTGATGCAGGCAGACTCTGGCCTTTGCCAGGAGCGCAGAGTCCTAGAAAGAAGGTTAAAGGTCATGTACTGCATACATGGAAGACATACAAGCATGAAATAAGTAGAACACAAAATTAAACCGACTTGTCCATGTGCTTTCCAACCAACTAGCCTTGCTTAGGAACACCTAATTATGGTGAATTATGATGAAGCCCCACATGACGTTTAGATGCTACTAGTAAACGACTACAGCGAGATACTCACTCGTTGCCATAGGCAACCGTCACCCCAGCGACAGGTCCCGTGTCACAGCCGAGGAACAGGAAGGAGACGTAGCAGGCAGTGGAAACCAGGTTGACCATCATGGCCATACGGATTGCCCCAAGTGCAGACAGGTTCAGCTTTTTGACCAGCAGACCGCCCAGGAATATTCCCAGACATGCGCAGGGGATGGCTGTCATGCCTGCGCAGGGTTTAATGGTGCACTTTTAACAGTGTAGTGCAATGCATCTATGGATTGATACAAAGTGTGTGACACAAACAGCCCCAATGTCCCTGTGTATCTATTGTGCATATTCTTTGTATCTTGCATGTTTCTATGCTGTAAGAGGTTACTAAGGGGTGTTAAACCTCATCAGGATGTCCCACGGCACTATTTGGACTTTAACCTATATAGTGTTGTTGATGAGGTCCTTAAATCTGTCCTACTGTATGTGTTCAATAATCCCCAAGGCTCATAGTTTCACAGTGCTTTAGTTAGCTCTGTCGACAGTTAAGCGCAGCTGATGATGTCAGAGAGACCACACTTGTGTCCGGATGACCCACCTAGCAGCTGATTGGCTGAGGAGGTGGTGAGGTTAAACTGCTGCTCTAGGTATTTGCCCAGGAATGCAGCAAAGCCTGCCACAACAGCAATCTCCATACAGGCCGCCAGGGTGATACAGGTGAACACAGGGTTGGAGAGCAGGTGCTTGGTCACCCGTGGAATAACTACAGTGAATTGAGAGAGTGAGAAAGACAGAGACAGAGAGGCAGATATTGAAAAAGGGAGATGAATAAAAGAGGAGATGGAAAGAGATGGCGATAAGAAAGAGTGGTTAAAAAGAGAGACTGTAATGTATAATACATGTATGCAATGTATAATAATTGCACAGACAGTGTAAACAGAAGTATGCATCTATCTATTTATCTGTACAGCCGAATCATTTGAAAGAAGTGTATATCATTTAGCAAAATTGTATCTCCCTTACCTCTAAGATGCTCGCAGACAGTGAGGCCACTGTTGGCCTCAAAGCCGTGCATGACCCCATTGGTGGGCTTTTCCCCCTCATACTCCTGGGTGAGGGAGGGAGGCAGCATGGCCTGCTCGCTCTCCCCCCCGCTGTCCACATCCTGCTCATCCAGGGACTGGGGGAAACCAAACATGAAGAGGGCCGAGACGAACAGTAAGGCACCGCACAGGAGGAAACCCCCCCACCAGGCCCCAATCCAACGAGGGTCTTCTGGGGTGATGTCCAGTTTACCTGGGGAGGCAGGCAGGAAACACAGGACTGCTCTTTAAGTCACACACGGGAGGCAAGCATTTTTTACTCTCAAAAAGAAAAATGTACTAAAGAACTGTAGTATTTAAAGCTAAAGGGGGGGGTGTATACTCACTTGTGTCAATAAAGACGGCATCCACATAGACTTTGGTACAGAGGGACCCTAAGATGAAACCACACGCTGGTCCAAAAACTAGAGTTGAAAAAACAATACCTGGAACAAAATGCAAAGATTTGTCACATCAAGTCCAATTGTAACGTCATCATCCAAACTTGTTGCCCATAAAGTAACCTACATAATGTATACATTAAAAGTGTGAGGATACAAACTATATAGCTCACATTGTATAGAGCATGGAGATTGAACTGCAAGAGTTCATGGATAATCCAATGGAAATGTATCGGCTAAATGGCATTGAATTTCGAAAGCCAAGTCTGAGCCAGCCAGGTTCAATAACTGCCCACAAGAGGGCAGCCTTACACTGCCTCGTGTTCTCTTTAAGTATGGACAAAAACAGTGACGTTTGCCAGCCAATGATGAGTAAGAGATTTCTCAGAATGTCTGAATCATAACATATTTTCCCCACTGCAATCAAGATGACATAAGAGTAAATGCCTATCAAAGAATTCCTTACGTGAGGGAATTTCATATCACCTTACAATAACTGATTTATTCATCATCACTGTAATACATTGGCCTTTGTACTGCATTAGTGCCATTGGGTCATTCGTCTAAATGGCATTATCTATTATGACCATAAATAATCAATCAGGAAATGGGCTCTCTGTGCAAAAGTAATCAGAGAAGAGGAGCTGGGAGAAATGCTGAGGGAAGCAGCCTTAACGTAGCGCAGCTAGGCTAGCTGGAACGGTGGGGTGGCCCTCCCAGTCCACACACCGGCTGACAGACCCAAAGCCGAGACGTTTCCCATAAACCCACTGAATAGATGGCGGCTTATTAAATCAGTGCTCCAGTCCCGGGCCTATCTCACTGAAACTAGGTTAGCCATGCTGAGGAGCAGGAGGACAGCTAGGCATTAGTAGAGAGCTAGCAGCCCAAACCGGCTGCTCATAATCATCTAGAACTGTGCCATTGGGCCAGGCACAGCAGGGTTGAATGGTGGCTGCCAAAGGAGCTCTGTAGAGCAATTTCATCTGCACCACCCTGAGGCTAACCAGCTAGCAAGTGTGAAGTAAAAGAGGTATGTGACAAAATGCAGGGCCAAAAACCAGCGAGTCCAGCAATGATGTGAAAGACAAACACTATGACAATAAGCCACATACATTTTTGTCAAATAAAAATATACTAAATAATGTTGACCTTTATTTACTTATATTTAGGCTTGTGTTTCCAAGCGTAAATTGACCTTTAAAGATTAGTGATCTCCAAGCTAAACAGAACTAAAAACACATTTTAGCATTAATTAATTTAGTCTGTACAGTTAACTTCATGTTTTATGCGTTTATATGTTCCTAGGCTTTAGAATGAGGTCTGAGAGGGGTATAAAATTCTCTGCTGTGACAAGCTGAATGATTTTTTCATAATTTACATGGTTGTGCTGGGAAGCTATTTAGAATGTGATGAGGCAAGGTGTAAGGGAATGATAACATCGATATGTCACATGCATAACATAAGCCACAAAAAAGGAAGCGCAATGATTGCATACAAATTTGAGAGATAAGATACAGGCATTATCACAAATACAAGTCAACATCAAGATAGATAGATATTCATGTTTGATTTAAAACATTCTAATAAACTGTAATTTGAACTATAAAGACCCTGATCAATGCAGCTGACCCCACTTTCACTGCATAGAGACAAACTTACAGTTGTCAGCCCATGACAGCTGACCTCTCTACCTCCCAAACAGATTATGAGCCTTTGAAAAAAAGCTATTGACGCATGCCGAGTTAGTATCAGGGGACAGGAAAAAGGCTGGGTATGCATTGTAGGGAACCCAGTGCCAGCCTTTAGCCAAGGTCTGTGCCCACTGGCATGGCACCAGCCAATCTGCTCCAGCTTTGCCTCTCAGAGGGTCAATTCAAACACAAACACACACGCACAAGCAAGGCCATTCAGTCGACCAGACACACACACGTATAGTATACAAACACGTGTGATGCAATTCTTGTGAATCGGTCTTTTCCACAGTTTGAAAGATTTTTTATTGTTTTTTGCATCAGTCAGAAATTGATATTTCAATGATGTACTTGAGCCATTCATGTCAGGTATGTAATTAACCTCAGGCTGTTTCGCTTCTTGAACCTTCTTTATTTAAGAAATATTCTTGGGAGTGGCCTTAAGCTTCAGGTAGGGATGTAAAAAACAACACAGGAAATTGTAGATGTGTAGGTCTTACATCTTCCCACCCCTATAGGTTTACCCAGTCAAAATACAGTAGTTTAGTTATTTTGACTCCCCTTAAATTTAAGAAAACTGTCAAAGCCTCAAGGTATAGCTTACAACATTAATAGTGGCAATGAGCACAAACAATGTAGCGTCTGTTAGCTTTTTGGTGGCTTCTTTGGTGCGGAGAGCGACAGATAAGCCTTGCAAAACATGTCCGGCAGCCTTTGAGTGTCAGTCATGTGAATATTTGGAAGCTGTCCGATTGCCCATTGTAACAGTTGGTACATTTGAGCCTATTCATTAGAGACTGTGCTGCAATGGCTTCAAGGCAACGGCACCTGACTGCTTGCTCCCAAACCAGGAGAGAGGTCAATAACACAGCCATTGTGCTCAGCACTGTTTTCTCTAACTCCAATACAGGCAACATTACTTTAATAGCATTGAGTATATTAAACGAGGACGATGCTATAGTTTAATATAATATACAGTAATACATAACTGTATATAGTAATCCTTCAAGTTGAGGATGGGTATAGCTTAGTGGTAGAGCGTTTGACTCCAGACCAAGAAGTCATACATTCAAATCCCCCATGTGTCGCTATGGATTAAAGCATCTGCTAAAAGAACACATTCATTTCAGTGTTAATTTTATCAATGTTGTACAAAGCACTGGAAAATATGGGGTCAGTCAAGAGTTAAACCACCAAAAAGACAAAAATACCACTGCCTGCCAACAAAAAGGCTGAATAATACAAATGTGACACCCAAAGTAAATGCTTGCACCCGCAAAAGAAAAAAGATCAGTCTTTTACCAGTGATGTGCGTTGACGTGTGACATAAGACCCTGCAGCAGCCATCTCCTTGAGCAGATCTCTCTAATGTCCTTTTCTTTCGCTATGCAGGTGCAAAAATAGGCCACTCAGGGCTCCAGTCTGCTTGAGACACGTATAACACGCCTCATAAAATATCTTGAATGACCTTGCATTGTTCCTTATGCACGAAATAGATTGCTTTTGTTTCTAATAAAACCTCTGTCTTTTTTTCTTTTCTTTCTTCCCTTAATGCCATGCACCTCTCTGGGTTATCTAGGCTAAAATGAAGGAGAAAAAGCATTGTTGTAAATAAATGAGATGCAAACCAGAACAAACTGTTTTAACCCACACATAATGAACAGTTCGTCATAGCATGTGTGCGATATTTCAATTTAAAAAAAAGATGTAGCAAGCACAATCCTCTATGCCAAGAAATTAAACTTCCAGGCTTTGATACAAACCTTGAACAAGAAATACTGGATGAGCCTATCTGCTAGAGCTGCACTGAAAACCTCCACTAGGGCTTAGTGCTTCTGAGGCTCAGCTGTCCAAGTAAAACTCTCCCAGCACTATCTGTGCCTGTCTGGCAGTTTAAAATGACAGGTAGGGATGCGGTCCTTAAGCGGATGACTCAGAGAGTGAACTTGACAGCTCTTCAGCACATGGAGGTTCAATAGAGGCCACTAGCCACACTGAAAATACTATTTACCCAGCCTCATACAGTCGGGAATGGGGGGTAGGGGTGGGGGGGGGGGGGGGTGGCAACAGAGAACCAGACCAGGGAGTGCCTATATGTCCCTGTCTATTCATAGAAGGACCCATTCAAGAATCATAGGAGGAAATGTCAATATTCAACCCAAGTCATAAAGGTTAGGGTAGGTATGCATTGTACGTCTCATGAAAGCCCCAGCTGTAGATGGTACAGTTTCCGTACGATATACTACCACACTGGGAAGTCTAAAGCAATAAAAAAAAAAAAAAAAACTAATCACGTTAACTCTACAGAAACGATGACCAAACACCTAGCGTTCCACCAGCAAGGAGATAGAATAACCTTTTCTTGTTATAACGTGTCCTTTAACACAATCCAGCCATAATGAATGCGGCAGAAGGAAGGTCAAAAGGAATGGACCTATTCTACCTCATTACATCACCAACGCATGAATAATTGCCTACTCTGGCTGAGGTGTGGCACAACTTAATCACTGGCTGTTTTTATCTTGGCAATGGCAGTCCCAAAAGGGGCACAAATAAAATCCCCTTCCCCCTTACTCCCAACTGATGGGAATGGACACAGCCTGCTGAATCAGCAGGCCTGACCAACCTTTGTTGTCCTACATGAGATGGGCCATAACTTAAATGTAGTGAAAACATTTCAGTGCGGCGGACATTAAACTTGAAGCCCATACCACTTCACTGCACACAGTATGAATGGAACACCCAATGAGGGGCAAGCAGCCTAATGGCGACCCTGGTACAGAGTTGGCCCCCAGGACCTATTGTAGCATGATAGTATCCTCCAACACTTGCAATCAGCCAGTGTGACTTTGGGAATACTCAAGCTGGACTAAAAGCACTGCTGTTTCAGGGGTAATTGAGTAAAACGGATGCCTTTTGAAAGTCGTTCAAGAAACTCAATAAGCTCGGCTTCTACACGCAAGGAAAGAACAGCGTGCACCATTACACCCATCCTACAGTCAAACTGTAATGATGTGGAATGATGTAAAGATATGTGTGAGCCAGAAATAGCAGTGTTATTGTTGGATACAGTCCAAAAATGTACATTCAAATGTTAACTTGTGATTTTTTTTTTTTTTTTTTTTTAGCTGTTTCTGTGAAAGATGATCTGTTTCAAATTCATTCAGCTCCCCATACAGTAGAGCACAATGTTTAGAGATACGTTAACTAATGGAAACATTACAGAGATGGTTGCCTCTTCGCAACAGGGTATCATTCAAGTCCAGACATGAATCAATAATCCAATTCCTGTCCTGTTTGTTGCATTTTAGTCAACAACGGAAAACTACAACTGAAAAATAGTTAGCCTTTTTCTGTAACATGCCATATTATCGTTGCAATTGGCTTAAACGGCTAGAAACAATATCAACATACTGACTAAAGCATAAACACACAGACATATAGAGATTAAGATCAATATCCCTTTCCCAGTACTTAAAGAAAAATACTTTGAAACAGCACACATCCTGTATGTGTTACTGTGTGTCGGTAAAGATCCCTGTTGGGTCTGTTTACAACCTACAGAGAACAGTAACTTCAATATTTAATAATCTGTGTGCATGTTTACAAAACAACTCTTAACTGCTCTCTGTCACATTCCATTATTTAGTGGTTTTAACAGTGGGGGATTCTGCCTCTCACGTTGTCCGCTCCTAATAGTGCTAGAGACAGTCAGGGGGACATAACAGAAATACAGTACAGCGAAACAACAGCGGATTCATGCAGTTACGCAGTCACAATGGGCAGCTCAGAGCACTGTGGGAGGTAACCATGGCGATAAACATGCCTAGAGCTTAAAAAAAGGACAGTTGGAAGAAAGAAAAGTATAATAAGACTATCTGTTACAGTCAAGCACAAAGCCTGAAGGATTGAAGTCAAAGGAACTATTTCCTTTAGACTGGTAAAGCCATTATACCGTCAGGACAGGAAGGCATGTGGACAAAAGACAGATACAGGACACCAGCGTTACGGGTTTCTGCTTTTACAAAAAAATTATACATGCCCTTTAAGTCCCTTATTTGGTCACATGGTTGTTATAATATATGCATTAATGTTATATGTTATACATTAATTGGTAGTCAAGGAGATTCTAAATTATGTGAATGTATCAACACACCTTTTCAATCAGCCCCATGACGCGAGAAAAATTGCACTTAAGATAAAGTGAATTTAAAAAAACGTCCTATGATACGCAACGACCATGGAGACTACTGAACGTCAGGCATCTGGATTGGGCAACGGAAATGTGGGAAGAGAGCTTGGGTAAGCCCTCTTCCTTCTCTTCCTCTCCCCTCCCTCAGAGAGCCCCAGAGTAGCTACTGTATGTACAGTACATGGGGCTCTGAGTCTCAGGCCAGTGGGCCAAGAGGCTTGGGCTATCTGGCAGCCAGCCACTAGAGATGGCCTGAGATCATGAGCAAAGGTAAGGCTATCCAAACTGCTGCGAAGGGCAGACAAGCTGTTGCCTTTTTTTCTTCTTCTCCACTGCAGAAACAGCCACTGCATTCTAAGCAGTGGAAATCCAGGACAGCTCAATAACTGTCACCTTTAGAATACTGCATCAACAACTTCACTCTTCTATTCATCCTCTTAAACCTCCTCCTAATTACTAATATGACAATATTACCTCCCTGGTGTTTCCTACAAACAGTAACATATTAAACAACATCTATGAATATCAACACAAATTAGTACAGATGGCAAATCGAAGTAGCTTATTTAGTGTATACTCTAGCCATATAGTAGTTTGTTTGATTTTCAGACGTTAATATCAAATGTCATAGTATACGCAACAAAATCTGTAGGTTGATTAATCTCTGTACCAGCTATGTTAGTACACATCTGTCTAAAACAGGGAAATTAACAAAAAGAAAAATACAAATAACAGCTGTGATGAAGTAATACTTCTGTGCTTCTGACCTTGTGAGACAGAAATATTTCAATGACATCAAGATGGCAACATTTCTCTCTTCCTCCAGGCCTCATAGTCTGTCACAGCACACTCACAAGCCAGAGCCGATATCATTACTACCATCATCCCCTCATCACTTCCTGCTATTTCTGACGCTGCCTTTGAGGAGATGATAGTTTCCAGGATGTCAGGCAAGGTCAAGGAGCCTTGTATAAGGACTGCCAGACATTTCTGGTTTCTCTCTGAGAGTGCCATGGTAGTTTGGGATAGAGAAAGAGAGACCTGGTTAATTTAGTGTAGTCATTACATAAAAGAACATTCCATTCTGCCGATAGACAGAAAGAAAATTTGTTATTGAAAGATTGGTTATGAATTTAATTTAGCAGCGCGGTATCTTTTATCTAACAATTGGCCCCTTCAGCATTCACCTCACCAGTAAAGGTGCACATTTCCCTTTTGTCACCTGTTCTTGGGCCTGCTTCTAACTCAGACCGAGGGAGAGAAGGAAGTGAGTATTTGCCCAGTCAGCAGTCCCTATCTGTCATCTCGGAATTGCCTCTGTTGTGTGATGCCAGTGCAGTTTTAGCCCCACTGTGACCAATCCTGCAAAACACTGATCAGGACCCTACTAGATAAAACCTACAGAATGCCTACTTTGTCTTAACACTAAGCTATTTCAAACTTTCAACATCTGGACCATTTATTGTATAAGTAAGAGTAGGACTACAACCAAGAATGGCCTTGATCCAAGGTGTGACGGCTGTGACGCATGTTAATTTTAGCTAGTGACAATTCACATCCAGGGGAGTGGACAGTGAGCAGAATTAGAATTAACTCATTAAAACTACAAAGAGAGCCAGACCATAATGAGTCACTCCACCTTGCATAGTTAAGTCTGTGTGGAAGATAAGGAAATGTGCCTGGATTGACAACCAGTCTACTACTGGATGAGGCTGTAATCGGCACTCACTCTGACTGAGAATAATATGCCTGAATGTGAATTGTCTACTCTCATTCTGCGTAGAGACAGCATCGCCTCAAAGGTGTCACAAGCTGGCCACTCACCTATATACAGTGAGGAGTCTTTCCTGCGAACATGGTCGTCAATGTAGGACACGCCCAGGGGCTGAACCGGTGTGGCCCCAATGCCCAGCAGCACCTGGGCTCCTATGAGGAGCAGGTACATCATGTTGGTGTTGGATTTGTTCCCACACAGGAAGCCTGAGTCTCTAGCCTCAGTCCTAGACACATTGGAGCACACATCTCGGCCGTCCTCCGCATGCCACGAATCCCCGGCCTCGTACTCGTACTGGTGGGTAAGAAACTCCGGCAGCGCCGACAGCAACGCCCCCAGTGCCATCACGATTCCCCCGCAGCCAATTAACCGTGGCCGGTGGGCCTTAGCCCCGAAGTAGCTGACGAATAGAATGAGGGCCAGGTTGCCGATCTCGAAGCTGCTGGCGATGACCCCGACGTCGGCGCTTTGAAGGTTGAAGCGACGCTCGAGCGTGGTGAGGACGCTGACCTGGAAGACAGCACAGTGAACATTTACATTTAGCAGACGCTCTTATCCAGAGCGACTTACAGTAAGTACAGACACATTCCCCCGAGGCCAGTAGGGTGAAGTGCCTTTCCCAAGGACACAACCTAATTTGGCACGGCTGGGAATCGGACCGGAACCCTTCTGATTAATAGCCCGATTCCCAACCGCTCAGCCATCTGACCCCCGTGAACCACTGTAGTCTCTAAGACGAAGTGGTCAACATTAAATACAGTCAAACACACAATAAGAATAGGCTGTCTTATCTCTGTTAGGAAGAATCTGATGATCATGACTGGTGAGAGGGGACTTTGTTAAACATTCTCAACACTGTTGATGTTAGGTTCCTGTCTATCAACTAATACACAACATACATTGTTTTCCAGGGCCTGAGAATGTCCTCAAATTGCACTGGCGAGCAGCCTCTTTTCTGATGCCAAGCAAAGCTCTGAAGAGATTGACAATCTAGTGGCTAGCTACCCTGGAATGGGGAGAGATAGCTGACAACATCCCCATCTGCATCCCTCCTTAGAGCCCATACCAAGACCTGCAACCTGTTGAGGGCATAACTGAGCTGCTCTGCAAGGATAGCTGCATTCAAATATCCCCCCTCCCTCCCTAGTTCCCTTCCTCTCTACCACCCAACTCCTGTGCCAGCTTGTAGGGAAGTATGTGGCCTACACAACTGAAGCAGTTTTTTATTTTACATTAATTATGTGTTAACCTCCACTGTCAACAAAGGTCAAAGACTGTATTCTGACAGTACAGTATGCATCGGAATGTGTATAACATTCAAATATGTTCAAATATTATTTAAATATATAGATTGAAAATACTATGGCTTCCATGCAAGTGGCTCAAATGCCGCAACAGTGCGTATCATCTACACTTATTTCTATGTAAACCATGAGATGTTCACAAATAGCTTTGAACAAATTATTACTGAATTATCCTACAAATAAAATCGCTGAAAAACCTTATAAATAAAAAGCAGCATCACTTCAGAACTATGCCAGCAACATGTGGCCATTGTGGATAAATAAATACCTATAATTATGGTTGTTTAGGGGCTGCTCAAGTTTTACTGTCTCAGCAGTCTGCTGTTGGGGTGCTGGGCCACCAAATCTGTCTAGACAGCATTTTACACAGCTCATTAAGAGGCTGGCCATGGGAGCAATTTATATTTTTATGAACAAATCCGTCGTCATATATAAAATGATGCAGGCCATTGGAGTACCATTACAAAGGAACATCTGTGTAATACCTAAATTGTATGTAAAATGCTTATTGCAACTAGTTGAACTGGCAAACAACATGCCAATAGCCTATGCACTTTAACTATTCCAGAATACTACTTATCCAGTTTTATCGTTTAGTCAACTCCTCTTTATTCAAATATCTACCTAGTCGCGGTAAAACACATCAATAGATGTTGTGGTTAGGGACTTAGACAGGAGGGCAAACTATTGATTGCGCACTAAGCACTTGCATTACAGCCAACAAATGTGTCATAATAAATGACTGCCATCTCCATTTTAATATACCGCAATTGAGGGAAGGGTCTTCTGTAAGCAATGGAATAAAACCATAATACATATCTAGTAAACAAACTATAACGGATGTAGCCTAGTTTGTCTGGATGCAGTCTGTAGTGCTAGGCCCGAGGAAACCTATTGAATGCAGCATTAGGAAATCACCTGTCATACCTCAAGGGCCTATAGGGATTTGTAATTTTCGTTTCGTGGGCCCACCAAAATACGCATTTTTATTTTGACTCTACACAACTTAACGACCCGACTGTTGTGACGGGCATTTTGTCGTGCTGGTGGGAATTGGTGCATGTAGTCTAGAAATGCGTATGCTTCCATAAATCAATAGGTAGGCTAGTGATGATCCTCAGGGGCAATTGTAACCAATGGCTCGCCACTCTATAATGTGATAGCAAGGTCTAATATCAACAGAATCACTGCCCCAGGGCCGGCACAATACCGTTACGCATAGCCTACCAGTGTGGCGAGGACCGTTGCAATTGACCTGATATAGCCTGCCAGTTTCACCACAAAACGATTTTCAGCTTCTGATTCAGTGGTTCGCACGTTCGACCGCGTTCTTAGAGAAAATAACTTACCAGATACGCTCCAACCGTGCCCTGCGCTAACATAAGCGCACATTCCGACACCAAAAATATTTTAATGTTTGAAAAACATGACGTCTTTTTCTGGTTGTCATCTTGCTCGGGGTCTTCGGTACTCCTCTCTGTGCATATCTGATTTTTCACCTGCATCCTTTTGTAATGGTTTAAGCTCCGGTGGTGTTTGGCGGCAGGGATCTCGACGGATCCAGTCTGAAGATGACCATTTGCAACGGGAAATAACCTAGACTGCAGGAGGTGCAAATCTTTGCCAACAGCCGGTCTAGCTGGTTAATACTGCTATGTCCACTCAGCATAAAACATAGTGTCTCAACGACAGTAAATTTTTCTAAAGCCGGTGTTGCTGTTAGTCCCGGCGGCCTTTAAACATCGATCAAAGTCTAGCAAATGAACGCCCCCGACTAGACGCAACATTGAAGGACATTGTTTTCTCCCGAGTATCGACACTGACTATATTTTTTTAACAACGACGGTTATTAGATCATTTTCGCGTAGTACGGCTTGACAATGACGGTCGACGTCCATGTGTTCCAAAGCTGTCTGTATGTTCCTTAGATAAACCATGCGTGTTGAGCGTAGCTTACTACGTACACATCTCTGTGTGGCTATGTAACCTGCACCAAAATACAACCTCTCTCTCTCTCTCTCTTTCTCTCTCTCTCTCTTTCCCTCCCTCCCCTCTCTGTATCACTGTCTGAGGTTGTCTTTTTCTCTGTCATTTGAAGGTTATGTGTCTATTGCTGCATATTGGAACCCGAATATGTTATAAAAATATAGTGGGGATTTTGTGCAACACGTGTTTAAAATACATAAACATATGCATTCATAGCCCACAGCACCGTTTAACATATATTTAACATATCATTGTATATGCCCGCCCGCCCGCACGTACGCACGCACGCACACACATTCAACAGGATAGCACTGACTTATACAATTATGGATGTACGTATCAAATGTTTCTGATTGACTTAATTGAATTCCATTCTGTAACTCATCGGCGTAGGTTTAGGGGGGGACGCTAAGTAGGGCCCTACTAGTCCCCACCAATATTTTAAGATGACAAAATTGTCCCCACCAATATTTTAGCAAACTCCTTTGTGCTGCAATTTGGATCGATTCCCGAAAAGAGTATTTTGCACAAATTTGCAAAAGTCGTTTGTATTATTGTTCATCGCCAAGAAAAGAAGATTTCCAAGTTAACCAATGCGCCCTCGAGCCTGCAAGACAAGATTATGTAATTTAATTGGCTGACGTGGCAGAGTCAGAAACAATTCGTGAATCTTGCCTTGCAGAAAGAGAGCTGTCAAAAGTCTGACACGGTAAACTACTAAATACGCCAGGAAATAATAAAGCCTCATATTAGTATTTTGTTTGGTCTCAGCATTGATATACTTTTGTGCTTTGTCACCCAAAATATCACCCAAAAAGAAGAGATGTATCAGAAGTGTCCCTATCAAAGCTGAGAGCAAACCTACGCCCAAACCTAGCAGTCTGTATAGCTAAATAATCTTGCATACAAATGCATATGTTGGCTATCCACCGTGCCCCCTGCAGTATAACCAGTCGTAAACCTTTGACCATGCTTCCTTCTTCCAGTGAAGTGAATAGTAACAGGTACTTGGTGCTGTGTGGTACCTGCTGTTACTAACATCCTTTTGACATGCTACAGTTAACTGTCAGGTACACTGGGTCCCCACTTCAATGTGTGAGTGTACACTGTGTGTGGTATTTCGTGACTCTGCTGCCCATACTCTGTATTTAAACTGACTGGAGAGCTTGTCCATGTATCAGTTAGACCTAGGAGTCTGGCCGTGTCTGGCTTTCTGTGAGTCATCAGTGTACAGCCGGCTGCTCAATGTTTCTTATCTTTGCTCACTATCTGACAGCTGCAAGTACTCCAGAAGCCTTGGACTAGAGGCAACTTGCTCCCTCCGTCCGTCCCCAGGGACCTCCTGGTGCATGACTCGGTAGCTGCAGAGTTACTTTATGGCTTGTCCCATTCCCCCCCCCATCTAAACACATATTATGTTGTGCTTTAATTGGTTCGAGAACAACTCAGTCAGAATGAAATTAAATACCGGTATATAGATTGGAAATACTATGGCTTCCAATTGTAAATATTGTGCATTCAACTCAATACTTAAATGGCCATGAAATTCAAAAGCGTTTGTGCGAGCACTTTTTTTTTTTTTGCATTCATGACAACAGCATATTTCACCCTGGGTACAGTAGTTACCACTGAGAATTAAATATTGACCCCCAATATCAAATGGTGGGCTACATGACGTTTGATATTGAACAATACATACTAACCCTTCGATATCAAAGAAAGCCCCCCAAAGGTGAGAAAAATTAAGTTCTGCATGTATCTGTATATGCAGCTGTAGGATAAAGTTGGCAGTGCAGCACAAGCATTGGTTGTATGGTTAAACCACGTGGTTGAAGAGTTACTGTATGGGTGCACTGCAATGTTCATGTAGTGTACAGCCAGGTTTGCAGATTGGCCCCAGGCCTTACATGATGCTGTGCAACAGAGCAGCACTTTCACCTGCAGGGCAGGATATGTCAACATGATGCAAGCCACATGGAGTGCTGGGAAATAGTCTCCACATCATTTCAAAGATGAGCTTACATTACAGGGTCAGGTTATTACGCAATTTATTTTGGGAAAGTACAGTAGATAAAAGATGGAGTATTTGATATGGGTCTCTAATGGGTCTATTTGTCATTGATATTTTGTTCATAAGCATAAGCTTCACATAACTCACAATTACAGATGTAAAGATGACTGTTTTCAATTAATTTTAATAAAGCATTTTATAATGCATTTCAACTCCACACCGCATGGAGGTTGCATACATAATAAACTGCAGTAAAAGGTCACATTTGATAAATGTTACATTTATGACAATACTGTAGGTCTTCATTTTTTGTTTGCATGCTTCACATAATCATAATAGATGAAGGATTATCTGTACAGACCTTGGAAATATGTGCTCTGTCATATTGAGGAAAGAACAAGGCTGTATATTACTATCCGCAAAAGGCTGAAAGTTGAGTCCATAGTGTGAAAATGTGGTTCATTAGACCCACACATACCATTTGGAACAAAGCCTGTTTTTTTTTTAACTAGAGATCATGACTAATCTTTATGATGTCAGACCATGACCTCAGAAAAGCTACTGTTACATCCAATTCTATGAGTCGTCCTCCTTCATATTGGAGAACAATCAGGACCAACAGTGCAGTGACAGTAGTGTATAAGATGACCTTATTAGATTCAGTTTTATAGTCTTACTATTTGGACTACAATCATGTTGTCTTTCAGTAGTTTTAAAAAACAGTTTCCAAAATATCACCCATCAGTACAGTATTTCAGTACAAAATGTACTGGGTTAGCTAACAATGTTTACATATAATCATTTAACAGACACTTTGATCCAAAGTGTCTCCAGATTTTTTCTCATTTTTATGATAATCATCATTACTGAAAGTCCACCATTGGTTAATATTTTTTGGCAGTTTATGTTTATGAAATTAACGGTGGTGTGAATTAGTGTGTGTGTATGTGTGTGTGTTGGGGGGATTGTTTATGTGTGTGTGTGCATGTGTTTGTGGATGCAGTTTGGTCCAGTGGAGCTAACTCAAACAGGCATTAGAACGGTCCAGCATTAGGGTGTCTGTGAGGCAGCAGAAAATGCATCCTGTGAAAGCCCCGCCACTCACACTACAAAAGGCACTTGGGAAACTCTCACTTTCTCCAGAGTTAGTGTTGTGTAACTGCATTTCATGGGTAACATAACTCTTATGGCTTAGCTGTTAGAGATTATTAAAAATGAAACAGTTGGCACCTGTTATAGCCCCCACCTCTACCTTTTGTTGATGTGAATCAACTGGACATTTTACATGAAGACAATCTTTATTATGAACCCAAGCGACTTGGGAACTTTCACTGCTCATTTTATTTCTTATCTTGTGTCTGATTAAAGAAGCATTTCCACACGCAACTATATATGTATATATATATATATATATATATATATATATATATATATATATATATATATATACACATATATATATATACATATATATATATACATATATATATATATACATATATATATATATATGTATATATATGTATATATATATATATATATATATATATATATATATATATATATATATATATATATATATATTACACACTGCCTAGAACCAGTGCAAAAACACTGAAATCTGTATCTGTACCAAATGTGTGGAAATTATTTTATTTTTCTGTCTGACACCACTAAACAATCTTGTAAAGTGGTGTGGATGCATGGACAGAATAGTGTGTTGCATTACAGACCAAGTCCTGTCATGTAGAACAAATGAAAACCGCAGTGATCCAGAGGTACAGTTGTTGTGTACTCTGAGCACACCAAACGGCAAGCAGTTAAATGCATAGTAAAACTCTAAATTTTACTATAAACTGCACTAAGAAGGCGCCGAGTGCCAAGGTCATATTAGTCTTATCCCATGGCTTTTTGTGTTGGCTAAAATAGCTTCAGCACACTTCAAGGGGTCTATCAGTACTAATTCAATACCATCTGAAGCAAGCAGAATCTATCAGTCCAAACTGTGGACTCAGCAGAAAGACCACCCATTCCTCACGGGGAGTGCCCGGGGTGATTTAAAGCCCAAATATAGTGCCTCCCTCACTGATATAGAGGGAATGGATCGAAGACAGATTATTTAAACTGGTGAGAGCTAATATTCAC
Source organism: Hypomesus nipponensis (assembly GCF_054491055.1). NCBI lineage: Eukaryota > Metazoa > Chordata > Actinopteri > Osmeriformes > Osmeridae > Hypomesus > Hypomesus nipponensis. The sequence continues at coordinate 5,588,715 of NC_140379.1, forward strand.
ATAGCTCAGATACAATGCATGGTGCATTTTGGGGGAGAATGTATTAAATGTCAAACAGTCTATAAATAGCTTGAGGTTTAGTCATAAAAAGGATAGGAGGACATGATTGCTGCATGCAAGGTCATACAGCATTCATCCTGATCTTCAGCAAACAAAGAAATGTTATTGATTGTTTTTTGCATACCAAGCAGGATATGTAGATGATCAATAGTCTATTCAGTGAAGCCAGAACTCCGCATAATATGCAGCTCACCATTTTTTTTCAGTTGACAGAATTACTGTATGTAAAATGTATTTAGTCTCTAATGTAATGTTGACTTCCTACATATTGAATATGTATCTAGTATATTGTTTTGTTCACAGAACATCACTAAACTTGTTTGGTTAGTCACAGATTGGTACACCTCAGCCAATGACTACTGTTTTCATGCAAAACATGTGGACAAATTGCAACCTAAATATTTCTTCAAACTAATGATCTTAGATGAGGAGAAAGAAGAGAGATCCCCTGAGATCTATAGCCTTAAGCTTGGTCTTATACCACAGATGTAAAATTGTGTTCAAACAATAATTACAAGATCTCCCACAAGAATAAAATACACTCATCTAGACATCGCATAATGGGTCACTTTTAAAAGCCATACAACACCAATCCATTGCATCGTACAAACAAAGATCAATGCAGAACATTGTCGTCTTGCCAGAACCACCTCCTCTGTAAGTGCCAGTCTAATGTTTTGGATTCATTTGTGAGACTGCAAATATAGAGCCAAAGAAATTACCACCACTCTACCTAACTGGATTGATTTTCTCCCAGGCTCTAAGATATCTTTGACAGACAAAATTTACTGTGTCCTTTCTCCATGAGTAAACCCTATTGCTATATCAGCAGTACCTACTGGGCAGCTATGTGTCATGCATTCCATTGTAGGCTCTCATTTGCCTGACGGCTCCTGCAGCATCTTAACATGCACCCTTAGCTTGCTAATGTTGTCCACGGCATGCTTGCACGATATCGAGCATTTTTATTTGTACTGACATACTAGTTTATAATAGCTCAACTTCCTCTATCAAAGGAGAAATTAAAATAAAACAGGATAGAAAATAGTAAAAAATAAAAATAAAATAGGAAATAGCATTGAATTTAGAAGAATCTACTTCATAAACAATATTCAAATTAGACTTAAAGTGGTTTATGATAGTTTACCTTTTACTTTCTTGCATGTAGATGATTTTGCTGTACTTCTTCTGGGCATTATAGTGCTCAAGTCAGATCAGGCCTGTGCTGCCGTAGCTTATATGACAGCATATTGAAGCCACATTGGTTGGATATTAAATATTTCAGTTAACAGCCTAATCTTTCAGCTTGATGCACAACCAGTTAGGTCAAACTAAAAGCCAGTGTCTTTTACATTATATTTTTCATTTGTATTTATAAACATATACTTTATATGTACTGTTAAAAAAGTAATTCATTTTCCATTGTATTGCACCTTGTAACATTTGTTTTGTGGCCTGAAAATCTATTGCAAAGATGTGCTGCAATCTACTCTTCTATTTTGGCTTACACTCATTGTGACAGAACTCTGTTATATCATTCTCAATTGTGATTACCAGACTCGGGGAAACAATTTGTGTGTAATATTGAGGGTCCTTAGAGAGTTTTAACAACATGATTAACAATAATTGCTCTATTTCACCCACTTTATTTTGATGGCACTGCTGCTGCTTCAGAGTTAAGATGAGCAAACACACTAAACCCCCCAAAATAACCCTTCTCTTTTCTCAGTGGCCGGAGAGTGCAAACAATCTTTATCTTATTGTAAACTCCTTTCTAATGCTTTTGAAGAACAAATCAGCCACAGCCTGAACCCTAATCTCCCTGCAGACACACCTGTAGACTAGAGTACTGTGTAAAAGACAAAGACTTACATCCAACAAACATCCAGAAAACATCTTTAAGACCATGGTCATCAGGAGAACAAAATACAAGTAAATACAATATTGGAGTTTGTCCAGTCAGCCATTATAGATAGGCCTAAGGGAAATTAACATTTTAAAATGAAGATCAGGAAAATAAGTATTTCTACCGTGCAATAAGGCATAACAATGTATGCTGATTGTTGTGTAATCTATATGTTTTCCCACCTCATTTCATCCAAATCCACAGATAGTCAATAGTCAGTACTCCAAATAGCCTAAAACAGTCATTCAGCTGCGCAACCAAAATTCCAGCTTACTCCACCAAGTGACAACATCTCGGAAGGCGACCCAATGAGATGTTTGCTCCTTTTTTTTGGGGGGGGGGGGGGGGGGGGTCTATAAAACAGGTGTTCAAACCCCATAGCCCACTGGGAGGGGATTTCATCTACTGTTTTGCCTGAGTGCAAATCAGTGTCAGTGTGACCATCCCATCTGTTTCCCTATTCCCCTGGCATCTCTCAACTTTGCCAACTGCTTAGGGCAACCATCATTGCTATGCATACCATATTTAAACCTGGCTTTATACATGTGAGAACCTCCACTATCATATACAACCAATGGGAAACAAAGCACTCTCAACAGGGTCTACTGATTACAAAACAAGTAGACATATGAGAATCCTAAGACAATTATACTGTCCGCCATCTGAAAAACATAAACAGAACAGCAGCATTTCAATGACGGTTTGCTAAACGTTAATAGTTCTGCTTAGTGTGTCAGTAGACCACATTAGAGAGGATACAAGGGATCATTGAATATGTACACTGCTATCTGGAGGGTGACCAAGGGAAAAGAAGGGATTCAAGGTTTGCATTTCTTAAACGTTGGGGTACTAGTAACTATTGAAATTCAATGCTAAAAGAGAACATTAAGTCACACCATTGCATTACATAAATAGGGTTTTAATATGATCTTGGCATTGGGTTTTTCAGATTTTAATTCATATTGTAACCTTTTTTGACCACTAGAGGGCTAAGTGTGTGTTGACAAAGCGATGTTTTCTTGCTAGAACCACCTTTTTTTGCAAGTGCCAGTCTTACAGTACGATTCGTATTAGCAAATAGAGTCAATAAAATGACCCCCGCTGTACATACTGGATGGATTTGCCAAGATGTCTGACAGACTAAATTGACTGTTCCCTTTCTCTGTGCCTCAACAGTACTTTCAGCGCAGCTGTGTGTGACACCTTTCCAACATAGGCTCTCATTCGCTTACCGACTTGTGTGGATCAATCTCTCAACATGCGTCCTTAGCTCTCTAGTGTCTCATAGGCTTGCGTGACGAACTTGCACTTGGAAGAACAGTGTAGAGACATTTGTTTTCTTTAATTGCCTGTTATGAATGAGCTAATTAAGCTCCTTTAGCTGATTTGATGAATGAGATCTTAAAGACACTTCACTGTTTCAAAACAATGTTATACTGCTTTTGACAACCTAGAGAAATAGGATTCAGGTCAGGGTTTAATGTTCAGGTTTGCAGATAACGACCATCACCGGCAGACATTCCCTTTCCAGACATTCAAGATTTGTGAAAATTTCTCTGTGCAATTAAATTGAATCAATAAATAAATGGGACAGTATATTTTCATATTGATATTGAGTGGAAATGGTAAGTTACCAGTATTACATAATTTTACTTTTTGAATTACGGTTTGCTTATGGTAGTAGCACTGGACTTTCATTCCTTCTCATTCTATATTTTCACCACTAGAGTGCATCCAAATACAGAATGTGTTTATGGAACAATTTCCACATCCAAATTGTTCATGTACATTCACCCACATGCCCTTGTGTTCACATAGAAACAGACAACCACATTTGAGAATCTTTCCAAACATGTTTTGCATGCCACAACAAAGACTTTTTTCTTTCTCTGACCTTCTTAATTGTGTGAGAGTAAACCTATTGTGTGTCACATCCTCTGTGCGGAACGTTTTAGAGCAGCTTTTGAGATATGTCTTTTCTAAATTAAAAATCTGAAATCATTGTTCCCTATCCATGTGTTATATCATGGAGATTTACATTTACATATACACACACACCACCTGGATGATATAATATGGACAGACAGACTCCTCCTCTTTGAGCTTTCATGAAGATGAGGCCACCAACGGGATTCCCTGAAATACAGCTCAATTTCCTGTGAAGTATACACAGCACTTCTAACTTAATCATAATCATTGCAGATAGTTACTGCAGTGAATAAAATGGAAAAGGCCTATCTTCTCAGCACAGAATGCAGAGCCATTATAGAATCAAAACCAACAGCCTGTACATAAGAAGCATTACATCAAACAACTTACTCCGCAAGCATTTTATACAGCAGTGTAATGCATATACATTATTCTACAACCACAGATTTTCCTTGTGTTGTTTTGCCAGCTGTTGTGTTGTATTTGACTTACCCTAGGCTATATAATAGTCATCCAATTATGTCTGGTTAGATTTTTGGAGTCGTACCAATTCTGGCATGTCTTCCATGCCAAAACCATAGGTCTACCCTGTATATCCATTCTGTATACTGCTCAACATCAATTAGCTGATAATTAGTCCTCTCATCCTTGCTGCCATCAAACACTTGTGCCAGGCATAATCCACATGATTGGCCAATTTAAATTTTCAGGGTGAGTGAGTCTAAATTTGTCAAATTAAAAAAAATAAGAACCAATCTCGAGCACCTGGAGATTGATGAGGGTGGGTAGTTCAAAGTTGTAGTTATGTTTAGCAGAATATGTGAATTTTTACTTTTCTATTTCCATTCGACTTTAAAAAAGGTTCCATGACTATACTTTAAATGAGGATTTGGTGAATGACGTGAGGATTACAGTTGTATATGTTACTATCTCTATTTTTATGATAAATCATAAATCACATGCACCATGAGGGGGTTTATGTGTCAACAATAACTCGCCCTGAGGACGTCATGCTGCAATGATCATATCAGACATACAAACCTACAAATATGTCATCCAATACAGTAAACATATTTACAGTACTAAGTATCTGTTTGCAAGGGTTTACAGCACGAGCATTTTAAAACTCTGAAACAGCACACAGGGACAGCATTTACCCACACATACACCCATGAGGAATAGTGGTGGGAGGTCATGTTTTTCAGTATAATTTATGGTCAAGTTGAATGACATTTCTATCTTTTGACCAAATGTACTGCCACATTGTTACAAACCCCCTTTGGGAAATAGCACAGAATATTCAAGATTGTTTGGCAGATGGACAAATAAGCTTGTTATGAATTGTAAAGCCAAACTGATAATGATAAATATTCATACATTTTAGGCTCACATTATTACAGCAAGACACTGAGACATACGGCACACTTCAGATCTTAGATTCTGAGTTTATGCAAGAATTTGTTGTGGCTCACCATAAGGACCTAGGTCATTGCCAACCTGGGTGTCAAAACCAACCTCCTCCCACCCCTTGAGCATATTTTCCATATGTTGTTGCCTGATGTTTGACAATTGCGATGAATATTAACATTAACTAAAAAATCATCAGCATTTTGTCAACATATTGTGTTTTATATCAAATTGTTCACATCTAGACAGACTTTACTTCAGTTGTGAAACAGAACAGAAAGTGTATTACTTATAGGATGATTGCATAAAACTAATAATAGTTACACATTTACATGTCTCACCAAAGGTGCTAATCATTCGAATACATTCATACATACACATCATGTAGATATGAATCTGATAAAACGGATTATAACATGGTCTGGGTGAATACTCGATTCTGATTGACTGCAGGGGTGTCCATTATCAACCTTTGTGTTGCTATCAGAAACTAAAGTTTGAATTGCAAAAATTATACAGCATGTCAAGGCTATATATAAGCTAGTAATCAGAAGGTTACCAGTTCGATTCCCGGCCATGCCAAATGATGTTGTGTCCTTGGACAAGGCACTTAACCCTACTTGCCTAGGGGGGAATGTCCCTGTACTTACTGTAAGTCGCTCTGGATAAGAGCGTCTGCTAAATGACTAAATGGATGTGGATGCAAGCTACTGGTACACATGCATTTGTGCTTCAGAAGTAGACACTGTACTTTATTTTAAGGGGGCTGTACACTTGCAGTGCATGCTTTTGTGAATGGAATGATCAAATATACATAGTCCAATGTACACAAAGATTGGTGAGCCAGAAAAAACTCTTCTTTATCCATTGATATTTATATTTCTCTCACTTTGTGTTGCTTCTGTTACAGTACTAATCACATTATTCATGAGTCAGTGAAGTCATCCTCTTCTTTCATCGTCTGTGGATGAGATGCTATTTCCAGGCAGAAGATGGAAGCCCACATCTGCCAATAGCTGCAGGCAACAAACCACTTTTAGAATGGGAGATGTCACACGTAACAAACCAACAACGAAACAAACAAACAAATCACAAAAAAAGAAAAAGGAACATACAAGTTCTGTAAAGTTCATTAGTAGCCCACCCAAAAAATGTATTTGAGAAGGTCAACTTGAAGTGGTCTAAAAAGGTCCTGCAACTGTAAAATCTTGCATTACAAATCAAGTTAGAATTGACTCACGCATATATCATGTTCACAGTGGGATTTAACCATTTACCATTTGTTGAATCATGGTTATATCAACACTCTATCTAAGCCAATGCAAATGATATTAGCAGTCATTGAGAGTCAAACAGGAAGTAGAAAAAGCTCCTCTCCGTTCATTGGGATCTTTGGGATATTTGTCCAGTGTTTCCTTACGTAATTTCCTTGATAAATCACAGAAGGAACAGGTGAGTTTATCTATTGTATATTCTATGAAATCCCCTGAAGTGGGCTTGTCTTCTTTGACTACAGCAGAGTACAACAGTGGTGTTCACAATCTGGGAGAATGATGCCTCGAGGGATACAAGCCGAATATATTGCTAAATGAAATGTCTTCCTTCCAGAGTTCATTATGAGTCATCCAGTCAGAACAGATTAGCCCATCTCCATAACCATTTAACTGGATGTCTCAAACATGAATTGAACCAAACTCAAAAGGAGAGATTTCTTTTGAGTGACTAAAATGCCACTCAAATTAAATCTATGTACACCTGCAAACAAAAACTGTAAGGATCAATAAAATGTAAGATCTTCTTCTATACAACATTAAATGCCTTTCAGTAAACTGGGCCCTACCTGGCTAACACTGGAAGACATATTTTGGTTGTTCCTTTGAGCTTTTGTTAATTGCTTTGCCATGCAACCAACAACAAAACAGTTGAATAATTGAACTGCAAAGGGAATGGAGGAAGTTAGTGGTTGGCTTGATAGAGCCATGTGTCAGCTTCTCATTAAAAATGTCCATGACATTATTATAATAGCCGACCTCAGCCTCATTTTTCCACCTCATTCACCAGTAGTCACACTTAAGGAAGGATGTGGGGTCCAACTAAGACACATAACAGAACGGACATAAAACGGCCCCAGATGCAGGGTTTGAATTACAGGGGATAAGAGGGTGTGACTCCCCTAATTAAGACTTGGACCCCCCAAGTGAGATAAACACAACAGATCGGGGTCGAAAAATGTATAAATTGTTACCTGTAATGTTGATAGTGTCTGTTGTTCTGGTACAGCATTGTGTGGGTCTGTGTTTCAGCGGAAATTATGTTCTGATGTTGTGTGTGTGGGTTTGACTTACTGACAGTTTTATTTTCCCCTACCATTATATTAGGGGGTGCCCCCCTTTTTGTAAGGGGTAATGTATAGAACGCCGGTCATTATCGGGAAAATAAGCCCCGACAGGGCGAACAGCACCCCGACGCGAAGCGCAGGGGTTTTGTTTCGCCCTTAAAGGGCTTATTTTCCAGATAATGACCGGCGTTCTATACATTATCCCTTACATCTATAGCGCCAGATAACTAAATAAGTCATTTAAGGTTACCTTTCCTGTAAAACAGGTCTATAACTCCTTTATTAAACAAACACAAAAAATCCGTTCACTTAATTCGCGTTTATCACCCATGTTTAACAACACCACGGTAGCCAAACAGTTCGCTTATGGTAACTTGTATTTGAGCGATCATAGAAGACAACGTTTCCATCAGCGCCACAGTAAGCACACATTGTAAAGCGAGGCAACCTGCATGACTACCACAGCCAGGCCATGCCTAGAACTTCCTGTGAATTTAGAATTGTGACCTTTTATAACCACAACAGGTTGTTAACCCTTGCTCTCAGATTGCGCGGCATCTCGCATGTATTCATGGACTAATAAGGTCCCCCTCAAGGAGCTAGGGAGTCAGCGGTGAGGAAATCGGGCTAGTAGATTGCCGGATCGATTCCCCGCCGTGCCAAATGACGTGGTGTCCTTGGGCAAGGCACGTCACCCTACTTGCCTCGGGGGTCCCTGTAAATACTGTAAGTCGCTCTGGATAAGAGCGTCTACTAAAATGTCTAAATGTAAGGAGATTTTTTTAAAGATTGTTCTTAGAAACGCAGAAAGACAATTACATTACATTATACATAGGGAACAAATATGGCAGATCAATTAGTTATCAGAGTTAACTTTAACGACTAGCAAGCATGCTGACAGATAATTGAGTAGGCCTACATTATAATGTAGCGAAATGTTGTTGGCTACCTAGCCTACCTAACGTTACTGCTCAAATCCTAGCGAGAGCTAGCCTAGCTAGAGCTGGCACTCGCTACGTTTACGGTGTGAGTTAGATAAACCTTACCTTCGTAATTGTCAATGGCGCTCGAAACGTACAATTTTAACCCCTTTTCCCTCTTGCTTGAAGGGCAGCAACATAGACTCCTATGTAGGCTACATCGTTGACTGTCATTTTGGGAAGGCAACCCAAACTCCTCGTAGAAACCATAATTTTGTGTTTGAGAACTAACGTTACTGCTCGCTACCTGAAGTTGTTGACTTGGTCTATGCAATATGCGGAAGTGATGTGAATTGAAGTGGGCGTATGCAAGTTATAAGGTGGAAATGTCAGTTTAACTTTCGCCAAGCGTATCTATTGGAGTTTCGGTCATGAATTAAAGGCTATATTTCATAACAAAATTTGTAAGAACTTAAATAATCATTTACCAACAGTATATATAAATATTTACTCATATTTATTCATTTTCCATACTTTAGTTTTAATTGGTTTGGCGGCCCACCTGTATTACCCTAGCCGACCACTAGTTGACCCCCCCCCCCCCCCCCCCGCAGTGTCATTGTATAATTCTCACCCTGCCCAGATGGTACAGTCTACTCAGGATAACAAGTTCACTCAGCAGTGTGCACCTCCTTACCTTCCCCCTCTGGTGTAGTCCGAACCCTAAGCCTGGGGCCCTCCGCTTCCTGCATATGGTTATAGGTTACTCATACAGGCCCTCTATAAACTTCAGAGCCTGGTCTCTGTAAAGAAAACAATGACAGCTTCCCTCTTTCCTGAAATACCCAGCTACAACACTACCACTGTAGGTTCCACTGTTAGAGTTGGTTTCAAAAACATTTAGTACTACTAAATTATACTCCCCCCCAACATTTTTTCTCATTTTTGAGTTCCTTAAGTATCATGAGCTGTCGTAAGCCTTTAATGTGGAGGCTGAATCAAGACAAGCAATGCCAGTGATGTGGTGCTCACTGGGGTGTTTGAGTTCTGTGTTTCAGATAGATTTGATGAGATAGGACAGGTCAGGACACAGCCTTGCTAGACTGGAGATACACTGCTGTTCTCCAACAGCAGCAGGATGAGCAACTGGCAATGATGAGGTTGTCAATGCAACGACCCACTCCAAATGCAATCTTGAATGGTCAACAAACAAGGAGTATTTGGTATCATCCTAAAATCTTTGTGCCAGGTTTGAATCTCAGAGATTTATAGTAAACACAAAACAGCAGTTGGCTAGTTAGATCCAATACCAATCTAAGGCTATTAGTCCTAAAAACAAAATCAAGTTATATTAGGCCCTAATAGAAAGCTGATATAATCACCAACTAATCTCTTGAATTGGATGTGAGTACTGCCCTTGATGTGAACAGATGTGCTGAGTGTTCCACTTCCGAGGTCTTGCCCCGAGGTTGTCATCCGGATAAGATAGAGTGACACCCTGAGAAACTCTAAGTTCTGGGTCAGTCTGTCCTGCTCCACTCTGACCATGAGTGACACGAGCCATGCACTCCCCTTGAAACAAGAACAGCAACAACACCCGACTTAACTCAGTGGAACCCGAACAGGATGGCTTAAACAGGCAAGGATGTTGTCACTGAGAGAGGGTACGGATGTGTGAATCACTACAGCGTTTTCACACCAAACCTCATACTATACTTTATACAATACTCTGATTTGTAAATATCAACCTGTTGCTGACAGTAAGACACAACCCTATGGTTGACTCAAAATGTGTAGGTATGGCCACATTTGTTTTTGTATTAGAGACTCAAAAACAGAAACCATGTTGACATAAAAATGAAGACTTCAACACTTACATTGCTGTGTTTGAGTAATCACACAGAGCTTCATTTGAGCTCTGTATTGTATGAGGTAAGATCACATGACTATTTCCTAGGACCTTAATCCTTTTCAAGATCATCCGTGTGTAAAGTGACATTATCGGGACTGGCGACTTAATTCAAAACGAGCCTTAAATGGGCAAGTGTCAATTAAAACTATTCACTTTAATCATAGCCGTTTGTAAAATGTAACAAAAATAATTCCGTTGCTTATGGACGCGAAATGTGTGGCTTAACCACGCCTCTATGTTTTATACCCAGTACTGAAAGAGGTAAAACGCGCACAAACGTTTGGACACCAGTGCGCAAACATACTCTGGAATGCCCATTCAGGTGCGCACACTGTAAAGTAATGTTTTTGTGCAAGACGGTGGTTCATATCGATGCGTGTAATAACTTCACATCATCGGACGGTTGCGATATTTCCACCAAGTTATTTTGATATATTGAGATTGTGAAGGAGTAGTCTGATTAAACAGTAGAGCGCAACCGTTCCAACGAGATTTCTGGCGATTTGGAATGTATACGTAAGTATATCAATTTTATTTTAAAGATGCTGTTTAGCTATTTATAATTTAGACTGACTTCTTCATTTTATTTAGTCATGCAATGAATGGCCCACAATTAATTTAAACGAATAAGGTATGTTGGGCAATGCATATTCTCTAAGTTTTAAGGATTTAGCTAGATGTAAAATGCAATTCAGTCTTATCTTGCAGTTCATTGTACTTTCATTAAGTGAAAATCAAGGCTCCAGCTTGTACTATGTAGTGGTCATTAGGAAATACATTATGCTGTCTACTCTGAGAAATTACATTTTTAGATTGTTTACTTTATTTAGGACACCAGTATTGTAAACAATCTCACTCATTCGTATGCATTCATCTTTTTTTGGTCCACAATGTTCTGTTCATTAACACACTGTAATGACTCATTAGAATCCTACACCCTGTGGGCAGAGGGCAATTAACACTGAAATTGTAAACAAACAAGTAGAATTGTCATTTATTAGATGACATGCGATATGCATTGGGTTTGGGATGTTAACATTTCGTGCTAAAAAAATGATTCATCATCCTCTTCATGCAGATTTTTTACTCGCAACATGCTATTGTACTATTTAAAATGTCTTGTTTAAACGTCAAATATAATGTATTTATGTTATATAGAACTATCTTATACCTATTTTATCTTGTTTTGCCTTGTCAGAGTACTTCATGGGGAGTGAGCAGAATGCTACTTCGTCTGGACATTCAGAAGATGAACACCTCCACCGCTGAGTCTGTTGTCACAACGTGTCCCCAGACAATGAGATACGAGCTGAACACTAGCTGCAACTGGTCCTGGCCTCTATGTAATTGGACATCTAGTGGTGATAGGCTCCTGCTACCCACATTCTCTACGGCTGCCAAAGTCAGAGTGATCATTACTTTTATCCTGTGCATCATATCTGCTTTCTGTAACCTTGCTGTGTTATGGGCTTCTAATGGCAAGAACAAGCGCAAGTCCCATGTCCGTGTCCTAATCTTGAACCTAACTGTTGCTGACCTGCTGGTCACGTTCATTGTGATGCCAGTGGATGCAGTATGGAACATTACAGTGCAATGGCTGGCGGGGGACTTTGCCTGCAGGCTACTGATGTTCCTTAAACTCCAGGCCATGTACTCCTGTGCTTTTGTCACCGTGGTGATAAGTCTGGACCGCCAATCAGCCATCCTCAACCCTCTGGCTATCAACAAGGCTAGGAGGAGAAACAAATTTATGCTGACTGTGGCATGGTTGATGAGTATAGCTCTGTCGGTGCCTCAGGTAAGGTCACGTAATGCCGCTGGTCAAAGCGGTGCTTGTCTGTTTTCATCACAGTCTATGAGGAGTAGTCAAACAGACTCCTACCTGTGCAACTGATTGTTCTGCAGCTACTGAATATATGTTTCAATAATTTAAAGTGGTCATCCCTTTGAGGTGACAAGAAACCTTTTGAAAAGCGCAATTCAAATGGTAATTTAAATTGGGGTAGCAATATGTGGGTGATTTATGTTGGGTCAAAATTTGAAAGACACAAAATAGAATATCCTTCAAAGTAGGTACTGTATTTGAGAACATTGAAACATACATTGTGTAAATCTACATTTAGAATCGAAGGCTATACCTTTTGACTTGAATAATATATGACAAAAACATGCTGGAGTGTATAAAATCTCCCATTTGTCTATGGCTGATTACTTGGCAGAACATTAGAAGTGCATGCATCTGCGAACATTACTCTCTCCTTGGCTTACCATGCCCCCCTTGCTTGCCAGGAAGATACAAAATATTTGATGAAATACTGAAATATGCTAACAGGTCACTTCATATGTCTGAAATACTATGTTGTTTTGTTCATTTAAATCCTCAGTTGTTGATTTTCCACAACGTGACCATCACTTTTCCAGAGGAGTTTACTCAATGTACGACACGAGGCAGCTTCTTCATGCACTGGCAGGAGACAGCTTACAACATGTTTACCTTTTCTTGCCTATTCCTGCTCCCACTGATCATAATGATTACTTGCTACACCAGGATTCTCATTGAAATTTCGAGGATGACGAAGGACAATTGTAAGTGAATCAGCATTGAGAATGCAATCGGCATCTCAAAAACTCCTCTTTAACACCAATTGCATTAATATCAAAGGCTACTAATGGTTGTAAATCTAAAATCTATGTATCCACAGCATCAAATCAATCAAACTGAAGTTTATTAACTGCTAAAATAAACTATGCAATGTATGCTAACAGTATAACTCAAGCAATCAACCGTAAATAATTACATCTTTGTCTTCTTTTGTTTTTCCAGTTTCCTCAAATGAAGTGCACTTGCGCCGTTCCAAGAACAACATTCCCAAAGCCCGAATGAGAACTCTGAAAATGAGCATTGTAATCGTCCTGTCTTTCATAATTTGCTGGACCCCATATTACCTGCTGGGTCTTTGGTACTGGTTTTTCCCTGAAGACCTGGAGGGAAAGGTCTCTCACTCCTTAACACACATCCTCTTCATTTTTGGGCTCTTCAATGCATGCTTAGATCCCATCATCTACGGGCTTTTCACCATCCACTTCCGTAAAGGACTGAAGCGATACTACCACAATGCAACTAGAATGTCAGAAATAGAGAATAATACTGCCATCACTGGATCTTTCAGGTGCTCTGCCACCTCTTTGGCCTTGAAAAGGCATGCCACTAACAGACAAGAAAGACAACAACCCAGTAATGTCCAGAAAGAACAAGAACCAATGTCCAGCAAAATAGTCAGCTATTTAACAATTTACAATGACCATGGAGGGGTGGATCTCAGTCGGTCCGGTCCTGATGGCTTGGAGTGTGATGAAGAGAAACTCAACATTGAATCACTGCAACTGTGAATATAACCATATTATATATTAAGTGTTTCAATATCGCGTTCAATTAGTAAAATCCTGTGTAGTCTTACAGAAAAGGAAAATGTGAGTTGCCCCTGGTGGGGCAATGCCCTTAATGTGTCTCTGAAAAAAGACTAAAATCACTTCACAGCGTTACGTAACATTACATGTGCTTTACAGTATGAGGAAAATGAATGTCTTGATGTCTTGTGAACCGTTCTTGTCACAAATACGTATTGAGGAGGATATATGCTTGCTTGTTATTCTGTCCTGTGTCAAATCCAATACTGTACATACTGTTTTCTGAGCTGAGTACATTGGCATGTATTTCATCATGCCCCTTCAAAGCAGGGAGGGGAATAGAGGGGGCATAGCCATGTTTATAAACATGTCAGTATGGGATCATTCAGTGTTGCCCTCGAAATACGTGCCAGTATTGTGACGCAAACATACTTCTGCTTTTAGTGATCTATTTGGACCCCTCAAGGGATGACAGAATATAATCATTGATGAATAACAGCAAGGTCAGCAAAGAGCATTTATGCCCTAACTACCTGGATTGGGACAAATTCAGTACTTTTGACAGAAACAGATAAGGAATGCCCTTTGTTCTGTAACGCCATGAGGGATATCTCAATGTACAGTACAAGCTCTCCTGGCTTTAATCAACTGTTTAGCCTGTGATTACTGAAATGTATTGTCCTCATCTCTGTCCAGTCCCTCGAGGGGGAAATAAGAAATTAAACCGTTGGTGATAAAAAAAGAACGAAAAAAGAAGGGTACCAATCCTTTACTAGCACCTGCTGAATTCTGAAGAGCAAAGTGATGTTTGAGAGGTTTCTTTTTGAGTCAAAAAATGCACACATTTTTTTTATGGCCAAGTATAATTTGGGGATGCACATTTTTTTCCCATCTAAATGATACAGGCAGTTGATAAGACATCAAGACGCATATGAAGTACAGCTTTATACATTGGAAAAGTGCCCTGTAGGCTCAGACAGTACATTGTATACTTAGGTTACTTGCTTCAACCAATTGTTTCAACAAATCTAGTATTGTTCCAATTCAAATCAAGTCTAATGGAAAATCTGACCAGTGTTCAATTGAACAGGATTTTAAAATGTATTATAAAGTTTGACAGAGTAAGAGCTTCAATTTAAAAGGTTCATCAGAGTTTTTAACTGTCAATCTAATGCTTTTGTCCAAAGTCTGCAAATTATTTGCCTTTTTAAAATCATTTGTATTATGTTTTTTTGTATTTGACTAATGTGGTGAACACTTTTGGCGACAATTAAATGGAAAAGAGAAAGCATTTCCTCATCTCATCAGAACACATTATTATTTTAAAGGGTAAAATAACCAATCTTGATTGTACATGTTTGTCTGGATCTATAAAATGGAAAATCCCTGCACAATACCAGATGAAATCAAATGTGCAGGCTTTGATGCATGCATCACAAAGGCTTTTAGAAATTTAGATGAGGCCTTCCAGACCCATGAAATCAGAATGCTTGTATCTCGTTTGGAGGCAACAAAAAGAAAGATCACTTAAGGTTCATAAACATTTGATAAAAATATTTTTTTTCATCAAGATCTCACAGCACAATCTTCATTGTGTTATTTGTCCTGTTTGGCAGCTATAATGTACAAAGCATTCTTAGATGGGAGTTACAAATTATAACAAATAAATACAATAACCTAAATGTCAAAGTACATTTATCTTTTGTAAACCAGACATGACTATGGAAGTCCTATTAACAAAACAACAAATAAAGTAGTTGTATCTGTAAACTACAAGCCAGAGCCTGCTCGAAAGCCTACTCTAGTTATTAAAGAAAATCTTAAACAGTCCGCTTAATGAAGATAAAACAAACACTGAAGGAATGAGAAACCACTTACACTAACTGCTTTTTTTCGACACTGCAAATTTCAGAATACTACATATCCTACAATGCATAACCTATAGGTGAGACCACCTATACATTTCCACATAATCCAGGGAAGGTGATGAATACTGAGGATTAGTATGATCACGTAATCCCTGTTTGATTGGAAATGTGGGATATCACGTGAGCATGGAATAGATCATAGCCAGGAATAGCTACTTATTTCTCCATCTCAAATCTATGATAGGCACATGTTAAACAAAAAAGGCCAATCGGTTGATTTGTTTAAGTGGCCGTGACTAATAGGCAAATATAACAATGATTTCTTCAGATATTTCCCTGCCTCTGCAATTGTGAGAAAGAAAAACAAGAAAACTGTTTTAACCATCTGCTTTTAATGGTTTAGTAGAGAAAGGGATGGTGATTTATGAAATGGTCACTGTCAATAAAACAATTTGAATTTGTGAACAGAAAAATCATTTTGGGCCAACTGACATTCAATGCTTTCATGTTGAAGACAATATCCACAGCATTTAATGGATTTCCTGATATTGACAAAGAGATCCTGATTGAAACTTTAGTTCTCCAAGTTCTACCAAATCATGAGGCCTGCACAGGGTGACACTTCAATCTACTTGATAAATGTCTTTTTCTAACCTTTAATATAGCAATATTGTCTAATCCAATAGACATCCTTATACTTTAATGCTCCTTTCACATTGGATATAATGTACAATTTCTCAATCAAACATCGCTTGAATCAAAATGCTTTGTTGAATTATATCTCTTTCAAAGCATCAAAGAGTTAAAGGTGATATTTTTCAAGTCAAACATAACTGAAGACCATGACATTTCTAGTACCCATTCTACAGACACAAGCCTAATTTAAAGCTTGTAGCAGTGGCTTTCAGCAACCACACATTGCACAAGATGATAGTCAAGGACAATGATATGGGTTCCCCAAACCCATTAACAGAAGTCTTGTGAAGGGGTAAAGAAGAGCCTTTAGGCTGTAGAGTACTGTGCATCCTGTTAAGGGCCATGTCACACCTTGGTACACTAATCACAAGATGACAGATTCTGCCATTAGGCCTTGAGGAACGCACTATTGATGCCATTCTGTCGCCATTGTGTATTTGCTTGTGCAGATTCTGGATCGGGGGCATAAGTGGACATACTGCACTGATGGGGCAGTCAAGGATGTAACACAGGGAGCTTCCTAATGGATTCTGTGCAGCAAATGACCCTCCTTCAAAATAGGTCACTTCTTTTCATGCAGACATTTCCTACCATGTTTGTTCACCAAACTGTAAACAATGTTCAGTAATTACGATTGAGTCATAGACAGCTCACAAAATGAAACTGATCATTTGTCACCGCCACGTGCTTTGATTATCTGACAGTGGAACGGGAATCCAAACACTTCCTCATTGGCTATTGTGGCATATAAGAACATAACACAAGCCACAAATGGAAGCATTTGGAGTCAGGCTTTTGCAACTGCAGTGTGGGGTAGCTCGCTTCAATCTTCTGACTCCTGGTCAACATCCATTTCATGCTGACATTAATTCCTGATAACTAACTCCAATTACTATGTCATATTTCACGCACAACACATTAATTGATTTGGGACAAACGGCTGAGCAGTGTCATAAAGCATGCACCAATGAACTATTGGTAAAAAAAGAAAATCCTGAACAATATCATAAACCCTGGTCAAAGGCAAAAAAGCCTACTGACAAAAAATAAAAAATATTTTCAACATGCCATATAGGACATAACATTAAATATTTGTACAATATTTTTGATAATATGTTTACAACAGGTAAAGCTCTTAACTTAAGTGTACTCCAGATCTCCAGGGAGTGCAGCTTCAGACTGGGCCTGGGTACATTTAAAGATTCCGTAAACAGTATTACTGTATTTATTCTTGTATGAAAACCACCCAGATCCGCTGTAGTACAATGCCATGTCCGCTAAAGTGCATTACTGTAGGTGGAGGGTAAGCAAGCATGCTGCTGAAGCTGGTTCCAGGTATGCGTCATGGCTTTGTTCCTTTCATCCAGAGATTGCACTCTGCACAACATGTCAAGAGAGACAAAGCACTGACTGCTTTAATGAAACAGCTTATTGAATGGGTGAGTAGTTGATAAAACACCAAATTATGGTGTGTAAATCATAGTTTAGAGTTATTGTGGGCTAATAGAGGTAGAATATGATTCAGTTGCGGCCTTTTACAATGTTTTCTTATATTGACAGTGACAAAATGTGTTCAAGTGGGCAAACCTTTTCTGGAAATAAAGATTGCATCCATTCTCCAAATCTGTGAATCTATCTCTTCTTTGAACCTTCAAATGATCTCTTATGTCCATTCTGTAGGCCTCAACAATCGCTAACTGATGAAAGTGGCAGGCAAACAGACTGCTGTCTTTTCCTTCTGTACACCCATTTTCACTGGGTTGTTGGTCACCTGTAAATTAAAGAGCAGACAAAGGACAGTATATTCATACTTTGTTCCTACTGTATATACAGTATGCACATATTTGACAATTATAATGTATAATACGTTCATAGGCTATATGTGTACTGGTATTTATTAAACACCATATAAATGAAGGTATAGCTATACCTCGTATGAACAGAGTTTGCTGGACTGGGTCAAGAGTGAAAATTGGACTCCAGGGGGTGGGCAGCAAATGGGTTGCAGGGAGAGTGATAAAACACACTGTGGTTTTTCTAATGACATCTTGCAGGGATATTGTGCCATTGTTGTGCATGAAACACACCTGATTACAACAAAAAAAGATTTGAAAAAAGAAAGAAAGAACAATTAAAATTGTGTCAAACAGGTCAAATTATCCCCTTTTAATAATGACATAATTTCACTGTTATGGTACACATCGGGATGAAACCCCCTTCTGAAAATCGTTCCCATCACAATGGAAATATATCAGGCAGTTGGCAGCAAACAGATGTGTGTGCGCAGGCTAATCAACCAATGTAATCTCCAGCAAATAATCTCAAATGCTGACAGAAAATTTTGCTTTTTTTTTTATTAAACTTGTCTCACCAAGCCCTGGAGGAATGGCACAGATTCTGTGACTGTAGGGAGAGTCCTTGGATCTGCAGGTCTAGTCGTTAAGAGAAACACACTGGATTAACTCTGAATTGTAATTCATTCCGAAGCCAATTCATTTTTAAGCCTTAATACCCCATTAACTGCTTGAAGCTTTCTGTTAGTTGTGTGGCATGGGACTCCATTCCCGACCCTGTGGTGAGTATGTGGCATGCTCCACTCTTACAAGTAACCAGGAGGTGGATTTTGCATTGAGTTTGTCCCTGGCAGTGGAGGGTTTCCTCAGAAGACACATGGCGGTAATCCACAAACAACATCCGGCTGAAGGCACTGTCTGCTGACACCGAGAGAATAGGCAGTGGAAGCCCTAAAGAATAGTGGGGAAAAAAAGATAAAGAAAATCCTTCAGCACATAATCCTATTCATGTTATGATTTTTTAGTCATAACTTATATACAAAAGCTTCATAACGGGGTGATTTGAAGTCATCATATTGAATTGGTAAAATAGTCAATGGATTCTTTAGTTGCTAAAACGTTGCATAATGCAACTTTGCCTCATAAGCTTTAATTTAATTGTAAAAAATAAAAAATGGGGAAAAATCATTATTTTTTTAATATAGAATAATAACATGCTGTATGGGACAAGTATGAATATGTACATAACTGCTAACAAACATACTCTATAAACTGTACTTTATGGAAATGAATATCTGTTAACAAATGAACTCATACTGTGGACTGTTCACTAACCTGAATATCTGTCCCATACAGTAACCAGTTCAGTGGCCAGTCCAAGAGCAATGTAGTTTGTGCAACTGCTAACAGTGGAACAGAAGATTTCCTGTGCGTTGGGCCACAACACATCTGGTTTATGCTCCATGTCTGGATCAGTAACAAGATGTAAATGAGTCAGAAGCTTGACGACTGCCCTCTGCTGATAGAAAATAGGCCCTACAGTTTGCTACTCAAGACTTCTTATTCAATATGGTTCTTATTCAAATCTTGTTGAAAAGGCTTCTTATCTGTCAACTGACGGAATGTTATTGAATGAAAAATGCTATACCAGGCTTATCCTTGGGAGCTTTGCACAAGAAATACTGAAGAAGATTATGGCTACCAGTCCACCACATGCAGACAGCAACAGGCAGTCCTGCAGAGAAGTGGTTGGGAAAGATTAAAAAAAAATCATTTCTGAAAAAGGTTAATAGACCCACCACAGTTCATATATGAGTACAACTGTGGAATTAAAAGCGATTGAGTTATTGGAAATAATGAATAAAATACAGTTTCCATTTATTCAACCTGATAGGGGTTTTGTCCCTCCAAGGACAGGAAACAGACCCCCAGGAAGCAGGAAATGGCTTGTGCAATGGCTGCAGACAAATTATCACAAGTTTTAATGAAATAGAGCCTTAGAGTCAGCAGTTCCTATAGACCCAGTAGATGGTATAACTCTCAATGCCAAGTAAGGAATACAATCTATAAAAATCAAACCAATAGTCTATAGTAATATTGATGTGATCAATCTAGATGTATTGCACCTTCGACTGTTAAGAATACCGTGGTTGTATTTTTAAACAGTTGTAGGTCAAATGACTACATTTCACCTTGTTTTTTCCTCTGTGTCCTTTGTTTTGGAGGGGTTAGTAATGAGGTATTTTCTATACATGGACTTGAAAACAGCTTCCTGACCGTCCCATTGGCAACTGCTAATCAGGTGGTTTTGTCCAGAGCCTATCACGGTGCCATCTTCAGTCTTCTGTAGAACCTCCA
Source organism: Hypomesus nipponensis (assembly GCF_054491055.1). Lineage (NCBI taxonomy): Eukaryota > Metazoa > Chordata > Actinopteri > Osmeriformes > Osmeridae > Hypomesus > Hypomesus nipponensis. The sequence continues at coordinate 5,609,310 of NC_140379.1, forward strand.
AAGGACTTTTCAATGTGGAACCTAGACAGACCAAAAGGCTTTACATTACTATGCAAATAAACTTCATTCTAATACACTGACGAAGCGTTGTCTTATCTTACACACTTTTATGTTGACTATGGCAAATTCATCCTTGTTTTTCTCAAATATTGAGGAAATAAGACACTATTCCTACCCACACAAGACTATGAACTAGGTTTCTTTGCGAGGTGATGTGACCACTCCATTCATTCTGTTGAATTAGAATGAGTCAACTTACCTGATTGAGTTTTTGGTGGCTTGATTTTCATTAACATAACAATAGGAGACAATTTTATATCTCCAGTTCCTGGGGGGAGCTGTGAAGAGAAAGATATCAAAAACCAATGTAAAAAGAAAAATGAAATTCCTATCTTAGTCTTTTAAGATAATGTCAGACTTTATTGAAGTGGAAACTTTCAAATACAGCGAACAATAAGATTGCTTGACTAAGCCCTACCTGTTTTTGCAATGCCACAGGAAGCATCTCCAGCTCTTTCAGCCATGACTCTTTGGGGAAGCGGTAAACCTCAAGCCAGTGAGCACCATGGCCTAGTAAGTTAGATGTTTTTTTAAATATTTTAAAAGCTTTGAAATGTAGGACTTGGGTGTTTTGAGTCACACAGTAACACATGAAGAAAACGGTGAGGTAAACCTTACAGCTCATTGATGCAGATCCAAAATCTCCTCGTTTGGATAATTCAAACTTTGAGCAAACATTTCTCTGATTAAAGTCTTCCTGGTGATATAATAGCAAATTAGAACATGGGGTTATATAATGCTGAATTTCTGCATGATAATTATTTTCAATACTATACTTACTGTTTCATTAATAACTTTGATCAGGTGGATGCTTTCTGCCTGAAATGCAAAGAGCCTTGCAACACCTGAAATGCATCAAATTAAAAAGAGACAGTATCACAACCAGGACTGCCTGTGTATGGGTTCTTAAATTGCTTGGAGGCCAGTAAGTTAGGTAAGCACCACATTATAAAAAGGTGATACCCATATCATCCAGGGCACCAAGTAGATAAGTCATCTCCCCAAGACAAGTGATGTGAAGGGATGTGATTTCCACTCTATCCTCCAGCCATGCTGAGACACAGATAAGAGAGGAAGAGCTGCTAACAGACAAGCCCTGGGAGTGACCCATAAATATGTATCTGCCATCCTCAGAACAAGTCAAGCAGTTTGTCCTCACGGGAAGCTGCGGCAAAACAACAAGTCATTCAGTCCACATACAGAAATAATCGAACTGTCAGACTTCAAAACCTAATTGTTTTAGTAGTTTAGCATTGTCGGTTTTACCTTTAAGTGATCTGACAGCTCCACAACTGGGATGTTCCTCTTGGATAGCTCTGCTATCTTAATATTTTCTCTCTCTGAAATAGTGTCCCATGCACTATCAACCAGTCTGCTCAGGACCTTGTCGATCATTCGAAATGGTTGAGGCAACTGATCTCGGAGCTGGTCTGGGTCTCTCATGTATGATTCATATTCATCATCCTCACCTTGTCCATTCTCTTGCGGCCCTGGGATATCCACATGGCATTTTCTGATGTAGACAGGCATCCTTGGAACAGATATTTGCATACATCTGTCACTGCCAGAACTTGTGCTATGTTATCAGACAAAATACAGAAACAAGTAGGGCTACCTAGGCTGGATAGCTAAATGAACAGTAGTTGACGTAGTCTAGCTACTGTCGTTACTGTAAACTGTATCTTATACAGTAGAGCTAACTGGCCTAGCAATAGAGCTAACAGAACGGTAATTCCAGCTATCCAAGCAGCTTCAAGATGAAACTCGCACAAATAAGTGCTAACTAACGTAATAACGAAATATTTAATGTTGTCTTGAGTTGCATTTTATTTTGAACTGGCCTACTTCTAAAGCGAATCTGACCCAGCTTTCACCTTGGTTGATTGGTGTGCGTTTAGCCTATATTCCGGAGTGTTGTGAAGGGTCGTCATGACGACACAAATTCGCTGAAATACACACACACACACACACACACGCACACACACACAATAGGCTACGTTGTATTACGTACGTTGCTCGACACGGGGTAAACCAACCAGCCGTACCAACCCCCCTCTCAGCCTGTCTTTGCCTTCACATAACTGCATTCGTGATGAAAATATAAAGCAAAGTTATTTTTAGTATGGGTTTATCCAGCTAGTTTATGGTAAGTGTAGACCATCCATACTACACAGAATAGTGTAGTGTGTCCAATAGGCCTACTGTAGGCTACAATCACTGACCACAGGTCAATTTAGTACTATTGTGCAGTCTTAACACAATTATACATTCTTTCCAGGACACAAAACAGAACTACCTCGTAATAAACATAAATGGTATTATTTTGCATCTGTACACCAGGACAAACAAGGGATCACATTTGTAAAATGTTATTTTAAAACAATGCCCATTATAGCATTTTTGTTCCACTTCCACATTACCATGTCCGAGGTGGGCTTATCTCCAGACGGATACACTAACACGGAGTACTGTAACTGAGCATTAGCCTACCAGAGAATGTCTACAGGGATCCGTAGTAGGGCTCTGGCATTACGTTGTTTCTCTCTTAACTTTGGCAAACATTTTGCCGGAAATATTAGTCGCTCATTTGTGGTCTCACAGTTTAATATAACCCATAGGCTATAGTGATTTAGGCTGAGTAGTTACCTGGATATTGGAACATTTTCATTTAACACAATATTTCTGATAACAAATCAGTCATCATAACTTGGTTTTCAACAATCAAGAATAATAATAAAGTACATAATAAAAACAATTAACTGTTGAAACGTTTGTTGGTAAGCACATTTAAACACTATTTTGTATTCAGTGTAACTCCCACACATTTGGATATGTCTGTCCATCATTCAGTGACGTCACTTTCATCGATGTGTAGTGCCTGTTTGTCTGTCTTATGATCAAAAAAGAGTAATATTAAGGCAAAACGAACCCAAAAAATAAATCCTTTCTAAAAACAATACAAATTTAAGGGCCATCTTAAAACAACACAAATTTAAGTGCAAAGGTTACACAGTGAAAGTAAATCAATGTTGTTGCATGAACCTCACAACTACCTAATGAAACAGGGGATATATGTGTATATTTAATTCAAATATAATTGTGTTTTAAATGGTATAGAATCTTAGAAAATAATGGGCACAACTGAAATAGCAATTAGAACCAGGAATAACATTTACACAGGCTATAGAGACAGAGCTACAGAGCTAAATGTGTAAATGATGTAAGGAAGACAGACAAGACAGTAATCATGAGCATATGACAAAACAGATCTACTAATATAATTTCAAGTTGATGGCAGTTGGTTTTATAAGGCCTCGAAACCCTTGTGGTGAACATTCAGTGCAAAATACATAATCATAATAAGTAACCATCAAAACACTCAATTAGATTGGTTTGACACTACAATGCATTGGCAAATCTAACAATGACCTTAACTGATGACCTCTACAATGACTAATGTAAATGTTTCCATCATTAGTTTCAACAATATGGTATTGTATTAAAACTATTTTCAAATTCTTGAAAATCTGTTTTAATCTTGTTATGGAAATTGAGTTTCACCTGAACTCTGCAACATATACTCACTACTTTTGATAGACGTTTAGTGTACTTCACAAACCTCCTCTCCTTGTTCACACCACCCTGTACAAACACACTGATGTCATGTGACATGTTCCTCACCCCCAAGGCTGACAGGGGGCAGTGCAAAACAAGAGGACAGATCACATACAATAAACAGAACAAGACAGAAGTCCACGGTTCTAAATAAATACATCAGTAGTTCAAAGAATATAGAGAGAAAGGAAGACAAAAGTCTCCAATCAAAGAATACCTCAATAACAACGTGACTGAAAAAGTTGCCAACCAAGTGTTCTTTCTCTGTGGTGACTGCTTTGGACAGGCACAGGGCAACTACTGCACCATTTGGCCTTATGTAATCAGACAGACTTAATTCTGTCTAATTGTTTTATCATCTTGTCTAGTGAACAGTGCTCTAGGCATGAGGTTGCAGAACAGAAAATTTAAATATTAAAGCAAAACCATTGTTGAATATGTTTTGGGAGAAAAACAAAACAAGGAAGAGGTTTTCTCTGGTATTTTATAGTCTGAACAAACATTCAAAACTAATATGCAAATCAATAATAAAACAAAACTAGAAATAGATAGCCTTTTTCTTCTTTGAATCACTATTTAGTGTCTTAATGTTCTGAGTGATGGTAGTGGACCTCTAAAAGGTCATTGGAAAGTTCTAGAGAGCTTTAAAGTGAAAATGCATTTGAAGTTTGTGTTAATGCTGATGGTTCCATTTCTCTTGCACACAGATCACAGGATACGCCAGCACTATGAGGGGTTATGAGAGAGGTCAAAGTCTGTAATGAGTTGTTTTATGTGGGAAAGTTTCTGATGGAGATATTCACAGCGTTTCTTTTCTTCCCGATAGCCTGGAAACTTCTGCAGAGACAAGAAATGATTACATCCGTTAAACGACAGTGGGTGAATGTCAAATGCGACAGCTGAATACTACAATGCCTGTAAGACCTTTAGTTTTTCAGACTCACAACCATACACAATCATGACCCACCTTTCGATACTTCTTGTACTTGTCAAGTATTTGGGCTTCCATAATCTATGTGGCACAATGCAAAACAAAAACACATCAAATATCAGAGTATTTATCACACCAGAAAATATTTAATAGAAGTCATTATCACAGCATATACCTGCTGCATACTGTACCTTGTATTCCTGTGTTCCTGGAGACAGACTCTTGATCTTTAAGCCAAGCTGGACAAACATATGTGTGATTGTGGCAATCCTGGAATGCAGGTCTTTGTACTCATCATACTCAGCACAGAAGTCTACCTGGTATCTCTGCCGTTGCTCCACAGTACTAATGGGACTGTATGCTCTGAAGAGACAGATGTGTTTGCATTAATGGTTGTACCCGGTGTTTCTCTTTTGGTCCACAGTGTGGCAGTACAGTTTCACTGAGTTCCGCTGTCAAGACAGCTTTATTTCATATATCACAAACTCAATAGCTCACTTGATTCCAGGCAAGTGTTAGTAAGTGGTATCATTTGTTGATACTCACAGTACATAATCGGGCTTCTCCTCCACCGCAGGAACAGCATTTGTGATGGCAGGTTCTGCATTTGTAAACACACAAGACATGATGAGGTTAATGCTACTACACAAACAAAATATAGCTTTGTGTTCTGCTAAATGCCTCATGTGTCATTGCATGCCATTATAAGTGTGCAGGTACACACTAAGAGAGTCTGAAAGTGTCAGGAGACAAGGCAGCTTAGAGACTTAATGCACTCTTCTCTGGCTGTTATTGACTCAATCAGACACAAGGAACACCGGGGACCCAAGAGAGTGGACTTGTGGGAACTAGTAAAGGTTGTGAACACAACCTGGCCTATGAGAAATATGACTTTGTAAGTATACTGCTGAAGATAAACAAAGGTACTCATGCAGTGAGGCCACACAAACATAACTCATGTAAAAAAGAAAAAAAAGAAAACAATGTTTTGGTTCCTTGTTCCTTGTGGGTTCCTTGTTAAGCATTAAGCATAACATAAGGTTATGTTATTTTGTGTGTATGCAATGAACCAAAACATCTAATCTGATACTCCACTAAGCCGCATTTTGAACTTCCCCCCTTGATGTTGTATGATACGTATAAACATTTTCCATGAGGAAAAATCATGTTTGTGATGCAAAATAATGTTTTTCCATTAGCCATGGACACAACATGTCATAACTTTGACAGAATGAAAATGTGCCTACATGAATAACCAAATGTAAGGGAAAAGAAAGGCGAAATTGTATGTGAAAGCTCCTTACCATAAGGTTTATCTTGAATTTGTTTGATATTTGGGCTGTTTTCCAGCCACTCGCTAGTCTGCCTGTCTTTTAATCGCTCCCTCTCCTTCTCTTTATGCTTCTTAGACTTTTTCTTTTTATGCTGACTGTTGGCAAGCTGCTGCTGAAGGCAGTCTGAGTCATTCTGCAGTGTCTCCTGGCCGGTCACTTGGGGGCTGTGTTCTCCTCTGTCTGACGTGTGATCATCAGTAGAGCTACTCAACTTGTCCATAGGGGGGAGGAAGCCATTTTGGCTGTTTGAAATGTGGTTACTTGTCCTTTGAAACTCAGTGTTTGTGTTGAAAATAGGATTGAGAGAGGGGGATTGGTCTTTGCAATTTGATAGTCCGTTAGTAGTTGGCTGCAGATGCAACCTCTGGTCTATGAGTCTTTGTTTTTTCAGAGCCGGGTTATCCAATGAGTCCGAAGGCACAGGCCGTTTCTGAGGAAGGAAGTAGAAAGAGCTGTCACTATCTGTAACATATTTAGTTTGCTCTTATAATAATGTGTTGACAGGATGCAATCTGTCCTTTGCGGACAACTACATTTGCAAAAAGTAATTCAGCTTCACAGACATCCGATTTACCCCGGCAGGATTCTTGACTGAGGTGTGATGCAAAGGAAAATCCCATGAGGTCTTGTGGAATGAGTTTGTAGAGTTTGCCTGGAAAGTTCTTGATTGGCTGCTACTCTGCAGCTGCAATTTCCTGCAAACAAGCCAAGGCAGAAAAATGACAGTTACAAAAGCAGCTAGAAATATACATGTAAGTTTAAGTGACATCGAAACAGTTGCGTGTGCAAGACATTACTATAATTGTCACTTTGCTACGGTATAGTTTATGGGGCTAGAGAAAAATAAGCAGGCTAACACTTATTATATACAGCAGGTTGAGACAAGCTGAATCCTGTTTTCTAGCATTAGGTAACACCTGCACTACTGCCTGTCTGCTGCACTTTGGCATGTGGCTTCTCTGGCTGCAGATAACAATCGTGTCTCATGTCTGCCATATTGAACAAAACAATTACCATATTAAATGCAATTCCTGTCCAGTCATTCCACAAACAACTCTCTTTCCCATTTCCATCAAGCATCTAAATATTTGTGTTTACATATCTTTACACCTTGAGCGTTGCATCAAGTAACACTTTTGAGGTGAAACTTAGCACCACCCGTTGTTATTAACAGTATATCATGACGATAGAAGTAATGTCATAAAGACAGGCTCCCGTGTGTACCATCTTAAAATGCCAGAGAATACCTCGTTTAATAAAGTTGAACGCAAATGCTCCTTTCTAAGAAATGTTATTGTAGTAATACTATACGCTGTGTAGACGCCATCTGTTCATGGCGATGAGTAGTCAGAATCACACAGGAACCCACCTGGCCAGCAGCCTGTTAACTAGCTGCTTCTCCTCCTCCACGTAGCCAGGCCAGTCCCTCTGAACAAGTCTATAGCACTCGTCCTTTAGGAGGAAGCTGTTATCTTTAGGATTCACTTTGGCCACCTGCAAGAGAAACCAGGAAGAGCAGATTAATGCTAAGCAGTGTGGTAGCACTTCTATTGACGCTCAATAGCAAGACCTGGGTGGTCCTTTTATGTCAAATTGAATGGTTTTATTTCTTTGTCTATTGTACATGGGTATTTTATTCATGTAATACATCATACTTCTATACTGCGCACTCCCCAGCTTTGATCATCGGAATCAAAGTCTAATGAGTATTAATTCCTAATGATTAATAATTCAAAGTCAAACGCAACAGCATGCATAATTTCAGGGTAATTAGCAACATGTTTAAATTATTCATAATTGTATCTTCTCAAACACACACAGAGCACACACATACACACACTATGTTTCCTTCATACAGTCTGTGAATATGCTATAGAGTATAAACTATTACTACTAGACGCAAAACCTCTTTAAAATCAATGCCTGTTTTGTTTCTACTTTGCACAGAAGCCCTGTCATCCTAGTCCCTAGTGACTAGCTTTCTCTCATGGTAACAAACTAATGTAGTCCACTCTATAATCTACCCAGACTGCCTTTCTCTAAGGACATCCATCTTTCAGAACTCTCCTGCCAGAAGGCTCACCCCACCCCACTGCAAACACAATCCCCTCAGCAGAGATAATTACACCCCCCGACCTAATTACACCCGCACGCTTGTGCACACGCATGCTTGCACGTATACACACGCACACATACTTGTAAATGTAAATATGGGAAAACTACAGTCAAACCTTCCAAATTGGAAGGCCTGGCCACTTCGGCTGAAACATAAATGGTGTGTGTGTGTCTGTGTATACCTCATCCAGTAAAGAGCCCAGCTCGGCCTTGTCCTTAGGGCTGGCCCTCTCTCTCTCCAGCCACAGAAGAAGCTCAGGTTTCCTGTAGGGCTTTAAGGCTAGAAGGTGGATAATGCGCTCTCGCAAGGGCCTTTGGGTGAGCAAGCCCAGGGCGCTATTCCTCCTGTTGGTGGGAGAGTGCTTGTGGAGGCTGTCTGATGCAGACAGAGGTGTTGGCTTTTTCTGTAACTTGACACATTTACCTAAACACAGGAAATACAAATGTCAAGATGGCTGAAAAACGTTGTATTATATCATCTAAGGTTTTTGTAACCTGCTTTTCCACATTCCTTTTTTGAGAAGTCAAACATACAGAACTGTAAAACACCTGTCAAGATGACATAATGCTTTTAATAATGTGTCTTATAATGTACATTTTGCCTTTTGTGATAATCACTCATTCAGGTCCCTAGACCAGGTTATGTCAAGTGAGGTCAGTGCTTCAAGTCCAGATAGAGCACCTAACAACTATAATCTCATTATAACTTAAGCTCTGCTTTCTGGGTCAGTGGAGGGTTCGAGGTTCAGTTCAGATCTCACTTCCACTGTTTCTGCTCAATAGACAACCTCTCACTTATATTTAGTCACTTTAAATAGATTGTATAATTTGATTATACAACCTTGATGTGGTTGTGCAATAGTGATTACGGAGTAGGATTTACTATGGATGGGTTCTGGCAAGTTTGATAGTTCTGTATCTTCGTTCAGTACTGAATGAGCATGGGTTCAATTAAATGAGTCCCTATGGGCACACTGTATACATTATAAGCTCATCATCACCTCAAAAACTGATGTTGCGCAACACTGAGACTTAAAACCAACACAAGCCACTTGAGGCAGGAACCCCAGCACTGTGCAAACACTGGCAGACAGGACTATGCCAAGAAGAAACCGATTGCATAAGCAGAGTTTGAAAGCTTTGAGGGAGGAACAACACCAACAATAGCATGCAAGCACATGCCTCGCCACTCAAGTTTAGTGTTACCTAGGGAGAGGAAATTGCGATAAGATTGGCATGTCACTGTATGAACTTTAGCAACAATTCAACCACTGTGCCTTTTTTTTGGCTCTCAGAGTTCTGTACAGCCAACATGCAGTACATTTACACATGTGTGCTTTTGATTTAGTTACACCTGATCCTGCACAGGTGTAACTGTTATGACACTGTGTGATAGGCCTTAATCGAATGTGTTGAGACCTAATTCACTGGTGTTACAATGGGGGTGTACGCAGGGAAACACACACCGATGTATTACAGATTCTAGGTTGCAACACAAAGAAGCTTTACAACCGAAAACAGATAAGCATTTCCTGCCACCTCGTTAATGCCACCGTAGATTATATAAGAGGAAGAAAAAAAAAAGGGTGGCGAGGGAAAGGCAGAGGAGTAAAAAGACAGGAGGTCAGATAAAGAAAGAGAAAATGAAGTGAAAGAGAGAGAGAGAGAGATACAGAGAGAGAATGTGTGAGCGAGAGAGATAGAGAGATACAGAAGAGTCTCACTAGGGTGTGTGGCCCCCGGCTTGATCTCGATGGCCGACCGGCTCCAGATGTCCTTCTCCACCTGGGACATCCTCTCCCGCGTCATCTGGTACGAGTCGTCGGTGGCACACACTGTGATCTTGTCCAAAATACTGCCCTGGCCCTTCAGCTGCTCTCGCCCAGCACTGAGGGTCAGACAACACAAGGCTCAGTCTGTGAAATACACAGTGTGGCGTTGTTGCTAATGTACACAGCATACGTCCAGATTTAGCTTAGCTATTACAGAGAGGAGGCTAACTGATCTATGTATGCCATATACTGTATGAGGATAGGTACCTCATGATTTACTGCGTTTAGGCTACACATGTGAACTTATGTGTGCTGTCCTTTCCAAGAAGTAGCTCCTTAGAAAATATTGAATACCCAAAGGGATTTGTAGAAAAACCTACTTCAGGCCATTCTCAAGATACACAACGTAGTAAAAAGAATGATAGCTTTCAGATGTAATTCTATTGACATGAATAAACACAAAACACTTTTTCCATTTTATTCCAACAACTGGAGATGTAGAAAGAAACAGAGTCCGAATATGTTTCTTTTTCTCCAGGGTCATCCGTACCGGTGAGACCAATGGAGCCACATAAGCCCAGTGTTTGTGATGTTGGTCTTGGCCCTGAAGTCTGTCTAGAATGAGCAGCAAAGTTCAGACCACAGCTAGGCAGCTGGCACCAACAGGCTACATTGAAGTAAAGCACTGTCTCAATCTCTCTTCAACACAAACAGGCTCTCACTGACACATAATGAGAGGGTCTCTTCCCAAAAATACAGGATATTACGATGGCGAAGTCCCATACACAATAGAAACTAAGTACAGTGCTCACGCTCCTGATGCTGAGAAGAGACTCTTAAAGGGATAAGGCCACATGCAAAGAGTTGTCACTAGGCCACTAACAAACTGACAGCCTGCAGTGGACACATCCCATATCCTGCTCACAGAGAACCCCTTGCACTGCTTACTGTATGTGATACTGTATATTTCCCTTCACAACACAGTTTCCTCAAACAATTCTGTCAATTATACAACTGGCTCATACCAACCAGTAGGATTGTCCTTACCTGGAGACATATTGGTGGACACACTCGAAGCTGGCCTGGGGCTGGTCCTTGCTGTCACTGGACAGGTAGAAGGAGAAGAGGCGTAGAGCAGCTGGGGATTCGGGCGAGGCGGTGGGGATTTTGACGTACTGCAGAAGAAATACAGCAAAGAAAAAGCAAACGTCCAGGGTAAGAGCTTGTCCCTAACACACACACTACAGAGTGATGTCAACTGTTGATATATGGGCTTCTCAGTTTTACAGTCAAGTACTGGGTAGGATGTGTAATTGCCATGCAGACTAACGCATGTATTTCTTGCTGAGCTCGAAATGTAAGGGCAGGAGCGTTTAATGGGCAGGAGCGTTTAATGGGCAGGGCAGGACCCATACATTGTTCTGTGTCTCACTATGCATTTCCTAATGAATGGTGGACCATATTTTGAACTAGAATGAACTGACACGATAAAATATTGGTGTTAGGCCTTGAGAGAGAGCTGGACATTGCACTCTGACCCCTCGCTCTTGCTCTTTGTTTTCACAGCCTGGTGAACTTTGGACCTCCCACAGGACCTCTGCTCCCTCTTGATCTCTCTCTCACTCACTTGCTCTCTTCCTCAGACACACACACACACACACACACACAGTGTATCCACCAGCCGACCATAAATATATCTCCCTAGGTAAACAGTGTTTTTAAGTCCTGTTTGCCATGGCGTCCCAGAGATCCCCTTGCAGACTCAGTGGAGCACAGTAGAGCCAGGACTCCAACCTCTTGGGCTGACACACACACACACACACACATAACCACATAACTACATGTGCACACATACACACACATAACCACACTCACTAACACTCACACATAAACATACACACAGTCAAAACAGACACACATGCATTAGTGAGTAATAAATAACTTTTACACTTGATCTACAGCTTTACCACACTTAGTTGGAATGCTTCAATTGTAGCTATGCCTTGCTTGACTTGCTTTACTATAATTAGTATCTGTCTCACCACAGACTGGAACAGTCTAGCAGCATATAATGATAGGGAAATATTACTTTACTACTAAAAACAAAAATATAGTAACTACTGGTTTGTGGATCAGAAGGACAACTGCCCTCTGACCTCCATGGCCAAAGGACAAGTCTAATGAATTCAGACTTGCATGGTTGGTGACCTCAAAGCTACAAGACCACATTTACAGTGAGTCTAATAAAAACGGCTAAGGGAGAGGATCTAATGGAGGATTTATCAGAGGTTAGTGGGAACACAGACAATATAAAATTCTGCACTTCAAGTACCTGGGACACTTTAAGGCCACATAAATCCTCCTATGTATTTGAATTTATCAGCCACTTCACAGTAATCTCATTCTCCATGCTGCAGGTAGGCTATTGCCTAAATGTCCAGTTTCATTTGAGCATTTTAGTTTCATTTTACATCAAAGCAGGATGTCATTAAAACAGCATTTGCCTTCCTATAACCCTGGTTATCTGTGAGCTGCTGTTACTTTGTGATGGTACCTTGGCGTCCTTCTTTCCCCTGACCAAAGGTGAAATAGTTCACAGTGCACTGGAATTTGAGGACTATGCATGACACAAATCAAGGGTTCAGGCCCGTCTTTGGAGCAATGAAGGAATCGAAACTTCACTATCTTATCTGTCAGTTGCACATGTCCGTGCACGCTGGCGTTCACTGCAGGAATTTACAAAAACATCACCGTCTAAAGCTGATAGCACTGGGACTCACAGCCTGCAGTCCCTGTGTGTGGTTACACTGCTGATAATAAGGCCAATAGCAGGTCCGACTATAGCGCAACCTGATTTTCAATTTTTTGTGGTTATTGTCAATTCCGTGTTACATTTTGCTCCTTTTAGGCCGGTTTAATAGGGCTGTAGGCTATGCTAAATAGTTGTAATAGCCACACACTGCAAAATAAAATGTAAGTTGTGAGTACTCGTGTGCTGATACAATAAATAGAATAAATATAATTAATAATTACTAATAATTACAAACAATTGTCTGTTTTTGTAACTTAATGTGGTATAACCTTCATCATCTGTCAAAGTACTCTTGCTCCATATTACACAATTTATAAACAGCTGGAAGACTACTGAAGCGTTCCATAAAAAAGGACTGTTCCATAAACAGAGGTTTGGAATAAACAGTTCTTGAGGTGTTGTGTCTTTTAGAACAAAACAAGACATTTCACTGGAAGAACAGCCTTTGTTAGTCAACTCGAAGAGTTAAAGATGACCCGGCTGTTCTGCGTTCTGAATGAAATTCAAGTCGATGTGAAGTAACCAGTTTTTCCAAAGAAAGAACTGTGAAAAGCTGCATGTTCTGTAAGAAAATATGTTCTTTTATTAGTGTTTCAGTTTGGAGCTATAACATTTAAGACAGCTATTTAACCACAAAGTAGTCTTTTAAAGACAACCTTAAATAACCCTTCAACAGTTTCTTCTGAGACCTAAGAGAAATTTCAGTTCATCATGGCCTACATGCATTTTAGAGAAAAGCTGAACTTTCAGTTGAATCACAGTGATAGCTGAGCAACACAGTGCCAAATAAAGCTGAAAATTGGCAACAGTCTGAGCTGCAAGCTGATTAACCATAATAACTGGATCACATTAAACATCTCACTCAACTCGAGTCTCTGTGGATGCGAGAAAGAACAAAAGAGACATCAGAATTCTGTATTGATCAGACTAACAGAGGGATATTTACTGCCAGTCCTCTTCTAGCTAACAGGGATATTAATAATTTATTGAGTCTGTGTTCATAGGATTGTGCCACGGGCAAATGGAAGAGTCCAGCTGTTAGAAATGCCCAGTCATGCAGAGGTCCCAGAAGCACTTCCTGGCATCTAGCCAATGACAGCTCTTCCTAAAGTATGACCTCCACAGGCAGACTCCAGGAACCCCTACTGAGAGTAACACAACAAGCACTCTCTCATTCTAAGCCACTGGGCTCACACCAAAGTCTATGGCTGTTTATCAATCCACGTTTTTTTCCTTCTTGTGTTCTTGCAAACTCGTTGGACGTCATCTTTCGTTGCCCAAGTACGGTTCCATTCCAAAGAACACAAGTCACCAAGAATGCCAAAAATACCCGGAAATGTTCCTGATCCCCCCCTTTTATGCATTGGATGGTGACTTGGCCAGCGAGAACGCTTCTGATTTCCCAGAAGTCCTTGCGGATTTGCAAGACCATTCTCGCAAGGACGCTTGCAAGAACGTTCTTCAAAAGATTGTACTTGCGTTCTCAGCGTTCTTCGGATTGATAAACAGCCTAACACTCTCCAGAGAGCTACTCATGGCACCCCACACTAGACGCCCTTCCACAAAGGACTTGGCAATTCAAGAGACCAACTGACCATGAATAATTAAATATTTATGTCCGTCTTTCAAGTCAAATATTCAAGGAATTTTCGCTTTTGATTTCAGAAGTGAGAGATGGGAACCCCAGACATAAAACAGGCAAGAAATAATCAGATGTCAAAATGTAAGCTATGCTAGCAAGCCATAAATCAGAGACTGGGCTGTGGATTCAAAACAACCCTTGCACTTGGGAGTGACTTACAACCCCAATAATGCTCAATGACCCCCTAAGGCTGTGGGGCCAAGACTGCAGCACAAAAAGCAGAGGTTTAAGGTGGTTCAACTCTTAACCTCTCTTATAGTCCTAGTCCCCACCCCCTCCCCTGCTCTATCCATATTCGTTCTCACAGTTGCCAATAGCCACACCTATCTCTTTCCCTCACTCCACGCTTCATATTCTCATTCTAATCAACGTCACTCAGGTCAGTTCAGTCTGAGCGGTCCATTCTTTCACAGCCTCCTCCTTCATCTTCATCACCAGATGTCAGGGGGGGGGGGGGAGGCAGCATTGGACCTGGGCCGGCTCTCTGGCTCTGCCTCTCTCTTTCTCTCTCTCCCTCTCGAAATAAATTCATTGTAAGCCCAATGACAGATATCTGGATCGCATGAAGAAACCAATAAGATTGCAGAGCTACAGTAAGATCCAATGAAGTGAGTAAGTGAAGAGATTTCTCCACACACCTTCTGGCATCCTGCCATTCCCCAAGGGTCTCAACATTCTTTTTATGGTAATCATGTTAGATTCAAATTATATTGAATAACTGTTCAGGCATTTCAACTTTTAACCTTGTTGACTTTCACATGGGGAACATGTTGAGGCAGTACGTTTGGTGTAGTTGTAGTGTTGTTGTCTATGTGTCTAAGATAATAGAAACCTCCAAACCATTACGGCTAACAATGCTTGTCATGTGATGTGTGGGGGATATAGGAGCCCCTTCTCACATTCCCTGCATCAGAGGGTCAAATACCGGAAGAACCAGCTTGTCACTCTTACGGGAACAAAAATGGTTCTTGACAAGCAAACCATGGCTGGGTCATCACACACACACACACACACACAATTCAGAGGATTTGTGCAATAATATAGCCCTAACAGAATTGACAAGGCAGAAACGACATCATTCTGGGATTATCAAATGATCAAGTCAATTGAACAAAATGTGTGTGAGAGAGAGTTGTATGTGTGAGGATTGTGTTTCCTGCCAGACTTTGGTTGAATGTGGGGTCTGGGTGTAGATCTCATGCAGCCTATTGTTTTCACATCCTCACTAGCCTGAGTAATGGCCCCTGAAAACAGCCTGTCTTTTGTTCTCCGCTCCTCGTCTCCAGAGTGTGATGCCATGGCTCTGCTTCCCTTTTCTGTCAGATATGAATAAGCAAACCTGCTGCCTGCGAGTTGGCTGCAAGTCACTGAGGGTGCAAATACATGTTGTGCGTGCATGTGTGCGTGTGTGAGTGTGAGAGTGTGTTAGTGTGCATTTACTAATCCAGCATGTGCTGTGAGAGGCAGCACTCCAGGTCCTCTCACCAGGGTGTGATGAGCATTACTGCCAGTCATCAGACATACGGAAGAAGGAGGGGGGGGGCTGACTGGAAATTCTCTGCCAAACATCTCAGAGACTGGAACACACACACACACCGTTGAATCATCCCCTATCCCAATCCTGTAAACAGACCACCAGTAACCTCTACATTTTTTTCGTTTCCAAAGACGCACAAAAGAGCCAAAGTGTTCTCGGGGGCCCACAAGTCGACACAAGCCATTTAAGAGGAGCACAATGGCCCCTCCTCGCCCATGCATCCACAATGGGGTGGACGACATCACAGCAACACAATGTGTCTGTGTCTGCGATCGTCAGCCCGAGCTGCCTCGCTGCGTTCCCCTCCGAGCTGAGCTCCACGTGCGGCCGCTGAGTGATTAATGTGGCTGCCATGAGTGGGAGACAGTGCATGTAATCAAGCCAGCCTGTAATCACCTTCCATCCCTTTACATTTACAATTTCAAGCTAAGTCTGGGCAGACTGCTTGTTTCAGCACTGGAGAGACAGATATGGGAGGAGGAGGGGTGGGATGGATGGATGGATGCTGTAAGGGGGGTTGGGAACAGGGAGGGCGGAAAGAGGAGGGGGGACGTTGTGGCACAAGATTCCCCTCAAGGTTTTGCCTTTAATGCCTAAGATGAACTGTCTCTACCAGGTGCCTCAGAGGCCAACCTGTCAGCGTCAACAAATTGTGGGTCCGTGTGCCCAACACAAAGCTCCATCTCAATTTGAAATGGGATCTCAACAGAGAAGGCAGGTGCGGTGGCCATGGACTTATAGAACGTGTTTGAGGGAAACTCGGTTAGAACAAGCACCCTTTCATGTGTCATTTGCCGTGGTGGAGGTTTTCACATCAAGGAATTAGAATGACACGTTCTCCAGCAGGCCAAGATGTGTTCCATTTCCTTAAGCTGCTTAATGCAAACAATGAACACATTTTCACCTTCTAAACCACTGACGCTTCTCACATTCACAATTAATAATCCATTCCACCACACAACATATTTGTGTTCTCGGCTAACGTTTTAAGTAAGGGGTGAGCTGAAACTCCAACGAGTAGTAAGCACAATTCCTCAACAATTTCCCTATTGTTCGTATAATAGCAAGAGCATATTTATTAGCAGGCTCTTAGAATAAACCCAGAGTAAAACCAAAACTGAATGTGTATTAGACACATACATTAGCAGCCTGCACAAGGGCACGAGACTGATACAGCAGTCAGTTTGGACACAAACAATGCCTTCGAGGCACACCAAAACACATCTGGACATAGAGAGTGGCGGGAGCTCTGCCACGTGTTCCTGGTCTTCTTCAGAGGATCGAGAACATTCCAGAGGCATTCCTCTCATTGTTATTCAAATCAGAGGAGGACAGCAAACAATCACGGGGCAGACCCATGGGGACAGAACTCACTGCAGGGAACCAAGTGCCCCACGATTAGTGGAGAGGGTTCTGTTGCTACAGGGCTCCAGATCTTCAGACAGCCCTTAAGGCTCTGGATGCACAAGGATCACAGCAGGAGGGATCAGGGAGGTGAGACACACGTAGCCTGAACAGATAATCAAGCCGAAGCATGCTTATAAGTGGAAGAATTAATTCTGACACTCAGTTAAGACAGGTCCACTAACATGTGTTAGTTTGTCGGTTAAATTTACTCACTTACTGTAATTACCCAAGTGACAATGAAAGAAAATAAGCAAAGATCATGTAATACTACTATACCACTCGCATCAACAAAAACAATAACTATGAACTGTAGTCAGTGTGAACAGTGCCTCTGACCTGTAATCTCTCCATGGCTTCCTTTTTTCATAATAGTTGGGGCCACATCAAAAATCATGATTCGGACTGAAGTGTGATATGCCTACTCTCTTTCTTTAACTTTTGTGATGGAGAAATAACTTGAATCCCTTGCTCATTATGGAATAGAGAATATCAAAACAGCCATCCGGATCAAGATCATCTGGACTCCTCTACTGGGTCTTGTCTACCAATGACAGGATACCTATTAAAACAAGTGTGCAATTCTGTTCGGTTTTTTTGGAACGCTGGATTGAAGGTGTTCTGTGTCAGAGGAGGCATAGGAAAATGGCAGCTAACAACCACCCAGCAGGACATTCTGCCCAAGTGGACTATCCTACTACACCATGACATTCTAGAGCAGGGGCATCTACAGGGTTGATGGGAAATCTCCTATTCTGACTACACTCTCCCATCTCTCAAGTGTAGGGCATAGGGGTGAGTTAGGGCATGGTAAATAGTATATACTTTGGCTTGTTGTCAAAGTGCCTTTCCTTAAAGGCAAACATTGATGCCACTTTCCCACACAACTTGTGGGTTCTACCGCCAGTTTACGAAGCTTAAGAAGGGCTTATTAACTTATATGATAATTATCATCACATTTTCGATGATGAGTAAGGTGCAGTCCCACGTCAAATCCAATTATATTATTTTAAGTTATGATGAGACTGATGTTATGATGTTTTTCCACCTATTAAAACAGCCACACCAGACTTCCTTATTCTGTGAACCCACGCACGCACACACACACACACACACACACACACGCACGCATACCATAGCTCCAGGATCATTTATCTGTACTACCTCTACTAGAAGATTTAATCTGATCCCTTAATAACACTAGTGCCCTCATCACCCCTTAACTCACCACATGGGGAGTTCTCAACCAGCTCATGCAATTAGAATGTATAATAGGCAAAAGCGAAATAGTCCCAAAGGCTTTCTCTATTCCTACATTTAGTCTTGGATTATTAGATTGAGGCAACGGACTAGGGTTCCATCAGGAGTAGGCTATACAGTATAATATGGTCTTCGCATCGATCAGTCAATCAGTAATGTGTCTTCTGATAATCTGTTGGATTTTTTGTTATTGATTCTCACTTTCAAACCTATTACCGGTTTCCTTTATGACCAGCTGAGGGAACTCTCTATGCTATGCCTGCGCAAAAGACACAAGGCTCTCTTTCCCTGCCCCCTCTTGTCCCCTGCCTCAGCCTCAGCACTGCTGCTCACTAAACAAAGCCTCCCCACAGTCAGCAGGCTGACCGAGTAACCTGCATGGCTAAGATCTTCAGAAAGACTACAAGGCTCCAACTCCAGGGTTCTAGAACTGTTGCTGTTACTGTAGAACATATAACTCTAGAGCTATCAGAATAACCATAAGAAGTGAGAAATATGACTGCCTTTTTTTACCCAAAGGAAGAAATCAATAAACGTTATGTCTAAAGAATAGGAAATAATTTAATAGGGTCATCAGACACAAAGCAATCTCTTGCTAATTGTCTGTGAAGTACATTTATTGGCAACGTAGGATAAAGCAGTAAACTGTTTATGTCTTACCCCCTGATGTCCTTTGAAGCAAATGGATGGTTGATTTGGCAAGCATCCCTAGGGAGAAGATTGTTTTTTTTCATAAAACATAATAAATGTGAAAGGCAAGTGCAGACAAATGTCAGTAACACTTTATTATAATTATTTATTTAAATCCATGAGTCTTAAAGATAAACTTGTTTACAAAGAAAAACACGGTTAGAAGCATGAGTTTTCAACTCAAACTCCTAGAAATTCATAAGAGCAATGGCTAATTACTATTCCAAACAGTGGCTACTGACAAAGTATAGAATTCATTGAATTTTAAATCGACATAGCAAGGGAGCAACTGACAAGCAGCCATACTTTCCATAGCCACCTCTAACTCCAAGCTTGCAACAATGTAAATATTTATATGATCTATCGATTTGGACAAATACAATCTCAGTAACGACTCGTTGACAGTAATTCACAGGTAATTGTAAAAACTGAAATTACAGTCATCATAAAAGGCAACCCATAATAAACCAAATACTTTGACAAGAAAAACATTTTTTTATTAGATGATACCTTCAGGTTTTGATAGGCTTCCAAGGCTCTGATGGCTGTGTCGGTGAGCTTGACGTGATAAAGTGTCTTGTTTGGAATGTTTTTATCAATCTTTCCACAGGAGAGTCCATAGCGGTGTTCCTGCCTCAGCTCTGCCATCGCTGGGTTCTGGAATTGAAGTGTCTCGAGTTCAAGACGTTCTCATTCAAACGTCACAGAGGCGGGGTTTCGTATGACAACAACGTTCTTGTACGTCATAAAAGAAGCGCAGCACGCATTGTACGCAAACGCACATTGCAGAATGCATTACGCTTTTGTGAGAAGGGTAAGGTGCAGCTACGTGGTGCGTTATATATATATATATATATATATATATATATATATATATATATATATATATATATATATGTATGTATGGAACAGACGATTAAAGATTGTCATAACAGGCGTGTGTTCATCATCCACTTTACTAATTAGGTTCATTGTTATGCTAAACTAAACCACTATCGCTGGGCGCACGACATAATGTATTTGTAATCAGAAACTTCATAATCATACGAGTGTTAAAAAAGTACATTTGTAATTAAAGGTATGGGGGCCGTTTAGGAAATATTTCAGACTGTCCTTATACAAACACACGAAACACATTCACATATGAAACGTGCACACGCATTCATATTACTGAAAACTCACATACACATACACATGAAATGCGCACACAGATGCATGTGAAACGCTCAAGTCTGATAAGGATGAGTGAGAAGCTTTAAGAATGTAAGAGTGTGAGTACATTTTCTGTATATCCGGAAGGCATTTCACTGTATCCGGAAGTCAATTCAGTAGTTCAGCAATTTTACAGAAACACAGGCAAAATAGCTTTGAAGTACAACGAAATGTTTTAAATACTGGGTGACCAAACAAACAGATCTAGAAAAAGTCAAGAAAGCAGGGTTCTGGAATTTGATTGCAAAGATTTTTTTGCAGTTGCTTTGTTTCTACAGCCCTGCCCTGAAATGCACCCCCCATGTAGTTGATGTTCTGTATATCCCGGCATCAAATTATTCTTACTGTACATATAAGTAAGATTACGTTTAGAGTAAGTTTCATGCATGTGGCACTTTCTTAATCAGAGTTAGCAGGTGCAGAATTTTCTTTCTTTTTTAACATTTCACCCCCAAAAATCTAACTCTTTCTCAAAAATAACCCTTCTTAACTCTCTTTCAAAAAATGGTTTCGAAAATATTGTTTCATATTTTTCCTTTTCACACATGAAGTGAAAGGAGAGGATAGGTTAGGAGAGAAGAGGAGTAGAGGAGAGGAGTAGAGGAGAGGAGAACAGAGCTTAGAGCAGTATACAGTAGAGTATAGAGTCCTCATCAAGTACTCATTAATGAGGCAAACCTTTTTCCAAAATATTTTAAACCTTTTTAAACTTATTTTTCAAAACCTTTTTTTTCCACACAGGAAGTGAAAGGAGAATATAGGAGGGTGGAGAAGGGGAAAAGAGGGGAGAGTCCTTGTCAAGTACTTTTTTCAACATACACAGTGAAAGGAGAAGAAAGGAGAGGTGGAGATGAGAACAGAGAAGCATAAAACCTCTCTTGCATCATCAAGTACTCATCATTGATGCAAACCTTTTTTTTTTTTACTTATTTCAACAACAAAAAAATCTACCTTTTGAACTTTTTTTACAAACCCTTTTTTTGAAAATATTATTTTAACCTTTGAAAACATTTTTTTTTTTTTTACTTTCTTAAAGAAAACAGGTGGAGTCAGGTGGCTGAGCGGTTAGGGAATCGGACTAGTTGACGTTGTGTCCTTGGGCAAGGCACTTCACCCTACTTGCCTCAGGGGAATGTCCCTATACTCACTGTAAGTCACTCTGGATAAGAGCTGGATATGACTAAATGTAAACCTTTTGAAATGTTGTTTTTGTAAACTTTGTTTTCACACACAACACAACACAATTTAAATCGCGATCACTCGTAATTTAAAAAGCCAATGTAAGCAGTAAGCACCTGCGTTAGTCTAAAGATGTGCAGTGCACACAAGTGAAAGTATGATCTCTCCAGAGCAGATGACTCTGACGAATAAGCCTATTTAGTTCAATTGCTTGGCTGCACTTGCAATGAAATGGAAGTAGGCCTACACAGGAGCTCAGGTGAAGGGGGAGTTTCTCAGAGGGAATTTAAAAAGAACAGGTGGCTCTGAACCCTTATACACCAAATTTCTAATCCCAAAATCTTTACAGTAAGTATTCACGCTTATGTTGGCATCAAATGCTTGTGCATGGTTGTTCAAAGTGAATCTGTACCCGGCTTTTGGTAAAACAGGC
Organism: Hypomesus nipponensis; assembly: GCF_054491055.1. Lineage (NCBI taxonomy): Eukaryota > Metazoa > Chordata > Actinopteri > Osmeriformes > Osmeridae > Hypomesus > Hypomesus nipponensis. The sequence continues at coordinate 5,631,306 of NC_140379.1, forward strand.
ACTTCCACACCTGTCAAATGTGTGGAACTGCTGTTAGAAAGGGTTTGTACCTGCATGTCATTACAGTCTGAGACAAGGCAGAAGATGATCCCTTTCGGCCTCTCTGTTTTAACTGTCTCATACACTCATGTATCTAAGTGACCATCTGCTGCTGTGAAAGACACTAATGCTGTGTGATCCGTAGGACGTGAAGCCTTCGCAACTAAAGTCAGCACATCCTAAAGACACATTGAAGTATGTGTAACATGGGCTAGCACACATTAAGATCTTTCATTTGACCATAGCCTTTTCGTTGAGTAATGAATGTTTAATCTAGATATTCCCAAAAGGCAGTGCAAATGTTTCAAAGAGTGCAGCTTAAAAGGGGTGGGCGATCAAAGAGTTTGCTTAGTATTGTTATGTAACCTTTACGGACTCAGGGGAGAGAGCACATTGTTGTTGCAGCTGGTGAGGATTGTGGGACGGGTAGAGTAAGAAAACACTTCTGAAGTATCAGGTTAGGCCAATAACTACTGTCACACAACAGTACATTTTAGAACATGAAGACACACCTAGCAGGCAGGATACGGATATGAAATTACATTTACTTGCAAAGGAAGTGATAGACATTTTGAAAGTGTCTGTTCAGGCCTAACCACACTAAGTATTAGGTCAACAGTTTCAACAACCCGAGAAAGAGAATAACAAAGTGGAGTTGCGAAAGACTCGGATGAGGACCTATGTAACCGTGAAGAAGTGAGAGACCCTGCCTAAAGACTTCCAGATATGACTCACTCTTCTTGCCCTTTACCCAGCCTGAAACTGGAGTTGAATAAAACTGAAATTAAACGCAATGTTGACTGCTTATGTCAATGTTCTATCTAAAAAGAGTGTGCTTCTTGGTGCAAAGGGTGAAGATTGGATGAACATTGTGTGCGGTAACAATATTGCTAATGAGCATTGTTCTTGGTTAGCAACCATGCATTATGTTTTTCCATTGCACTATGTGGTTGCTCAGATGTATAGCAGTAATCTCTATAGGTTTTCGACCAGGTCATAGAGGAGATAGGGTTTTCTCTCAATTATGTTGTGTCAAAGGAATGTGGAGTTCATGTGTTAAACCATGAGTCATGATGACAGTGGGTTGAAGACCAAATCACCTCAGTGTCTCCAGAATATTTGTAAGCTCTGGTTTACTGTAAAACAGATCAACACAATTTTTCCAGAGATGTTTTGAGCAGGACATTTATTGCTGCTGTATGTGTGGTTTCATCTCAATAAAAGGAGGCTTATTTAGCAATAACAGCAAATTACACAAAATCTGTTGTTCTCTGAGGCTTGTTTTGAGTTAAAAACTGAAAGTTAAAAGAAGGTGCCAAATATTAGAATAATGTGTTTGCTTGAAACACATCAAGCATGTACATAATCCTGCGAGGATGTTCTGGAGCTTAAGTGTCATAGAGACCACAGGCTTTTTAAGGAACCCCTTTTAGAGTGAGCTTATAACAAAAGTCAAAAGCTGTGGTGTTTGGTAAAGGAAGGAGTTTACAGCTATGGGTCTGTGTGTCTTATATTGTGCTATTTGTCTTCTTTCAGCTTGGATATTGTGTAAGACGTGGCAACTATGGAAGCGTGGCACATGTGAAGCCGCACTTGTTAACTCTATTCCATTTCCCCTCCCTCTCTCTCTTCTGTCTGTCTTCCTTGCCTCCCTAAGTGGCATTAACAGAGAGTAGGCAGCGGTAACGCCTGGTGTGTCTGCTGCACGCAGACAAGTCATTGAAGAAGAGTGGTGCCTGCTCTTAAAAGGGTTGGTTAATTAAAGTCAGCAGCAAATCTTCCATAACCACAAAGACACAACTTTATGTGAACAACATCTGTTGTGTGTCTGAGCACTGAATCCTTACAAATATATTTTTTCCAGACTAGGGATTCTGAGAGTATCACTACAATGCTTAAAAGATCATTTATATCAGTGCTGGCTCACAGTATATTTACATTTGAATCCAATGTCACATAATTAAGTGATTCTGAAATTAGATATGTAGGAAAACCTGTGTAAACAGTAGTGTCTGTTTTTTATGATTGGAAAGTTGTCAAGAACCGTATTATGTAACCATGGACACAGACTTGAATGTCTTAAGATAGAACAGGTGACCCAACCCCTTGAACAAGTGTCTGTCAAGTCTTATTGCTTTTTATTTAATGTTGATTTTATAGATTACGTTTTCAATATCACAAAGTGTATAGCAAAAGTCTTTTTCAAGCCTTTTTTATGCAAGAAAGCCTTTTTCAAGCTCTTTGGTTTTCAGATGACTCACCGGTTCAGATGTCATCCTGACTGCAGGTATCAACTCAACATATTACTTCTGCAAGTGTCAGAGATTTACACATCAAAGACTGTCTGTCTTTATCTGTGATATATCCATGCTACTTCAGTGCCTATGCCAGATAACACAGAACTTTTTTCAATAATTTTGTTATAGCAGCAATCAAGTACTTTAAAACGATTAAAAATGGGACACAAAACAAGAGTTTAAGAAACAGCCAATGTGTCAAGTTGCTGTCATTCCTCACTTTGCACCTGTGTTTTTGATTACAAGGCCAAAGGTTCCCTGGAAGTATGATGCTAAAATTAATGTCCCAGATGTGAGAAACTGTCATGGCAACATTCGAGCCCAGGTCTTAATTAACAGAGCAGCATGTCACAGGAGGCCTTGTTCGCCCATCTATTCTAAAGCAAAGCCTCTGGGACGGGGAGAGAGAGAGTAAAGAGGGAACGAGCACTATACAGTACAGTAAGGCCCATTACTGTGGGGTTGAAGGATACACATACCCACTGTGCCATTTCCCTAAGCTTCCAAGGGGTGACAAATATTTTGATGGGTGGTTAGACAAAAACAGAGTTCTAGTTCAGTCCTGTTTCAACCCCCATGGATACTGAATTATTGTATACAAGCACGCTTAATGCACATTGTCATGCCAATGTTATTCAATGCTCAATTAAAGTTTTGAGGAACATCTCTTTAACAGTACACATGGCATGCCTGTTTTATAGAATACATTTAGTCAGTTAGACATTTGCAAGACCTGTCATTAAACCTATCTTCACTATGTACCTAAAGGTTTGTTAAAGGCTGTGAACAATTCCCCGGTGGGAGTCAGACCTGGGAGGGAAACAGTTAAATAGTTGAGCAGACTTAGTTGGATGAGCCAGCCGGGAGAAAATCCTTAGATCACCCTCAGTACACAGTGATGGAACTGAAAGTGGGACAAGTAAATGGAAGACTGTAAATGTATATGTAAATCAGAATCTGAAACAGAAAGGGTTTTAATCGCCATGTAAATTTGCACAGACAAGGAATCTACTTTGGCAGGAGGGTGTATACATTCAACATATAGGAGTAAATCTTAAATAAGTGGTGTAAGTTTAAACAAGTCTAACCATACTATACAAAAAGTGCAACGTCTAATTAACTAATACTGACTAATACTAAGGGGATAGGTATGTAGAATAAAATAAATATAAAGTATAAAATAGCTATAATGTACAATATAAAAAATACAAATAGGGTGCATGTCAATAAAAACTGGAGTGACAAGTCTGATGTCATCTATATAGCTCTTATGAGGCTTTTTTAGTATGTGGAAAAACTGTGTGATCCCATTGTGAAAATTATCTTTCAATTTCTGCTTCAAACAAATACTCAAAGCACCAGCTACTTCTTATTATAATAGTCAAACTAGCCTGCTGAATTTAGCATTGTTACAGAGTGAATATATTTCTATTTATGTAAGTAACGTTTATCCTAGATAACACTGTCTCAAAAAGGACGAGGAAATGAAAGACTATTATGGTTTAAACAAGAAAATGGTAGCTGGCATGATTTGTCTTACATTAATACAATCCTGTATAGATTAATCTATATTTATACAGCTAGACCAGACCTTGGAAGATATAATAAGATTGAATGTGCATATGCATTGGAAATCACAGGTGACATTAACTGAAGACACAGTGAGCATGTAGACACCCAACTCATTCACAATGGATGTAGTCTCGCGTTCCGCTAGACTCCTTACACTTAGTTTTTTAATTAACAGAGGGTGGAGTTTTCATGTCTGAGATCTATTTATAAAAAAATGTTTTTTCTGCCTGCCAGAAAGCTGTTGCTCATGCAGTCCTCCTGTGAAAGCACATTTTGATAGCTAGGAATGGTAGATTTCCTCATTGGGTTGTCAAAAAACAATATGCTAAAGTTGTAACTTAAATATGTGTAAAGGGAGCTTTGACAGATATAGTTGTTCTTCTGGAATTTTGAAGAGACAGATGAGAAGGAGCTGGTGTGTCTCTTCAGTGATTCCCTGTTTTGCACAACTGCTTATGGTGAAGGAAGTACTATACTATGATTAAGGTAGAAATATATACCTATCAAGTTATGTATGCATTCAGTATTCCTCATGGTCATATATAATTAATAATACAGGACTACCTTTCATCTGAGATGAAGAAATGCATTTTGCATGTGTGTGCACTGATGCTGTCAACAACTGTCATAGGCCCATTTGGGAACAGTAACACCATAAAGCTGAACTACAAGTTAAAATCAAGTTATGTGTTGCAAAAGATCCAATACATAATACTGCAATGTCTTTAGTAGAAATGAATGTCCATGGGTTTAATTCATTAGACTTAAGGAACTTACTTCACCCAAACTTGTTAACACCAGAGACCTTTAAAGACAATCAGCACAGGATCAATCAGTCCACCATCTGCCTTTCCAGTTGATAACCTTGACACTGGTTCACGCCCTGTAATTGTGGGCAAGCTCACGTGCCCTCTATTGTCACTAGTATGCTTTTAATCCTGTGGGAGATATATCTTATTCACCCTGAGGCAGCAGTGCGGCACCCCTCATAAAAGGATCAACAATGGGCTGCCCTCCACTTGCACAGGTGGGTGGTGTATGGAGGAATTACAGGGTGGGAGAGGGTCCTATGTGAGGAATCATTGTTCAGCACACATCATAGTAGAGTCATAGTGATCCAGGGAGACTGGCCCCTGTTCTGTCCCTAAGGTACCTCACATGAGTGTTCTAATAGCCATCCAGCATTGCCTGAGGAGCGCACAGTAAAATAATCCTTGTGGCTCAAATAACATGCAAATGGAGTCTCTTTTCACCTCATGTCCTCTCACTGTCCGACAAAAGACAGTAAATCTCAACACTTGTTGATGTGCTCATTCTTGTAACACATTGTCCCATTTAGATTTTCATGTGTATACTTTGCACTTTTGTCATATTATTCTAAGCCTTTATACACCACTGAGCACAACCAAAATGTAAAATATGAATATCCTAAGACTAATACTATTGGGAATCTGATTTAAAGAGGGTCATAGTGTTCCTTCAGGGCTTTAAATTCAACAGACAAAGGGGTAATTAAATCTCTTTCTTGCTCTTATTACTTTTTCATTAGTGCAGAAATCTATTTCCTATTAAGTGTTTTTTTTCTTCAAAATATTAAAGAGTGACCTCTAAGCCATGCCAAAAATTGTGTGTTGTAGATTTTATAATGCACCCTATTTAATCCAAACGTACTCAACATTTCATAGAAATGGCAAGGAAAACATAGTCACAGGAACTTGGCAGATGCCCGCTCCACCTTAGGCAAAACTTTATCACTGGCAGATGTTAGTGTGAGTAAAGTGCATTTCTGGGTTGTAGAGCGGGACTGTGTGGGTTACCCTACTCTACAGCTGTGAAGAAAGTACAATATAAACCTCCCCTCATTTTAACAGGAGACCACTGTGCTCCACTTTTAAATTAAATTCTGTAAGGCCTTGGCCAAATCACTCTTTGGCTCTCCCTCACACAAACTTATTGCATTTAGCCTTGGCACATTGATATCACATACTCAACGAGATAACACTGTCATCATTGTGCACAGAGAGCAGACTTGGACCAAATTAAATCCAATTTTGTATAAACCTTTTTACAACCAATGACAGAGGGCTTCACATGCCCATTGAATTGTACCTGGGCAATACCAACCTCAACACCACAAAGAAGACATGAAAAAACTGCCAGGAAAACTGCAATTTTCTTCCAGAAAATGGAAGAAACCTTGGGAGGAGCAATTCACCAAGAGATCTCCTCCTCCAGAGATGGTTGGTGATACAAGGAGGTACGTACCATATAGGCTGAATACAATCATTCAGTAAAAGTAGAAAAACATTTAAATGTACAACTGAATGGTGAAACACTGATATTCAGAGTTCTGAATCAGCAGGGCATTTGCAGGGAAGTATAGAATCAGCATAGCACCACCACTTGTTTCAGAATCAAATTAATGTGGATCCCTTACAGTGAATATAAAGTCAGATACTGTAGACCAATCAGTAGGCATGGCTGACTCATCTCATCTTACTTGACTATGAAACAAGTTGAAATTCCTTCATATCCCTGTTGGCAAGCAATGCACTTGATGTGCAAGGTAGAACAAGTCATTTGAAATTATTTTGGGGTGGATAAGACGCAGATAATGAGCTCTATATTACAAAATATGACAAAAAAAAGCAATATCCAATGCATTGTGGCATTTCTGTTTCTGCTTGGCAACAGCTAAACGCCTACTGAAAACATCATTGCAACACAGAAAGATGGCATCAATAAGAACCATCAATCATTGGGGACAGAGGACTGGATTCTGTCAGTATGATGGATGACATTGGTAAAATGAGAGAGTAGAAGGAATCTTACAATCCACTTGTCACACCAAATTTGTATTGATTCATCAGCATTTTCGCTGCATTTATAACTCGCAGTTCAGTATTCAAATCAGGGGGCTTTTACAATAAAGTAACAACTACCCTAATGACACACATTTATTGTGAAGCTTGAAGATCCTTCAAAGTGGTAAAATAAGTTATGTCTGGGATTCATCATTCTCCTGCTTTCTGAATCCTGACTTAGTCCCTTCGTTTAAATCAGTGTGCACGTTTCACACCCTAATCTGAATTGATTTCAGACATGCTTGCTTACACGGCAGATGGTCTGCCACCTAAAACTTCAATGAATGGCAATGTGTGAATTGCTGTTGTGCTGTTTTCCATTCAGTCAGTAGGACAGCAGAAGCCATCAAAATAGTCAACATTACCAGGTGGTGGTTACTGCACTGCATGACAAAAATAGCTACATTTTAACAGGATGCCAGAATTTAAAGCAGCTGTGGTCAAGAAAAAACAAGTCGAAGTCAGATCGTTTTTTTCCCTCTTACCACCACTCTAATAAACTGCCCACACTGCAATGCATGCTTGTCAAACCCTTCACATGTCACAGTGAATACTGTATAGGATGGCGTGTTCTTTTGTCATGTGCTTTTTAAATTTTGTGTTATTATGTCAGGAAAACGAAAAGCATAGACAGTCTCTAAAAAGAGCAGATGTACACAATTAAAGTGCTCTGTTGCTGATCGTTTTGCTTTGATTTATATTCTTTCATGCAGAATTTGCCAACATTTTGCATGGTTATAAATATAGTTATTTGTATGAACAACAAATTGTCACATTGTATAAAGTTCGATGTTTGTGCATTGTACAGTTTCACCATAGCTGAGCGGTTAGGGTGTCGGGCTATTAATCAGAAGGATGCTAGTTCGATTCCCGATCGTGCCAAATGACATTGTGTCCTTGGCCAAGGCACCTTAACCTTCTTGCCTCAGGGAGAATGTCCCTGTACTTACTGTAAGTCACTCTGTATAAGAGCGTCTGCTAAATGTAATGTCAATGTAATATGACCTGAGAGTGGGCTCAAATCGTCTGTCATATATTTAGAGAACCGTGTCACTGTCAGTAGGTTATACATCTCTAGGCCTACTCGCATACGCAAACTGGGGTGCAATCCCAGGTATTGTGACTCGTGAACGCGACGACCACCTCTCTATTTACACTTGAACTGAACCAGCTAGCTCTTCGATGGCACAGATGAACGGTATATAGGGGGGAGTGAGTTTATCCAATTAAAGTTGGTTCAAGCGTTCTTTTACTTATCTTTTGATTCTGATGTTAAATTGTTCTTGTAAGACTGGTACACGAGCTCCCCCATCAGGACTGAGCTTGGGAAAACATCCCAGGTTGTCCTCTGTCAGCATCCATGGATAGATTCTGAAATCTGGTCAAGCAGGGTTGGCAGGTCGTGCTTAACTGGGTGTATACTGCCACCTGTTGGGGTGAATCGTGAATTTGATGATTTTGTGATAAGTAGATCATGATTATGATCATAATAAAACACAGGACAAAGAATTGTGTCAAAAATACTGTGTGTATAGTGTTCTGCTGGGTCATGTTACTGCACGTGCATGCCGGTGTCGTGCCAAGGCACTTATCCCCACCAGGATTTGCATCCCCTGGCCGTGGGAGCGCGGGTGCACTCAGAGAAGTGGAGTTTAACTGCGGCACTTCAAATTCACCTCTTAAATGGAACAAATAGCGACGTAGAAGACTCAACAGGGTTTCCATAGTAACAAGGGACTCATTTATCTACGTTCATTTGTGGAGATGTCTGCTCTTTTCTAGCAAATGTTACGGAGGGGACCAGGGGATACATATTATATCAGGCCGTCTTTTCACCTGATATAATGTATACCCCCTCCCTTAAAATGCAAAGGGTCTGTCCTGCCATTATGTGTGCTATTTTCTGTGTACTTTTGGTCACAATGAACAACCTGAGATAATATGGAGATGTCTGCTCTTTTCTAGCAAAAGTTGACCGGATATAATGTGTACCCCCTAACATGCAGGGTCTTTGATTCCGAGGGGTTCGCGCGTGCTGCTTCCCGCGAAGGCGTGTCTCATGAAAGCCGTACGTGTATCTGAACGCACAACACCTGCAACAAGTCACAGCATAACAGGGGAGGTGGGGGAGGAGCAAAGTGAGCTTGAGCAAAGAGAGAGGAGCGGGGTGTTTGCACAACCACTATTCATTGTGCTGAATGTAAAGCTAAATTGAAACTTAAGTATCGATCTCATCACTTGAGTATCGATCAATACTGATACCAACGTTGGTATCGATACTATTAAGATCGATCCGCCCAGCCCTAGAATCTGAAACACTCGTCTTGCTGAGACTGGAGACAAATATTTGTTTGCGAAAGAGAAGAAATTGACAGGCCAGTGTGGCATTATAATACAGTTATGAACCGAATTGTGAGACATATTTGGAAGGTGGCTTCTATAAGTGCAAGCAATTTATTTTGATGTATTATTAGGTCAGATGGGTGAGCGGTTAAGGAATCGGGCTATTAATCAGAAGGTTGCCGATTCGATTGCTGGCCATGCAAAATTACGTATTTATTTATCTTATATTGTGCGTTTTTAGATATCGCCATAAAACCCAGATAATTTTAAGGGCATGTTGTGGATTCCAAAACGCTTTCAGTATGTTATCGCGTTCTATAGTCTCGCGATGTTGGACCAACCCCACCAGCAGCACAATAGTTTGTAGGTTGTACTCGGACGTGCGGAAAAGCAGATATTGGCACGACCAGGAGAGAGTGAGCGGCCCTTGGGGTGAGCTTATCTGGAGTTCGAGAAGCATCAACTACATAAAAATGACCAGTGGGTATCAACATATTAACTAACCGTAAGGCGTCTTATGTTCATACCATGACAATGATGTAAGCCTATACATAACCAAAGTTATGTAGTTAGTTATATTTTTTGTGGCCTCTGCAATGCATAGACATAGCGATGAATGCTGTGGTGCTGCTAGCTAACGTCCCGAGTTTGAGGACGCCTGTTTTTACAGTGCAACTAGGCTTGCTTTACACCCAGTCATATGCGTGTCCGTGACATGTGGTTATCAAATACTGTACATTCTATAAATAAAATAGCTAGATATTTGTTGCCAAAAAATGTAAGGTAGATAGGCTAGCCTAGTATGGACAGACAGTGGCCTAACGGTAACGCCTTAGCCTAACTAACTACCCAACTAGTCAAGCTAGCCTACCGTTTATAGTGGCTAGTAGTAGTTATGCTAAAGCTATCAATAAGCGGGTAGGCCGAACTCTTCTAATTTCGAGTTATAGGCTAATGCCATGTTGGCATGTGCTAGATTCAGAACGTTGTATATTTAGGTTGCTAGTCGCACTCTAACCTGTATTACTAGCATGAGCTAGGTAGTTATCTTGGTAGCCAGCTAATTTAGTAAACAGAAGCCCACCTTGCCACGTCGGCTATGGCTAACTATATCCCAGGTTGCTTTAGCCATCACAGGCTGTAGCTCTGATAGGATAAACTATGTATGTTCAGATACTAGCTAAGTACATTCGTTTTATTTGCAGGAGGAAATCAACGTGATCTTGCCCGCTTAAAGAATGCCAAGAAGCAAGGGGACCAAAATAAGGGGAAGAGGAGCGATGATGGTTTGTCTGCTGCAGCCCGTAAGCAGAGGTAGTGTCATCTTGACAATTCGTGCTCATTTGAGTTTGCATGTACACACAAACTACAATAGCGTAGTCGTTAGTGTAGTTAAGCAGTCACTTTAGCATCTGGGATAGTTTATTATTCCAACTCACCTGAATGTGATTTCTTGTAGGGATGCAGAGATAATGCAACAGAAGCAGAAAAAAGCAAATGACAAGGGAAGTGACAAGTCTAAATAACTTCGGAAAAGGAGTCCAGTTCGTAAAGGACGTCCCTCGCTTCGCTTACTTCTGAGTTTTGAGAATGGAGTGATCATACTGTCTAGGCTCTGGAAAATAGAATCCTACAAACCTATATTCTTTCCTATGGCAAATTACGTTGCGTGTTGAATCTTGGATTTGTTTAAAATGTTCATGTGAAAAAAAAAAAAAGTGAAATAAAGTTTGAAATTGTTTGCCCACTTTAAAACGTGTTTCATTAAAAAGTGTCAATTGTGTAGCAGAATAAAGCTAAATAACAATTGTGTATTTTTGTATCAATCATGACCCACTGACCCCAAATAAAGTGTCGTTTTAGTTCACATTTTCTGGAGTTCATTTTCAGAGAAATGCATTCAATAACTCATTGGTCTGACTTCTTGGCACTTGTTCTTCATGGGACTCATGACAGTTATGGCATCTTACACAACGACTAATAGGAGTATGATAATAGGAGTGTGTTGGTAGTCAGTTGGGTTTAATGAAAGATAACATTTCTAACGATGCCATTGTAAGTAATCCATTTTAACACAGACAATAATTAACTCAAGTTTTGTCGTACACATCCTAATAGGAACTACACAGTCATTGCATTCGCACATGGATTACCTTGGTAATTATCTTGGTGCTACTGACCTTGAACTCTGAAAATAAAATCCCTGTGCTCCATTCTACCAGATTTATTCACATCGCACATCATGAATCAAAGCCAAATATAGAGTATCTAAATAAAACGTCTGAATACACATGTTGAACAGGAGAGAAAAATTAAAAGATATGATGAAAAGCCTCTTGCCTATTTGAAATATTTCAGACACTGCACTCTTGCACAGGTAAGGAACATCAATCATTCCAGGTGTGACAATTAGTGACCTCCACTGCATCTAACAGGATCTCAGTGCAAATTTCATCACTCATTTGTAGTCCATTTTATCTCGGAGTCTACATCAAATGGTTTCAGAATATAAAGGGATCAGAGAGAGTAATTACAAATTTTCTAGGGAATGAATGGTAAAATACATCAGTTGACATCCAAACAATAATCTATTTTCTTAAACCATAGTCACCCTTAACCCAAATGAGAATATTGTTTTGTGTTTTGACATATAGGCCCAGTTTCCCAGACATAGATTAAGACTAGTCCTAGATTAAAAACTTCAATGGAGATCTTCATTAAAATGTTCTCTTACCTTAGAACTAGCCTTAATCCATGTTTGGGAAACTGGTTCCTCATATGCAATACATTTTTGAAATTGTATTAATCCACATTGATAACCTGTCCTAAATACGGATATGGATGGTAGTTCCCCATTTAAAGCGATAGGCAACCTCCTTCTTGCAGAATAAATATGATTTGAAGCTGTTGGGGTATGTCTTCTGTAGCCAAGATTGAATGGTCACTGTGTTCGTTTCAAGCCAATGCATGTTCACTTTGATTGTTTCCAAAGATTGCTTGACAAAGGACATATAACACAGTTTTTTCTTTGTCACAAAGAAGTCGTAAACCTATGATAGGACAGAGACAAAAACATTTAATTCTTCCTCTTCAGACTCAACATTTGGACTGTTTGAATGACTTGTTTGTGAGAAAGATCTGTTACAATTACCTCATCATATTTCTCAGTAGAATTAAAATGGGATGTAGTAGATTTTACAATACCAGACAAATAAGGTGACCCCAACGGATACCTATGGCAATAAAGAAGTTTTAACTTTGTTAAGGAGGAACCTGATGTCAATAGCATGCTCAGCTCCACCATTCATCAACATAAGTACTATATATACAAACATAAATGCTTTATGCAACTCAATTATGCAATGGCACCTACTTCAACAAGATCTGTTCCCAGTGTTTCTGCAGGAATTTCCACACCATCTCATTGGTTGTGGGTCGGAATGCCAGCTGTTCCACAATGAGGGAGAAGTCCTGAGTCTTGATCACATGGTGCTGGAGAGACGCATTCAGCAACCTGAATGCAAACTCAGTTGTTTAGGCTAATCCCCGCAACCAACCAAACAGTTTGTGTTGTCGGACATAAAGCCAGCCAGGCTGCAGACATAAACGCCTAAAGAATGCCCTTTGACATATTAGGTAGAGGATACACATCTTACGCTCATCGGAATCCCTAAGACCATCCCATCATGTATTATTGGGGAAAACCCTAGGGTTCAGATGGTACAGTATCTAGGTAAACCTATCAAAATGAGGTGCTTATTTTTGTGTGTTTTACCCACTGTTCTGAAATAAGGTGAAGACAGGATAAACTTGCCATTGTATCTTCCTCTGACTGGTGGTGTGACAGAGAGCTTCTAGCATGATGGCCTTTTCTTTACATGATGTATTCTGCTGGTACTTTTTCAGAAGGAACTTCCACTCGATATGACCTCCTTTCCTGACACCCACCTGGAATATCAGCCCCCGCAATGTAGCAGGCAGTCTGCATCAGAGTGACACAAAAAACAAGCACTGAAGTTAGCAACATGTCATGAAGCCTACTGGCCACCAGGTGGCAGAATGCACTAAAATGGAATAATCAGCAATAATTTTGCAGCATTTTGCTGGAGATTATGTGGGTAAGGGCTCAGCTGAGGGAGTTGTGAAATGGGCGAGATAGATTGTTTTGCATAGCCTATATATATAGTATAGTTCCTCTCACAGGTGGTCTCCATTTTTGGCCATCCAGAAGTGGAAGAGGCGCAGGGCATTTTGCTCTGTTTCTGGGGAGCGTCCCAATCGGGCTGCCAGTTCCAGAAGCTTGACTCTCCTGCTCTGGAAAGGCAAAGACCCGGCATCCTCCCAACGCTGGGCGTTCGCCAGCCTTCCCAGCATGCTCCACAGATGCTCCTACACACAGGTACAAAAAAGGGTTGAAGAGTGACGCCAGATGCTGGAGGATATTATAAAGGAACTAATCATCTTAAATCGACCCCTGTGGTGATTTGACAGATGTAATATGGAGATACAATAGCTATGTCCTCTGGTAGGCTAAGAAGAACATCAGTCAAATTCTTGAGTTTCAGTTGTTTTTTGTCTAAACGTTGCCTTGGGGTGTGTTTGTCATTGTGCAGTATTGATTCAATTGTGATGGAAGTGGCATTTCTCACCTTGAGAAGATGAGTAATGCAAGGTTGTTTGTTGAAGGAGAATTTGCCTATCATGTTGGTCATGTGATTGATAAAGACAGTTATGGGCAATAATTCATTTTCTGTCTTCATGAACAGAGTGTATTTGAATGCTTCACAGTAGTGCAAGGATCCTTGTCTGAGGGCGAAATGGGTTCATCTTTATTATGAAAGGCAACAGTACACAGAATCAAATGGCTTTTTATAGCAACAAACTGCAGCGTAACTACATATATATAAACTGTATGCAGTTGACATATACCCAAACTAATGAGAACATTCTATACAGAGCTATGCCATCATCCTGGCCCCATGTAGTGCAGAATGACTAAACGCTGTACCTGGCCAGATGAAAGGTGTCATCGATCAGTCCGGCCCTGTCAGCAGAGCTGAGGCCAGCCTGTCCCCCCTCCAGCTGTGTGACCAGGCCTCGCAGTGTGTGACTGTCATAGAAGACCCTGTAGAAGCCACTGGAGTTCACATTGGCTTTGATCCATGTCACTTCCTCTGGAAGATCAATGATCTCTGAGCAAAAGAAATAGGGGCATGAGGAGGTCTGCGGGGATATCAGAGTTGCTGCTTCAGGCTTATGTAGATTTGGGTGTTCTAGCCCAGTTCCTTTGCTAACTGCCATCAATACTAAGTGTAGTGTGTTAAGGCCTGGACTGACCACATTCATACACTCTTTGGCCGCTTTAATTCACCCTGGAAGTAAAGTTTCTTTTTTTCAATTTCGTCATCAACGAACCATTGTCATGAAATATGCACTGCAGTCATTAAAACAAAATGTAAGCTGACTGTAATTGATTTCATTTTGAAACACACAAAAGCACTTTCACAGCACAGTGATTTGTTAATAATGAATACCAAATTACCTTCTTTGCTTGTCATCAAATGAATGGTGACAGTGGATGAGCTACTGGTATAGAAAGTAAATGGGATCTGCCACAAGGAGCTAACATCAACAGAAAAAAATACATTAGAATTCAGTTCTAGCAAGCCTAGCCAGCCAGATAGAGGGACAGAAAGAGAGCGAGAGAGAAGAGAGAATAAAAAGCATGAGACAACTGTAGAGAGAGAGACAGATGGACAGATAGACGACAGGAGGGCTTTGTTTTAATTACTCTGTGTCATTCTGAGGCAAGATGGTGAAAAGATCCTGTCGCAAGTGGATGTGCGTCCCCTGAATGCTCACTGACACAACAGGATATCCTCTCTGGGTTATCCATGTGTCCATCAGGGCTTTCACATCAGTGAACATGTGATTCTGCTGGGCTGTCTGGGTAGGAAATAGGGGAATTATTCCGCTGGCAGCTTCATCTCAGTAGGAATCAGATATAAGTAGACAGACAGGCAGACAGAGACAAATGGACAGACGGACAGAACCTCTGACATTGCTGTCCACAGGTCGTCTGGTTGTGCATTATTGTAGAGATGGGTCCTCAAATAGCTTTGAATTCCACTAAGGAACACATGGTCTGACAGATACATGTGGAGCATTCCAAGAACACTTGCGCCCTGTGACAAAATGTAAAGGTTACAATTACAACAGTTACATCGACAGAAGCTGCAATATGCAAGAAAACACTTCTTTTGAGAATTTCAAGTTGCTATGCACGTGTCTGTTAATGTATGTTTGTTTATGTGCCTGTGTGTGACCTTGGAATAGGAGACTGCGTCAAACATCTCTCTGATCTGAGTGGAGCCGCTGACGGGTAGTGACACAGAGTGAGTGGTCAGGAGAGAGTCTCTCTCCAGGGCTTTGTACATGTTCATCAAGAGATACTGGTCCTCCTGCAACACAACAACACACCATATCACTAAGGCCTGGAATTTTTCCACGGTAACCCCCATGGGTTCTGATACACTGCATTCAATAACTATTGACCTTGTAGGCTTTTCCTGTGTAACTTTTTCAGTAAAAGTTGTGTAAAAAAAGAAAATGTATGCTAGTCACTCACCATACCCCAGTGAGGTTCTAGGTGTTTTATGGCTACATACTCCAAGTAGCTGGCAAAGCCTTCATTCAGCCACACGTCATCCCACCACTGCATGGTCACCAGATTCCCAAACCACTATAATTATGTTTGGGATATATACTGTAAAGTATACACTGCCCGGGGATTTCACATGTAGAATGATGAATCCAAACGCA
Organism: Hypomesus nipponensis; assembly: GCF_054491055.1. Taxonomy (NCBI): domain Eukaryota; kingdom Metazoa; phylum Chordata; class Actinopteri; order Osmeriformes; family Osmeridae; genus Hypomesus; species Hypomesus nipponensis. The sequence goes on from NC_140379.1 coordinate 5,647,243, forward strand.
TTAGATAGAGGATGACAAACAGTAGTGTATGACAGTATTATCCAAGGTTGCTGTGTGAGTCTTACCTGGTGAGCCAGTTCGTGAGCGGTGACGAGACTGACCCAGGACCGTCCCCTCAGGCTGTCCCGGTGTTCCTGGTACAGCAGGGATGTCTCCCTGAACGTCACCAGACCCCAGTTCTCCATGGCTCCTGCCTCAAAATCAGGGATTGCCACAAGATCTGGACACACGGTCCTTGGTCATTGGTGAGGGGTCAAATAGTAGGCCAGATATTTTTTTATATCATGTAATCCGTACCTATTTTTGGTAAGGGGTATGAGATCTTGAAGTACTCCTCATAAAACTCTAGGATATCCACAGCTACTTTGAGAGCATGGTGAGTTTGGTTTATCTGATGGTCTGCCGCAAAGACTGAAACCTGTCACAAACCCCCAAAAGATTTCTATTCCATCTCGTAAACAAATCGAAAGGCAATGATGCACAATTTCTGTGTTATAATACGAGTACTTCATGACAAAAGAGCAAACCTTGACCCCTTTCTTGGTCTGTGCTGTGTTCTGGGCAAAGTCACAGACGACAAAAGCCACCAGGTAGCTGCTCATCCTCACACTAGCCTGGTAGTGGTCCTCCTCCAGACCATCTTGCAGTGCTTTGGTGTATAACTAGAAAAAGAGAGATATCTTAAAATATGCATTAGAACATATGATTCTCAAAACTGGTAAAAAAAAGGGTAAAAAAAAAATCAGTTTCTACAATACAATTATCACAACTCAGAAAACAACACAATCAAGAACAAAGTAAACTAATATAATTTGGGCCCTAATTTATTCACCTTTGGCATGTTAGAGAGGGATATTTGTCCAGCCTTCCTTACCACCACCAGAGAAAACAGGGCTTTCATTCCAGGCTCATCAAAACAAGGGAAAGCCTCTCGGGCATAACTAGGCTCAAAGTTGGTCGCCATGATAGTTCTGGTCAAGAAAAACCAATACACTCATCAATAGAACCTCTAGCACTCCTCGAAACCTGAGTTTTTAAGACACATTATTTTTCCTACCTGAGGTCTCCATCTGGTGTCATGTAAGTGGCTTTGTAGAGACCTGAGTAACTCCTGGAGAAGTTCCCAGAATAGGAGATGGAGAGCTGGAACTGATGTCCTGCGTTGAGAGGAACGTCTGAGATCAAAGCCAGCTGCTCATTGGCTTCTGACTCCAACACACGCAGGGACACCTGGTTCTTCACTGACCTCTCCTGTCTTCCATTAGCTTCATGGAGAAGAATCTGTTTCTGTATCTCCACTGGCTGCGCTTGTCTGTAAGTGGCAGCAGGCTGGGTGAGGTCTCTGAGAACAACTTCCTTGATGGCCAGACCCTTGCTGTTCAGCACAATAAGTCCGGTGTCGTTCAACACCGTGACCAGGATGTGAACCTGACCAGTGAAGGTGTTGGCGGTGAGGTCAGGGTGGATACAGATGAAATACTGGTCGGGTTGAATGACGATGGGAAGCCTGTGGTTCCTCCATGGAAAAATGTCCTCTGAATTTTCTGTATTTATCTCATTGGATGGTCTCTCCAGCTCAGCCCAAACAGCAGCCAGACACCAGAGAAGCCACACAGCAGACACCATGGCATCAAAACAAGTCTAAACTATGAAAGACATACAGAAGGTCACACCGCACAAACAGTGAGAACAAGGAGGGAATTTGGGATGATGGCACCAAATTGAATAGCATCTCGATGAACACTTACCAAGGAGGAGTGCTCTGTCAGTATGCGTGCTGACTGTCAGAGAACAATGCTAAAGTGAGAGTCAAAGCTAATCTTTCTGTCCACTCTGATAAGAGTCAGTTTTGCACAGCCATGATACTATAAGCTTCGTTCACAGTTCTCCCAAAGGTTTTGCCATGTAAAAATGGAATAGTACTCCTCATTGTTGATACTACTGCATTTTTTGGTCCATATGTATGTCACAACCAATGTAAATCAAATTATAACAATCACAAATAATGTATCCAACTGTAGTTTTGTTCACTTTCAGTTTTATGCAAATGTATCTTTTGCAACTCAAATTTCTGTTTCCACCCAAGCCTTTTAGAATGGGAATAAGTTGCTGAGCCTATGCAAATGACACGATAAAGTATTTAAAAGGAATGACCCAGCACAATATAATCCAAAATAATACAACCCAAAGACTATATTCAAAAACATTTATTTATCTTAAAAAATTAAAATAAAGTGCTTTGTATGTACAATATAATAAAAACAACTGTCACAATAATAATGTATAATACAAGTAATACAGTTCACAACAGTTTTGTACACAACAGGTCTATTAAAAAAACATTTTCATGCAGGCCATAGACGACCATGTTAAGTCAATATTTCAGTCAACTAAGCATATGGTGTACATTATTGTCATACTGTAACTGGGAGGCTAACTGGAGTGTTTCATGAACTGTTGTATGGACAGGAATAGAATGGTGATCGTATGTAATAAACCTTGGCGACCCAACAAAATGTCCATTTTTTTCTACAGTTACCTTATTAAAGTACAGTACACTGTACCCAATAGTAGAGTAAAAATAATGAAGCAACCTATTATCCTGCTTTTAAAGAAAATAGAGTTCTGCATTGTTCTTAGAGATGGTAAGACCTGAACATGTGATTCACTTGGATAACAGCTACATTCACCATGACAGCTGCCCAAAATATCAGGCAAAACAATGTGTCTTTGTGAATATCCTTTACCTTAATCTTCAGCTTGTGTCAAGTAAATAAAAAATTGTCATAAGCTCCGCGCAAATATTTACCTTCTGGCTTAATCAATCTGTAAGTACAAATATCAAGTAACGGTATAACATCTCTCCATGTGATATTCACAGGTAGACAACTGTTACACATAGATACATTTTCAGCATGTCTACAGTAGCCTGAAAATACATTTGACACAATCTAAGTAAAAAAACAAAAAGCAGAGCAGCTCCTAGCCCTGACTGTTAGGTGGAATATATAATAGCACAAGCTTGGGTGGAATGATGTCCTTGGTAAGGCTCCATTCAGATGTCAATCTGTGTAGTGTAGTTTGTTAGTTACGCTCCTGGTGGGCTACAATCAAACATGTTAGCTACTACAATGTACCGTTGGTGAGGTCACCACCTAGTAGCATTACATTGGACAGTATGTGGCATGTGGCTAAAGGCAGGACTCGATGGTGTCTGAAGGCATTTCAAAATGTGTCTAGGCTTTGATCGCTAACTGACGACATACTAGTGTGCAGTAGTTTGTGCCAGAAGAAGGTACACAGAAGTAGGCAGTAAGCAAAAGAACATTTCAGCAGTGGGCAATCTCACGTACATTACTATCTCTACCACAACACATCTTGCACCAGGTCCCTTTACACACAATATAAGTACAGGTATATACATTAAACCACTGTGACCATTGTTACGCAGTATGCTCCTTGTGCAATTACTTTGTCAAAATGTAGCAGACACATAGCTTTTTAAAAGTTCCTTGATGTTATACAAAGCAAAATATTGTTTGCATTTTGGAATACATTAATTCATCGATACATAACATTGGGGATACATTCCACAATACTGTATGTGCCATTCTCTCCTTATGGCTGGTTATAATTACCATGAGTTTGCTACATCTTTGGAAATTAGTCATCACAATTAACAATTGCAAAAATGGTCCCTGTTCTATAGTTCAATATAGTTGTACAAGTGGATGACATATCTGGATCAGTATAACCCCACAACTTTCAGTAGTGTCTCACACAAGACTGCTCCTCGGTTAAGCATAAAATAACTGAAATGTGCAAACGACTTGAAAGTGTTCAATCCCCATTCCCTTGTGCTTTAATGTTTCACATGGTCTGACTGATTGTGGTCATGGAGTGAGTGCCAAGACTTGTAGGAATGTGTATGGTACCTGGTGTGAATACAGCTCTGCTCTACACTGGGCCTTTAGTTCACAGTGCAGGACAAAGAGACAGTTGTCAAGCCTTTTTATGAACTGGTTCAGTAACATGTACTGTTCTTTAACAGTGATCAAAGCTGACAGAAGGCAGTTCACAGAGCAGTTGCGAGAAAATGACACGAGTCATGGCACACTGAAAAATCAAAGACATTCTTGGCACAGTGTGCAATGATTTTGGTTCTGCCTTGAGGATTGAGGACAGGGTGGTGTCCATGTCTTACTTGCGTCCGGAAACGTCCTCTGGTGCAACAGGACCTGTGTTACTCTAATAGATCTCCCAGTCCCTAGATAGAATTTGTATTCACATCTGTGAAAGTCTGTCCCAGTTAAGGCGAGTCCATCCATTTTCACAAGACCTTGCTGCCTTTCCAGTTCAATACTGAGAAAAGTGTCTAATTGTGGTGGAGTGGACACAAAGTCAGAGACCCTGCTTCCAAGTCTGACCACACATCTGGCTCCATGGCAACTGAGTGTTTGTCTCTGAGCAGCTCCAAGGTTTTAAGAGGTAAGTTCAGCTCTGATTTTCTCAGGAAAATGTCCTGCTGTCAGTCAGTCTCCATGTGCCTTGTTGAACAGTGGCTCCCATAATGCTTGTGCAGCCCCGAGAGGGTAGGCAGGAGCCATATGTAATCACAACCCACCTTACTTGGCTCCATGTCAATTTCACGAACAGAAGCTTGCTGGACCACTGTCATGTTCCTCCCAGGCATTGTTTATCCCATGATGGTGGCGTGTCTTACTCACATGCACGTGCACTCACATGCACGTGTAGAATGAGTGTTGCATTTGTTCTTTTCTGTCATTTCTGACTTGTGTGATGAAGGATAATGCAGAATGCTTACTTGTAGCTTATTTGACTAATAGTAAGACTGTGACGGTTCACATCTGCAGCACATTCACATATGATAAGTGGGTACGAAAATAACTCTGCAAATGAAGACGGTTGTATTATGGCCATTCTTTGCAGTCGTTGTGGTTTGGTGATCTCAGCAGAAGGGCAGGCTTGCTACTATCTTCACGACATGGGGACTCACACACCCACATGCAAATAGACACCAACTCTGGAGCAGCAATGCTTTAACCCCAAAAAACTCCAACGTGTAGCACATAAAAAAAGGATGACAGAAAACAAAAGAGATGGCCTTCTGTACTGTGATGGGAGCTGGATGGCTGAGCCTATATCCCACTGAGATACAGTCCATCAGCATTTCTGCCAGCCACTTTGGCCTCTCTCATACTATCGAATCCTTGATGTCTGAGCCCAGTCGTACTCGGGGTCGGGGGCAGGTGGGGGAGATCTCTACGTGGCTCTCCTTCAGGTTCAGCAGCCGTCTCTCAGACTCGGAGAAGCTCTTGCTGTTGTCTGGCGACGACTCGTGGGTGGGCGTGCTGCAGATGTAGTTGTCATTGAGCGTCTGGTAGCCCTTGTGGTCGGAGGTGGACACGGGGATGGTGTTGCCATTGAGGGGTAAACTCTCCGCAGGCTTCCCCACAATCCTAGCCTTCTTCTGCTGCATGTTGGGACACTCCCCCTGCTTCAGCATGGATTTCATGCGGTCACGGTTCCTGTAGACCACGAACAGGGAGAAAACCACCAAGGAGAATGCTAGCAGGGCACACACCACAATCAGCTCGTTCCAGTAGGTCTTTGCGTTGATCTGAGCCGAACGTGATTCGCCAGGCAGGATGATGGATTCCTCGCGATCGATGTGGGGGGTCCGCGAATGGCCAATCAAGGTGGTGCTCTCCTGCCTGGGCTCCGCCTTTACGCAGTAGTTGGCTAACAGCTGCCTGAAGCCCTCCTCCTGCGACCAGCACTCGTAGGTCTCGTCTTTGTCAGCCTGTGCCACCACTACCAAGCTTCCCTCAGGAGTGGCGTACAAGAACTGGCTGGCACTCTGGCTGTACTGCCATCTCCTCTCTGCCAGGTTGGAGCGGAGCTTGCATGGCAGGACCCTGAAAGTGTTGGCTGGGATGATAATAACCTGGCATTGGGAACCGCCTATAAAAAGAGAACATGTTGTTATACAGACCATTAAAGATTCCTTCCATGAGGGCTACTTTTATTGTGGCGGTAAATGCTTCTCATTGTTGTTGTCACCTGATTCCGGATTTGTTATTCACACCTCTACATTTGTTGTGTGACAATGTTTAAATAGGTCACTCATGGACAGTATGACAAACACCTAGTAATGCACAGTATTGCGTCTAACATACTAATGTTTTTAGTATGGGCCTCAATTGACAACTGTGTGTGTACATGTTGGGGACTGTGGCAGGGGAAGATGACAGGCCTGTTGAGTGACAGCCCTGTCATTAGGTGCTGTCACACATGCATGGGGACACTCACGGGAGGGGGCCGGTCTAGCAAAACGGGTGCTGGCCGCTGTCTTGTTACAAATGGCTGACGTGTCAGCGTCCTCCACGTCCTGCTGCCAATGACTGGAAGAAAAAAAACAATACAAACATGGGTTTACTGCCTTTAATGATAGGAACCCTCTTTACAAGCACCCATAAGCACCACCTGGAAACCTTTAATTGTGACACGAATTGAACGAGTTTTGGTTGACAGAGATAACAGACAAGAGTATGGTGTCTGTGTTTATATGTGTTTTCTGCATTTACATGTGTTTGTATGTACAACTAAACCCACCTATCAGGAGGAGCCATCCGGACATCCTGGCAGACACGGCCAGTCCAGGCGCAGTACGGGTCTCTGGACAGAACACACTCTCCACAGCTCTGATAGTTTGAACAGTTGGCCACTGGTACCTCCACCAGCCCAGAATAGGAGGACACAAACAACAGACCCTGCAAGAGAAAGGGAAGGTCAACTCTGACCTTGGATTCTGTCAAACAATATCGACCTATAAATATATAATATAGCTTTTTTTCCATTTCATACTGCTTTCATACAATCATTTGTATTTTATCTGAGGACTATATTGAACTGTATTCTGCTTTCTCAAAGAATTACATAATCCTAGGTTCATTGCTGTTTATTTTGGACTGAGAACAGCCTTATGTAACTGATAACATGCCGTGAGGAGTATACCTATACCTTTGCTGGCTCTGAGAGCAAGATCTAACTGCAACACGAACAGCAGTGGATGGCAAGAGCTTTATGGTTCATCAACAGTTTGGTAAATATAAAAAGAGCCAAAGATTTAGCTATAGCGTACCCTCTGGGAGTCTAGTTCAATGTGTTGGACCGGCTGAGGCTGTGGAAATAGGGTCATCTCCTCGATGATGTGCATCTTGTCGTTGGCATTGATAGCCTTGTGAAGCTTGCCATCGTCTAGGGAATGCAGAGCACAAAAGGGATATCAAGAGAGTTGTTCAAACCAAACCCCTGGGATCACAAGTAAATATGAGGACAGAACTTCAATTCAGGACGGTTCAGTTTAGAGCCGTTCTTCACTGTTCAGATACACCTGCCGCACCTGTGCCGATGAACAGCACATCATAGGCCCTCTCCATGCCCTGGATCTTGTGCACGGCGATCTGGGTGTAGCGCACGCTGCGTTTCAATAGCAGGGGCGCGCTGCGGATCACGCTGTCCATTAGGAAGTGGTCCTTGACAAAGTTTAGAACCTTATCGGGCATGTGCAAAGATGACTGGATGCTCATTTCCCGGGCACTGTTTGTCACACACTGTGGGGGAGAGGAACAAGCCATGAGACAAACAACATATGAATATCTATGGGAGCAAATCAGTGACATCATGTTTTGAATTTTAAAAAGGCACTGAATACTTAATATTGATTTTCTTTTTGTTGAATTTCACCATTCCAATTTCAGCAGCCTGAATTTTGTTTTATAGTTAGATTTTTTTTATTTGTATAGAATTTTTGGGATCTGAACTTTACTGTTCAAACAACCTGAATTTCCAAACCTTGAATTTTTTGATCAGATTCTTTTTTACATTTTAAAGAAGTGAATTCAAAACCAACAAATTCAGAGGTGTTGAAATTTAAATAAAAAGTATTCAAAGCCTTTTAAAATTCAAAACATTGTCACTGATTTGGTTCCAGAAATATCTTGATCAACACATAACCCATGAAACCAAACTGTCACCATCTCAGCCTATATTTTGGTGACTGACTGATTTCAAGAAACTTGACTGAGCTGAGATCCATCATTCGGCAAATGGTAATAATCAGTGCTGACTGGTCAAACGACTCCATCATCATTACAATACGTTATGAATCGAGCAGTGTTATAGTACCTTCATGTACTTCAACAAACCTGCCCCAGGGTATACTGGCCCTTCCCATGTATATATATATATATATATATATATATATATATATATATATATATATATATATATATATATATATATATATTATCAGGTTTGATTGAATTTGTTTCCATGCCCAGCATAAGTCCTAGAGGCCTGGGGACTCACCGCTCCAGGGCGGGGTTCAGGGACAGGGTGGTTGTAGGTGTACCACTGCTGAGTCTCCCTGTTGACCTCACGATATCGCCCGCTGAAGGAACGTTCCACCTGGGCCATGGTAAAAGCACAAACTGCCGAGCTGCCCGACGCACCTTTATACCTGCAATCAACAACCTGATTACACTTTTCCACTTGTCATTGGGCCTACATGTGAACACATAACTTTATTATCTACCGGATAGGTGAAATACACTGAGAACAACTGAGTTCAGTTTCAGGCCTATTTAATTACATCTATTTTCTTTCCAGCAAGCTATTCCTCCTTTTATCTTTTACAGTCAAATGACTCTGTCAATTATATCACCCAGGTAGTGTAGTAATTTCCATAGGCAAATTGAAACAGCCACTCATTTTAGTGTGTAACAGCGTCCGAGTGAATAGTGGAAACATTACCATGTAAGAACCCACCCAGTTGCTTACTGCATTAATCACCAAGAGATGTGTATGGCCCGGTTGAGTACAGTGTTGAAACTTATTATGGCTGTTCTAACTTCTGAGGCCCAGAGTGAGAGGAGGGTGGCGACTTCCAGAGACTGGGCGGGCAGAATACAAATGTGAACTGACATCTAACTGTTGGTTATAGAGAGAGCCGCGGGCAGGTGGGAATTGTGTGTGAGGGTCTAGTCTTACGTGTTTCTGAGAATGTTTTAGAGGAAAACCAATACAGACCCTACACACGAAATGCCCATAGAGTGCGATGCAGTGCTGCAGGCAAATTAAACCAGAACCTGTGCAGGGCCATAGCTAGGCATTGCGAGGCAAGACGTCATTCTAGATACATTTGTCCCTATTTAGTTGCTGGAGTCAAGAGAGATTATAGTGCTGATCATGAAATTAGATTCATAGGACGGTGCCTTTCCAATTAGTGTTCAGTAGAGCATGTCCTCTTTTTCAGCTTTCTTACCATTGGGAGGTGAAGACCCCATAGAACACCGTGTTCTCCCAGCCCTCCCCATTGGGCTTGAGAACAAACATATCCTGGATGATGTTGAAGGGAAAGCCATCGTCTGGGAGGGAACACAGGAGCTGGGCCTTCAGGAAAGTAGTCCACTTCTTCTGTAGGACCCTTTCACCTCCCTTATCCCCCTATGTACAAACAAACAAATTACCCATAAATATTAGGGAAGCAAACACGCTAGACATTTTTAAAAGACAGCTTAAAATGTATATTTTTACCAAAGCATTCAACTAATTTGATCTCAGAAGGGTTTAACTAATTTTATTAGTTATATTATTGTTTGCTATTTTAATTATTACTTTTATCATTTGTATTATTGTTTTTATTGATTTTATGTAAAGCACCTTGAACTGCAATTCTTGTATGAAATGTGCTATATAAATAAAGTCTTATTATTATTATTAATATTATTATTATGTACAAAGGGCATGGAAGTCTGTTAATACTATTATGGTGCATAAAATGATTTATCAGCTGCAGCTCCTTCTCTGGTCTATAGAGGGAATGTTGGGGTGTTGAGTTGGTTTGAATCGTGTAAAATGTCCTGAACTCTTAATGAGAATACAATATGTACCCAGAGACCAGACAGATATCATGTTCTGGGGAAGGTTCATGTATAGAAGTGAATTTGAGCCTGGTATGTGTTGTGTATTTATGCAGAATTAGATGAATATTTGTACAGTAAATAATCAGCCTTGTACTCTTTGAAACAGACACTGCCATATATATATATATATATATATATATATATATATATATATATATATATATATATATATATATATATATATATATATATATATAAATACATATATATATATAAATACATTGAATGTGATTGGCTGAGAACGTAAGTCACTTGAGTTCATGAGGCATCTAAAGACGATAGATATTGAGGGGTCAAATAACACCAACAACAGAACATTGAACTATTGCCCAGTAGCTAAAGTGTGAGGGAGATTGTTTAGTCATCTGTCACTCCCCTCAACTGTAAAACATTACAAAACTCTGTTATCAGAGCTCTTAGGTAACACCAAAAAGGAGTGGCAAAGTACTTAGCTACACCCTAACATGAGGCCCTCCTCAGAAGAATCGGCCTGTACTACACCAAAAACATGCACAACAAGTGGAGGAGGACAAAAACAACAGGCCTCACCCCAAGACTGTTTGCAGTTCTGCAGACTACTACAGTATGCAGCCATGGCGTCAACAGCCAGAAACCTGAGGAGTGAATAAACCTACAGCACATCATAAACTGTAAAGTAAAAACTCTTAATCCTCCTCTTCCTCCTACGTCTGCCATTTAATAGAAAACAACCATCTCCTTGAATGTCGAGGTGAAACCACATGGGACTAATGCTTGGATTCGGAGGCAATTACGAGGCTGCGGTAGCCTGCCGGAGATAATGAGCAGAGTACATTCCTGCTCTCTCAGCTGTCCCCTGGCATTGTTGTTCTCCAGTACAGCAGCAGCAGCGCTTTCACTAGGGGCCAACCCCGCCCCCCGTCCCCCCCGCCCCCCATCCCATCCTCCAAACCACGCTAGGCCGTAACCCTTACTCTCTATCCATCTCTTTCTATAGAAAGAGACCAATAGGTACTCTGTACTTAAATGTCATGTCTTTGATTTGAACTCTCCTGAGACAAAAGTGAGCTGGCCTGAGGTAAATGGATAGAAAAGAGAGACAGTTTTGCTGTATGTTGATAAGGAGCTGGCCCCCTTGCTCTCCACTGCTCCTCATTGTGCACACCTGAATAAACAATGGAGGAAGGGAGTGGAAGGGAGGACAGGGAAGGCAAGCAGGCAGAAAAGCAGGGAGGGAAAGAGGGAGGGTGGGAGAAACTAAAGGAGGGAGAGCAGGAGAAAACCAACAACTCTATAGCAGAGGTGCAGACACGGAAATATGAAGTGTATGTTTCTGCCACAGCCTACAGACCTATGTTAGCACCGAGCCAGCTGGGATGGGGCCATCCTAACCGTCCCTCAGTCCTGAGTTCAGCCCCGCCCTCCCCCCTCCCCCCCCCCCTCCCCCACTGAGGGAGTAGGCCACTAGAGTGGGTTGTATCCTGTTTCTGTCAACACTACCTAACCGGTTAGAAAAAAGACCGCAAACAAACTTGCTACTGAACATGTCAAGATATTAGCATGTGGACTGTGGCTTCTCATTCAATTTTTTCACATCCAGCAACCATCTCTAACTACACAATACACTGATGCAAGAAACAAAGAATGCTGTGATTAACTTCAGCTGTGTACAGGTTTATTCTTTATAGATATGCCTTCAACAAAAAAAACGTACAATACCCAGGGTCTTATTCAGTTAAATATACAAGCAGGGTGAGAATTGTGAAATAAGCTGCCCCCATTCATCCACATAGCATTTACAGTATATAAATGACTTCTCAGATATGCAATCCTTCTGTGACACCAAAACCACCTTCCAATGCAATAAACAAATATTTAGCGGGCTCCAATTTTCCATCTTATTGTACAGTGGATCTGCAGTGCAGTTCAGAGGTATTTCTGCCAATTACATCCATATTTAGAACCCCCAAGGCTTGCAATTGGCTGAGAGGTGTCAGAGCACTGAATGCCAAGCCGGAAAGTAGGAGGGATATCATTAAGCTGTCACTTAAGATTACACACTGTCCCCCCCGATTATTCACATTACTGCTTCTATGAACAAACGGTTGCCGTCAATAAAGGATGCTGAGACTTTAGAGGCCTATTGGAGGTCTTGTGGATGGCAAGCGGCTCCCGATGACAGGTGAAAAGGGATACTGCCTTGGTGTCGATTGTTCTGGGTCACCAGCTAGATGAAACCGCTTATGAAAAGAGCTAAATGGGGCCAAATACTGTATGATTGAATTGATTTACTCTGAATTCTGAGACATTACAGCAGCACAGCTTGCCTGTAACAAATAGAGCCTATAGGAGATTAAAAACATTTCAAGTTGCTGTGGAGCGCTCTTGAATACTAATGATGGTTGCAGTGTGTGAGCAAGGGGGAGAGAAGAGAGCTGGGGGATTGGACTAGGGCTGACACGAGGAGAAATATGGAGGGAGGGAGAGAAGGAGAGATGACAAGGCAAAGGAGAAAGGAAGTGGAGGTGGATTTCAGAACGAGAAACCCGAATCTACAGTGTGAAATTGTCGTTGGATCAACTCCCACCTAGATATGCGAACAAATAGTCAAACAAGACACAAAGTGCGTACACAGACAGCTACATATTTCCACTTCTAACACTCGTACACGCACACCGTACCATTCCATGTTTACAGCCTACATGCCTTACATGTGCTTTCACATTGACACTCCCTTCTCTGGTTTAGGTAGGATTGTACTGGGATTAGAAGGAGAAGGAAGGGCTACCGTGCGTGTCTTGGTTTGACCAGGCGCTTACGTACGCTGCCCCACGCCCTCCCTGGGTGTCTTACCTTACACACGCGAGCGATCCGTGACACAATGGTGTTGTCAAAGAAATCAAACTCCTTTCCAGCCTCGCTGAAGAAAAAGTAAATCTTGTCATCGTCGCCCACAGGGTTTCCGGCCGGCTGGCTTTCCTGGAGGTAAGCCGAGCCCACAAAGGCTGGATCTGGAAAAAAAAAGTATTTCAGTCAAAAGACAACGTTTAAGACAAACAAAAACTAAGCACGTCAATCATGTCCCTTTATGGTCCACTGTGTGAGGGGACAATACAGTCTAATCCTCTGCTTTTGGTCACAACAAAGGGTTAGGTTTGGAAACCTCAAACTGGCTTGAGACGGTTTCATTCCGGACAAGTCAACAAGGAGGCAACGAGGATATGGCATCCTCTGTATAATTGTACTCAGATGCTAGTGGGCACTCTGCATGAATTATCCTGAGATCAAAAGACAAGAGAGGTCTTAATTGTGAATAAAGTGCAGCTTGCTGTGGACTCAAATGTTGCAGGCATCTTGTTTTGATGTGCATACGCTGTGACTGATAGTACCCGCAATTTAAGGAGCTTGTCTTTGCGCTCCGCTCTACACGCATTAGAAAATGGTCTCGCTAATGATCGCTACTTTTAGAGCCCTATCTTCTTTCCTGGATAGACTGGAGATGTGCAGGGAAGCACATCGGCCGTCTTTGATGACAAACATCTTTACCTTGGAGCCAGTTCAAAGAGTTTTCTGTTTTCAGAGCAGTGCCAGGACCTAGGCTCTTGTAAATCACTGGTTCGTTTCCCTGGAAATTGCTGACCGTGCCCGCGTACAACTCTCCATCTGAAACACGACACAGGAAGAAAATCAACAAGGGGGGGAAGTCCCTTGTTTTCAAGCCAACAGATCTATATTTAGTTATTTGTCTCGCGGGTATGTGAGTGCTTTATGCCCCGTGTGGTGCTCACCGACTATTATGGCGGTGGATTTATACTCGGGGTTGAAGGGGCATCTGCTGCGTCCATCCTCCATCACCACCTCCCCCGTATCATCCCGCTCCAGAGAGAACGTAGAAGTGTTCTACACACAAGCAGACAGCCACAACATATGCATTGACATGTATTCATTTAGCAGACGCTTTTATCCAAAGCAACTTCCAAGAGAGAGCTTTACAAAAGAGATAATTGTTCATAACAACAAGATAGCCCCCAAAAACATTGTGGGTAGCCAAAACATGAAGCATACATTGTGAAAAAACTCATAAGTGCCAATAGGAATAACCATAAGAGCATGCAGTTAAACAAGTTACAATTAAACAACATGAACCTCAAAAGTGCAAGAGTGTACCTGTATAAAATCAACAAACAATAATATAATTCACAGAAGTGAAATCAGTTACAACTAATCAACTAACCAATATGTGTTAGCCATAACAAAAGACTAAAGACAATCAAATTAAATGTACATCTATTATTATTATTTAATTAACTTCCCAATCAATGTCTGGCAGTCTTCTGTTTTGTTCCCATTTAGTGACATTTAACTAAGTAAACAATTTCCTTCGCCAGGATCATGCTTAAACCCCATAAATCTGACTGTCTACTAACAAGCCTGCTCTGAACTAAGTGCTGTCTCAAATCCTCTGGATCGTGTCAACATTCTGATGTTGAGGCCAAGCAGTTCAGACAATCTCGCTTGAAGGATGCCTCTGGAATCCTGGTTCAGGACCTTAAGTCCTGCCAGAGACTATTCATTCTGCACAGATCCCATATGATTTCTTCACTATGACGTCCAAGTTAGTCCCCCACTTAGTTCCCGGGATTCAAACCGAGTCTCTACAAGTTGATTTCCTCCTGTCAGGAAACGAATGTCCCTGCCCAGTGGCTGAGGAGGCTCCCCTCCCTATGTACTTGATCGAGACACAAACAACACCACTTTCTGGCTTCTCTGCTTCCCAATCACATTAGTACGACACAAACCTTTCACCCCTTGTTGACTTATTTCTGTTAAAGTGCTTCAACAGCATTTGGCCACACTCACAGCAAGAGCTCCGATACAGTCATGCCAGATAATACAAAAACGAAAAGAAATGTGATTCCCAACACCCCCTAACAAAGATGTGGCATTTTAACTTACTGAAGTTGAGGGAAAGAAAATCATGGCTTTCACTAGCCCCTTTTCAATCAGAGATCCCCCTCCAATGCCATTAAGAATACCCTTCCTTAAGGCGGCGTTGTTTGTTTACACTGAACTAAACAAAGGCGGCATAATCCTGTCCCATGTGTGATTTTAGATTGCATGCCAGCCTTCTGGAATCAGAGGTGTCAGTGTGTGTAGTCCCGTCATGCCAGCTCTCACTTTACATAGACATCGATTCAGCTTTGTGAAACCCTCAGCTGCCAGCTTAATGCCAGTAAAACAAAGACCCCACATTCTGGTTTTGTACCTTTTATACAAAACTGCAAAGTGGCGTAAAGGTGCCACATTCATGACTCAAATAGGTAGTGTAACAGGGGCTACTGATTACTGTTTGAGGATAATCAAGATACCGTAGTAATCAGCAAGGAGGAGGATGCTCTACTTACTATGTATGCACAGACAGGGCTGAAGGCGTATGTGCCACACACATAAAGATGCGTGCTGTTCAGGCGCAGCAAAATCTTGATGTAATTGAAGCAATCAGTCTGGATCAGAAACAAGAAAAAGAGCATCAGTCTGGACTGTATAGGGGAGAAAAACACGGAATAGAATGTCTTTGAATGTTTTATTTTTATCCAGCGATGAAGTGCATTTATTTATATAGTGCCGTGAGTTTTTGTCTTCCTGTACAATTTAATGAATATATAAAAACGATATGGCCCACATTTCTACCTGAGACAGACACAACTCCCACAGAGAAACACGTGTCAAGTTATTGTAATTAACTTTCAAATCCAGGCACTTGGCCACTAAGCTTATGATGGACCGTCCCAGAACATATTGTTCAAGGCGAAACCATCTGGTGGGAGGATGGGAGGACAGCAGAACAGACAGAAAACAGCAACATGTTGCAACCAAAAACCTACACTTCCCACATGAGCCATCGCTGAGCATGCACAAATGAGTGTGTTTCTACTTGTTGAAACAGTGGTTTTCTTCTGCTGTCAGGACAACCATGCGCACGTGACTACAAGATATAGGAGAATATTACCTGCAGATTTTTCCCCTTGAAGCTGCACTCTTCTCTCTTTCCTGTAGGCGTGTCCCATATCAGCTGCAAAGAAACATTCAACCTAAGTGAGACATAGGAACTTGGCAAACCCTGTCATTGCTCTCATTTAAGTTGTGCCAACTGGGACTATGAGCTGTGAGGATTTGACTGTTACAGAAGGTTCCCTGAAGTGCACCACAATAGAACATGAAGTACTACCATGTGATGAGTAATTTACCGTAACCAAGTAAGAGTAAGAGGTAAGAGTTGTGCCGAGGCATCCCCACTTCTGAATTTCCACACAAACACACACAGACTCTTACACTCTTCTGCAGCTTGGTCTTGCTGATGTCGGAAAGGCTGAGGGCGAACAGGGCCTCCCTGGCTCCTACATACAACGTGTCGTCTTCCTGGCTGAGCAGGAGGGAAGTGTAATTGAAGACGCCGTCTTCAGAGAACCTCTTTGCTGACCTTTCTTTTGCATCTGCACACAAAAGGGAAAATGATTGGACAGAGTCCTCGTCAACAGGGGCCGAAAAGAACATCAACTAACAGGGTCACACTTTACACACATGCACATACACACACACACACACGGATGCAAATGTTTGTACACATGCAGGTGCCAACTGTCATTACAGCAGTAGGTGCAATAGCAGATACTGTACGGATCTTGGAAAAACGGCAACGCAAACTCCCATCTAACAGGGGGCAGTCATCTTGCTGGCACGGAGCATGTGTAAGCCAACAAGGCGAGTGAAGTACTTCCTGTCTTGACGTTCTTTTGGAATGCTGGCAGTACGGTCAATGTCCCCTCTGATGGAAGAGAGAGCACTAAATCTCTGTCTGACACCCTTTTAAAATGGTTCTCTGTGGGAAGACTATAAGTCAAACAAGTTACTTTTTCCCATGTCACTCTGCCCTGCAGAATTTTTTGATAAAACACTGAGAAATATTAATCTGCAGTAGATCACTTTTGCTCTTTCTGGTTTGCTTTCTCCTACTGCTTCGGAACATGGAGCTTTGGCCTCAAAATAAATACTGCTTCCATGTAGCTGCTAAAGTGACCCTGACTACGTTTTCTAGTACTTCCAATAGGACATTGATGAAACTTGCTTTTCAAGATCAGGTAAAATTGGAAAACCGATGGATTTGAAATTCAATTCAAAGACCTAAGGAAGACAACAAAGAGATAGCGCCCCAAAACATGGGCCACCGCGAGACCTTAAGTTCCAGCACAGATGTAGGCCCTCTGAAAAAACATTTGCAGAGTTGAGGAGCCCCGCCCTGGTTAGAGGAGATGTTATCACTCTGCCTCTATCAACAGAACTACAAGAGTATCCTCACAGCTCTGTAACTGAGAAGCCTACATACACCCGAGAAAGAAGACAAAAGCTGGATAGAAGCTCATGTTTGTGTGTCCAGTACTTGCATGCATCATACCCTTTGCATTCTTTGCATCTCTGGAAATGTTTATCTAAAGTCTACTCCAAACACATTCAAAAGCCTTTACACGCTACACAAACTAAACGACTTGGGTCATGGACTGTATTTGCTTGTCCAAGTAGATTCTTGGCTCATATCTGAGGTCATAAACACCAATATTTGCTGCTATAAATCTGTTAACAAGCTTTCCCCCACATAACAACCACCAAATTGAATAGAGATTTTTAGACTTCTGAGAAAGAAAAAAAAAAGACACCAGCATGAAGTGTATCTGCACCACTCCAGGTGGTGCATTGGCCTCTTACACAAATGGACCTAATAAACTGTAATAAACGTTTACAATCGAGGACTTAAACTCTTCAGCATGCTTGCAAACAAACAGATTGAAATCTTGAGGCAGTTTGGCATTGGAAGTCTTTGGAGATCTTGTTCAGCCCAGCTGTGCAAGCCACATCTTGTCGAAAAATCTAATATAAGCTCCTCAGATCGTCACCTCCTCTCTGTTTTGTAACCATTGTGACATCTGGAGCCAATGAGAAAGAGGCCAGCCATTAACATCGGAGAGGGTGAGGAGGAAAGACAGGATATGGAATTAAAAGACTTCCTATTTTCATACTGAGACATCCCCAAAAAATAAAAAGATCTCCCAGGGAAGTAAAGGGTCGTCTCAGTGGGTTTACGTCAAGGTAAATCTGTTCTGTTTAAATTCCCTTAGCCTTTATGATTGTGAGAAACAAAGCTTAATTCAAGTCATAAAAAGCCATATTCGGTCCCGGTGGAAGCTGTAGACAGCAGACAAAAGGGTGCCCCATCTTTGCATGACAGGGGAGACATATCATAGACCCGACTGCCATTACTCCCAAGGGTTAGACCCATTCATTCTGAGCATGGGCAGTCCAAGCACAGCATATTAAAACTCCTTGACATGAATCACAGTGACATCCCGCAAGACAAACAAAAGAATAACAAGACGAACAGAGTGAACTTGAAGGCAATAAAACTTTTACTTTTTACTCGGGGAGCAGACCTGGGGCAATTCTTCAGGGGGGGGGGGGGCATCAGAAGAAAATCATTGTGTGAGGAGAACAGTAATTTTCTGACTGCAGTCCAGAGAGTTTGTTGATATGGTATGACCTAGCATAATGCCTTTATTCTGGCAGCAGCAAAAGCAGTTCAAAACTGTTGTTTTCGAATTGCAAGCCTGGTCTACAGTCAGACTTTAACTTCTGAATGTTCAAACCTTCTTTGACACAGGGTTTCATTTGAGCACTTGTGTGTTCAGACACGCCTCTTGCTGAATGCAAGGTGCCCATCGAGAGCTCCAGCAATTATAGGCCATGCTGGCCAATTCACACTCAGGCTCCATCTCCATTCATCACTGGGCTGTTTAATCAGCTGCCTGTCCCCAAGAAGGACCCAAAACCGCTGATAGAACACATCACACCCTCAGTCCATGTGTCCTCGCTATAGCCTTCCACCACAGCGGTGCCTTCATGCAACTCTGAGCTAACGAGAGACTGGACCCAACACTCTGGTGTTTTTTAAGGGAGGACTCAGGTGGCTGAGCGGTTAGGGAAACAAGCTTGTAATCTGAAGGTTGTCGATTCCCGGTCGTGCTACATGAAGTTGTGGCCTTGGGCAAGGCAATTCACCCTGCTTGCCTCGGGGGAATGTCCCTGTACTTACTGTAAGTCGCTCTGGATAAGAGCGTATGCTAAATGACTAAATGTAATGTCATGTTTTAAGACCGGTGTATATTGGCTCACAACTCAATAAAACATCAGCACTACAAGCATGCTGAAGGAAACTTTTTCAACTGAAAGTAATTCTGCTGATGGCAATAAACACCCGTAAGTGATCCATTAGGTGAAATTAATTTAGGTGATGATCTAGGCTTTCAATATTTTTTCATTTCTATCGAACGCTGTGTGCTAGGGGGTTCATGGTTGTAAGTGAGTACATCATCTTTTTTTGCTTATTCGACACTGAGGTAACTAAGACATCACCCCAGAGCGCCAACTTGCCCACAGCATCTAGCTGGCTAATAAAACACTGCCAGCCCTTTGCGTGGCATCATATATCACGTCTGTCAGAGGGAGACTGAAATTACCTCTACTTGTTGAGTTTAAGAGCATGCCAAGGAGAGGTTGAATGGTGGTTTTGTAGGTGGATACCCGCCCTCCGGCTCCTAAAAGACTGCCCGTAAACATGCCCCAGATTTACTAAAGCAACACGAGCCAAGTCACAAGGCAAGGGGCCACTGGGGACAAATGGGGCGGGGAAAACAGACCAGTAGAGCGAGGAGGAGGACGGGAGAGGAGAGAGACGGGGAGCGGAGGTGAAGACAAGTGGACGCTGGGTGAAGGGCAGTGCCTTGCACCACCGTTATCCATCACAGCACATTCTCACTCACACACACACACACCCTTTGCACACAAGCTCATTGGAAAGTTTAGAACGACATGCATTTACATAGTGTGTGTAGGTTGCAGGTTTAAAATCCTCCTCTGTATATTGTTTTGCATAAATTGTCAGCTAAATGAAATGACATGAATCTTCAGGTGGATTTGGCTGTAGTTCGAACCAACACGGAGTGTGTATGGTGTGTGTGTGCAGGGTGATAAATAGTGAACTGGCACAGTTAAAAAGATTTTGTCCACCATGGATGTTTGTCCCGGATCCTTCTAGTCATCCTCACCAGCCAGCCAACAGGGCTAAACACAAGTGTCTATGCAGAGGTTGCAGACCTTTGGCGGGTGGGCAAATTGGGTGAGAAGGGAGCAGTGTGTTCTGCTGTGTTCCACCTAGAGTCAGGGACGTGCACAGATTTAATAAGGAGGACTTTGAGTGACAGCTCAGTGCCAGGTCATAGAGAAAGAGAGAGAAAGAGAGAGAGTGAGAGAGAGTGAGAGAGAGAGAGAGAGAGAGAGAGAGAGAGAGAGAGAGAGAGAGAGAGAGAGAGAGAGAGAGAGAGAGAGAGAGAGAGAGAGAACAGAGAAAAGAAGCAGAACAGGAAGGTAAACATAGACAGCCATCATTCAACACCAGCAAAACAAAGGCACCTTTTAAAAGGCAATAGAAATGATCCTTATAACACCAAAATGGGTGGCTGGGAGCGAGGGGCAGCTAGTGTCTGTCCATCTGCACTGAGAAAGCTGTAGCACACAGATAAGAAGCGGAGATTGACAGTCTTTAAATCCACTGTTTGCTCTGTGAGGTGGATTATACAGCACCAGAGTTAATGGTGGCTTAGTGCCCTGACTGCATACATGCAGACACACACGCGCATACACACACCCAAGGTTGACAGGTATGAAGCAACCAAACAAAAGATGAGGTAAGACCATAAAACACTGAGGATCAAACTAAGCTCACTATAATTATCATCCTAAAGAGGCAGTTCTGGAGCGGATGGAACCTCTCCACTCTAAACAGTTGAGTGGTGAAGCAGTCTGGGGCTATTGGGTGTGTGTGTGTGATCAGGCCAGGCATGTTTTGGGGGGTGTACCCACATACTCAGTCATGGGTAAGGAGAGACTGGATATGGCAGGGATACAGATATGCACTCTGATAATGCCCTTATCTGAATCATGCTGGATCATAGTAGTGTTATGATGAAACCCACATCTTAGAGTCCTGCGTGGGTGGATGAAAGACAGGATACCCAAGGGTGAAAGATGTTGCCTAAATTGAACATGCGGCCTCCAGCTAAGTGCATCAGTAAAACAAACCGAGTTGGCATTGTTTATGGTTTACATTCACCATAATAAAGCATGCGCACAGTGCTGCTAATAAATGTGTGTCCCTCGTGGAGTGTACGTGGAGGTGTGTGTGCGTGCCTGTGCGAGCTCTTGGTGCTGGTGGTTTTCCGAGGGCTCTCACTCTGGATGAGCGTGTGCTCAAGGTCCTGGAGAGGAGTGACCACTACAGCATTAACACAGGCCCCTTCAGCCCCATCCTCTCATATCTCTTGAGAGGTCCTTGATAGGAGGAGTGCATTGGAGCCGCAACATCTCCCCGCACCAGTCTCAGTCGAAAATAACAGAGCTTACTCATGCTCTAACACACGTGTGCGGACGCTCGCACACGCCTAAAAGATAACCTCTTCACATAGAAGAGGAGGAGGTGCGTTTGTTTACATCCAGACCATACGGCGCTTCTGTCAGAGTGATGGTTCGGAGTGAGAGGACTGGATGAAATATAAATGGCTGTAGAACAAGCAAAGTATACGGCACCGGGAGTTCACACACAGGCCAAGGGAGCGGCCAAGGCAAACACTCCCTCACTCCCACCCATCAACACACGCGCGCCGCGCACATGTGTGTGGGAGGAGCAACAGGGCATCTGGAGTGCATAAACACAGCAGAGTAGGAAGACAGCCTCAGCAAGCGTCATTATGAAAGATACACAGACACCCTGTGTTTAGGGATCTGGTGGGTATGTTTTTTTTCAGTGGCCAAGAGCCATTAGGATTTTAAGACGAGACACGGCCATCACAACAGATGCTGGGTCCTGTATGCCTGTAGCTGGAGCATTGCAAAAGCAGGTATGTTATTGTTTGTCTGGAAGAAAGCCATCTCAACTCAAACAAATGTTGTTCCATTGGAGGGTGACGGAAAAGTAGTCAACCATTATGCATTGGCATCCAACACAACAGCCTCGTTGCAAAGCTGGCTCATCTCAACTGTCGTGGTGGCTTTGGGCTCTCAAACCCAGAACACCTAAGCACCCATTGTTTCCAGATTTCCCATAATGCACCTCCCTCATCTGACCACGTCCACATGTTTGTAAAGTCTCTCTGAGAGGATCTCTGTCGCAAATCAGACACAGACATGCCGACAGACACACGGACGCGTAAGAACAAGCTATAAAGCCTTTTTTTAAATGGTGAGGGTTATTGTGGGTATGTTGTCGACTATGATTTATGGCTCCTACCTGAAGCCATTTAATAAGTAGGGCTTCGCCGAAGCAGTCAAATCCATTTCAATGCAAAGTCCTTTCATCACTATATGAAAATATATGTCAGGGCAAAAGAAACTCAGTTTTACTCATGCAGTGTAATCACTGCAGACTGTATAGACACTCACTAGACTGTATTAAATGCAACGTAGCATTACATTATGATGGTTTCAAATCATTTAAATTCTCACCACTATGCAGACAAGAGAGGAATTGCAACAGTGGTATTCGGCATTGATATGTTTGAATGTGTGACCAAGCAGTTTCTTTTTCCAATCTGGCATTTCCAACCCCAAACTGTAACATTTTAGGACATACGGCATGGATTTGAATAATCCAATAAAATATACCGCAGTACTGTAATTCCATTCTATTGTTGGCCGCTTCTGCCACCCTTGCAGCCAGCCACAGACAGCTTGTCTTTCAGGATCAGCAGGCGTGTCCTTGCTGGGGTTTAGGTGAGCATCGGAGCATGTCTAAAACCTCACGAGTATCTGGCCTGACTCCCCTCTCGCTGCGCCACAATCCACAGGCAAGGTCATTGGATTTGCATGCATGAGGGAAAGCACATCATATCCAGCGAACATGGACCCAATGTGTATGCACAGCAGTGGACCGCACACTGTGCATGCAGGACATGCTTGGTCATTCGATCTTCACGCTGTAGGAGACATCCTGATTTATTTTCTTAACAATTCCAGGCCATTTCTGCATCCGTGTGAATTCCGGAGTTATCATTAGCCAGCCATCCAGTCGTCACATTACAAATACATGTCTGTGTCCAGTTTATTGCAACAGGATCTAAACGGGCATCGCTTGTGGGATAGCATGGATTAGCAGTGGCTACAGTACACATCAAGCCCGGTTGTTGAGTCCACAGCCAAGTCCCATGATCTCCTGGGCTGTCTCACTGCACACTAGAGCTATAATGAGAAGCAGACCAACATTCCCACCATAACACCCACAAAACCTCCACTCATTACGCATGGAAGATTAGCCTGCTCATTAGGAGCTGGGCTGGGGGGAGAAGTGAGGCTTTCCAGAGGGGAAAAGAACTCCCAGTTGAGGAAGGGACCCTTTTCTCTCTCGAAAGAATGCCAAGGGTCCCCTTTTCTTTTGGGACTTCACAAATGAACATGGGGCAGGAGGACGATTTCCCATTTCACATGTTGAGCCTCTGTGGGCCAGTTGGAGAATGGAATGGAATTGACATAGTACACACACACCAACGTCACTAATGATTTGCTCATGCTCTGGCTCGTCTTTACACAAAGCTGCTTGGACTGAGGGAGTAAACATTTAGGGTAGCCTGAAATCAGCATCACTAATGTTCGTCCAGGAATTTTACTGGCAAGTACATCTTAGAGAATTATATGAGACTGCCTATTTTACAGAATGTTTATCATATACATAAATATAAAACACCCACACATTTATTTACTGAAATGTATGAAACACAAAAACAGGTGGTCTGGACTGGTAAAAGGCTGACTAGTGGGAAAGGTAGATGCAACACCAACATTTAGAAAAACACCAAACATCTGACAACCTATTCATTTTACTTCACACTTACCTCATTTAGGTCTTAAATAACAATAATAATATTCTATATTCTTTCAGAGAGCATGCTTCATGCTTGTGTAAGGATCCCTCTGAATGCCATTGCCATGCTGATTTTGTAGGCTGGCAGGTGAGTGAGATAAGCCCTAAGAGCCTTTAAAGAGATAGGTACGAGCAGAGACAGGTAGACAAGGCTTTCTACACCAAGGGTGGTCATGCTTACAGTACACCCGCATACATGCTGCCTTATTAGGCTTCCAAAAACAAGAGTTGGATGATGAGCCTTTTTGTCCTGTAACAAACCCCCGAGCAAGCTCTACAGCTGTACGGTTTCACCAGTCACAGTTAAAGGTATAATAAACTACCGATATGGCTGTCTTTGTTGACATTGCCCTGAAGAGCATTTAAAACAGCCCATCAATTTACACGTTCACTCACAGCCCAACAGCTGCCTCCATTTACTCTGTTTTCCCTCGTTCGTCAAACTCACATTATACATCAATCAATTAACATAGCTGTTCCTCTTTCCTACATAAACAAGCTTGAGAGGGGAAAAACACAGAACACAGACACTTTTAAAATTACAAATACCTAATTCAAGGTTATAATATAAATGGAAAGAGCAGTCGAGTGTGTGGAATAATTATACATGATGGAGTCAGGTGCAAATAGCCCCCTCCCCACCCCCCAACGAAAAGGACCTTCTACTTTATGTGCCAGTGACGGCATTCATTAATTCCGCAGACAAATTGGTGTGCTCAACTAAGCATTATGAGAAGGCCATTAGCAGTAAGGGACAGGACAAGCATGCATGGGATGTGGAGCCAAAACAATACTTGTTATTTCACTATCCTCCAAATGCATGGTGGGAAAATAGGCTTCAAGCTGTTCCAGGTGTACTGTGTTTGTGTACCGTTTGCATAGAGTGTGTTAACCTGCCTAACAGTAATCACATGTTTATGTGTCCTGATTACGTGACCTTTGTAGTGCAACAGCCTATGGGCGTCACAAGGTCTTGAGTGCACTTCGGGACTAAGGTGTGTTTTAGTGCAGAGGCATTAGTCACCAACAGGGGCACTAACACAATAAATATTTATAGCAAATGCAAATACTGGATAAGGTTACTTACTGTAAGGGAAGCTGATACGAGGAGTGACATCATCTTCAGTGGCAGAAACTGCTCTGAGGCATCCTACCAATAGCAGCGTAGCGGCCAGGGTATACAGCCCAGCTGATGCTATTGTCTGCATGGTTCCTCTGTCCTGTTGGGTAGCACACGATGTTGCTGTTTCAGGATTCCCTGGAAGTCATTAAGCTCTTCTTTACTTCGGTGCTTATTTTCTTGCTCCTATATCTTCCTGTGGGGGGGAGGGGGGGCCAGGCAGTAGGGCGTCCTTGACTTTCTCCTCAATTGTTCTCCAATACTGGTTGGTTGTGTGGATATAGCAGATATCTGGACCCAGGGAAGGCTCTGGATGTTATCCAAATATACTTCTTCAACCTCTTTTAGTAATCCATTCAGCAACGCTGCATATCCTGTGAGATCTGCAGAGAGAAGAACATGGCATTGTAATTTGATGATTTGTCACAGTGCTGTATATTCACACATGTTCCAACTAAGAGATCAGGATGTATAGTATATGATGGGTTTCAATTTCAGCAGTAGCCAGAATGTAAATAAATATTCAAATATTCCATTTGTTGTTAGAACTCCCGTGTCATACAGTTGTTTAGTACTTAAGTACCTCTGGTAAATAAACTGCCAATTTGCTACAGAAGTCCTGTTTAATTAGACTGCCAAAAAACCTTCATACGATATCATTGAGAAGATGACATGGCAGTGTTGGCTCTCATTTGCAGAGACATGGCAGGGAAATTAAAGAGCCAACCAACCATCTAGACAAGACTCTGTAATTTATCTCAAAGACACAGACTGAACACAGCTGCTTGAGTTTTATTGCCCTCGATATGTGAGAGCCAGAACATGTACTGTAGATGCTGAGCTCAGAGCTTCTTGAAAAATGTTTATTTAAAAACTTCAAACAGATATTGCCCATCTGTCCCAATGTTGTCTTTGAAATATATCAGGTTGCCCATTGTACTCCTTTGAGCGTTATAAAAAAGGTAAAGCAGCTAACCCACTTAAAAAATAAATTGGTGATATGTCACACAAAAGATTTTAAAAACAGGTCATTCTGTTTTATAACATTGTTGCAGGTGGAACCACTAGAATGGGATATTCTTGTGAAGCAGGAGACACAATGTAACAGAAGAACTCTTTGAGTACCGTCTTTCTAAGAGACGGATGTCCAGAACTCCCTTCCCTTGAGTCAGCTACACCCCCTTCTCTAACTTCAATGTCCTCTGCCTCTTTCCGAGAATCGCATAGGTAATTACGCTTTGTAAGTAAAGACAGTGCTATCTGCATGTGAGGTAATGACATCACTACAACACCTACAAAGACCTCATTTAAATGTTTATGGTCTCGAAAAAGCCAATGACAACACAGGACTCCACTGTTGGCTGTCCCTGACTGTATGGTGAGTCCTTAGGGGACATCCAAAAATGTAAACAACCTTGAAACACTGGAGAAACCAGGACAGAGGATTTATGACACTGTCCCCACATTCCCAGTCGGGCTGGCTGAGTGACTGACTGAGTAACTGGCTCACTGGGTGACTGGCCGGCTGGGTGACTGTCTCAATGATGGGAGCCAGGCCGTCTTGCTGTGGGCAGTGTTGTACACTGAGCAGGGGTCGCTCTGGTTCACACACCTTGTCAGTCACTCAGCTGGTTCCCATGGTAATGCAAAGACTCTCCTATCACCTCTCTGGTCACACCTCGGCCCATGTAAACACCATCTTACACCGTTTCTCCAGGCTAGGCTCTGGTTTCTGGTTCTCTCCCCTACCCTAGTCTGGCCACTGTCCTCTTGGATGAACTGGCTGTAAGCCAGTGAGTGTCACCCGGCAGCACTTTCACGTAAGCAGACTGTGATTCCCACTCTGATCCAGTGAGGCACCAGGGGACTGATGATAGGATCCATGTATCCCCCCCCCCCGCCCCCTCGATGGCTCGGTGTGGGTCCAGCAGCAGCTCCAGCCCAGGGGAGGAAGGAGGTGGGGGAAGGGAATGGGACAAGGACTAGCCTTGCAAGGCAGCTCAGTGTGCGTCACACCAGCCCTCCCTGTTCCCAGGACACAGACTTACATAACCCAGTTTGTTCAAGTTTCAAGCCAGGTTTTAAGGAGTTTTTAAGGCTTGTCTCTGAGGGGTAAGTGATGGGGTATGGGGCCTGAACAAGCTAAGTGTTGATGTAAGAGCTTTATAAAAATTGACTTTATTACTAGTATCAGTACTGACGGTTTTACTGATACAAAATATCACTAAGTGCAATTATTTCAGACAAAATCTTGCAAGATCTTTGATCAAGAACTGATCACCTAATGACTATGATATCCTCTATTACAATCATCATCATCAAATAGAAAACATACATTTACTAAGAAGATCCACACATTCAGGTTCTCTAAATGTACCTTTTCTGCCTTGTGTGAACTCTATTTTATTTAGTCGCAGACACTTGAAACGCTTAATAATAAATGAAAGATATTTCAGTATAAACAGCCCCCGCAGCAGTTTGGGAAACACTCAGTCTCACGGGAATCCAAACCATTTGATGACTCATGATAAAGATGCCTCAGGTTTACATTACAGACCCGATCACCGGCAGGGGTGGAGTGGGCACTCACGACTCTCAGGTATGATCACAGGCCTGTTGCTAGATGTGACACCAGGGGGGCTGTCAACAGTCCTAGTGAAAACTCACTGGTCAATAACTAACAAAGTCAACCCATTTTTCTCGAATAATGACTCACATCCAACACCACCCACACATCACTTCAAAACAACAGTTCCTACGGCATGGAGGATCTCTCTGGCCCAGCACCTATCTGCTTAGCCAGGAGTGGGCCTCATTTCTGTGGAGGGCCAATATGGTACCATGTTGCTTGAGGGTACAGCCTCATTAACCATTTGACCTTCTCCCCTGAGATTCCCTACTAATACCAGCATCTGTTGGAGGAGGAGCTCCTGAGGAGGAGCATTAGACACATTAGGCCATACTTAAATGGGTGGTTGTAAGTTCACTAAAGAGTGAGCGGTCAGAGTGCCAACCAAGTAGGACGTCTTTAACGCCACAGACATAAATTGACTCCATGCTACACCTGGTGCTACCAAATATTTTGTGACTTATCTCTTGATTAGTCTTTGACTTCTCTAAAACACTTGTGAGAATAATCAGCTGTTCGCCTGGACTTTGTGGTGAGTACGTCTATGAAACTGGGGCTGGAAGACAGATAAGGCTATTTGGTGTCAACACAATTGACACTGATTGAAGTTCCTAAAGATAGAAGAAACGTTTTGTCTAACGTCAAGAGACACACACGAAAGTAGGAAGTGTCCGCCATAGAAATTGGTTCTTGGCATTTTACCATCCTCTCCTACATCCCCCAAAGACAGCCAGGAGCCACATCCAAGGTAACCTGGAGGATAAGTCAAAGTGCTCACCTCATGCCTGGTTCTTTGCGGAGGAAACCTTTCTGATCACGGGGCGAGCATGTAAACTCCACACACAAAGGGCCGGGAAACAGCCAACCTGAGCGCCAGACAGTGCGCCTCAAAGGAATCAAACCCAGAACTTTCTTCCTTTGAGTCGACAGTGCAAGGTACTGAGTAAGCAGACCACACTAATAAGTACGAGAGAGGAGCGTTCCAGTGAGGTTAACGTGGGAGGGTTAAACAGTTATTTACATACAGACATAGATCCCTCTCTAGGAAGATATATTGGACTGAGCTGGGCAGACAAACCCACAGCAGGCTAGTATAGCGGCAGCAGGGTCTTTAGTCTGATCTAGTAGCTCACGCTACAGACTTCCCACATATCTGTGGACTGGAATGGGAGGGCAGAGAAGAGACTGCAGATACAGTGTACCAAGCACCAACGCAGAATCCTGAATCATTCAGGACTTGGTTAAAAATAAACAGAGAACTCCCTTCAGCAGCAGATTCAGCATGTGTTTCCCAAGCTGGCAAAGCTCATAGTACATTCATCACACTGGATCTTAAAGACATCCAACAATTCCAAAGCATGAATCAGCAACATACAGAGAGAATATGGGCCGATGATGATGATGCATTCAACAATGACGATTCACTGTCAACATCTTACACATTGCAGCCTACCATAAAATCTCAGTAACTCCAAAACAAAGTCTAATGGTATAACAGGGTGCAAGTAGGCAACATCAACCAAGGTGCTTATATATAGGTCACGTTGTTTAGATTGTAGATGACGCCAGTAACCCGTCTCCAGGATATCTTCTCAAAGCCCTCCTACTCTAGTCACAAGTCTGGTTGCCAACATCATCATTTTGTACTAAATAGGGGAGTCAAATTCCCCGCCGTGCCAAATGACGTTGTGTCCTTGGGCAAGGCACTTCACCCTACTTTCCTCGGAGGAAATGTCCCTTTACTTACTGTAAGTCGCTTTGGATAAGAGCGTCTGCTAAATGACTAAATGTAAATGTAAATAGATGCATCCATAGGAGCCTGTACATTTTTGTTCCAGCAG
Source organism: Hypomesus nipponensis (assembly GCF_054491055.1). NCBI lineage: Eukaryota > Metazoa > Chordata > Actinopteri > Osmeriformes > Osmeridae > Hypomesus > Hypomesus nipponensis. Next base: position 5,676,839 of record NC_140379.1, read on the forward strand.
CAGAATTTCCGTTTGGCTAAACATGCGAGTTGGATAAACTCTGGAAATCACTTCAGCAGTAAGGAATGGAGAAAAACAATACCGCAAGTGAAACTGAACATCACAGGAACTTTCATAAGCCATAACTAATGTTATTTCTTTGTTCTGTAATTTGAATTCAACCCTCCAGGTAAGACTGCTCAATCTTGGCTACAGTCTCCATATAAAAAAACAATAGACAGGGTTTGAACTCCTGGTAGTGGAAACCTTCTCAACAAAAACCCAAACCAGCCTTTATAACAGAGTCCAGCTGCTCAATTCAGATTCAGGAAGCCTGCAGGCGCAATGGCTATGAATGGCAAGTCTGCAGGCTTGCCATTAAAGCATAAAAACTGGACTTGAATGCTGACCAGTTGGTATTGATTCTAATTAATTATTTTACTCTTAACGGAACAGCTAATGATTCAAAGTCATGTGTGGGATTATTTCAATTCAACTGGATTGAAAGTAACCTGCACTGACACACCTGGCATCTTATTTTCACAGCTTTGAATCAAAACACATGCCATATGAACATGCATCATCAATTTACCTGTACTGATCAGGGTTATGTATTGATAAGACATCAATGGTAATGGCCCCAAACATCCCTCAATCCATTCTTCCATGCCATATTAGCATTACACCCCCGAGGAACTAAAGACTTGTCACATAAAATGTTATATCCTCCTATGCGGATACTGCAGATAAGTTTGCTACACTTAATTTGATCAAATCCCTGAAGGCATTACCCTGAGACTGCATCAACTACAGGTCCCAAAGCTAAATAGAGGATTCATCCTTCACTTTGGTCTTTTTTCTATTCTAATGCTAATATCGTGCTAGGAGGAGCATTGGATGAGGCCTAATTGGCTTTCCATGAATACCACCTATCAGCATATACTTGTTCTAATGGTTTGATTATGTTTTCATGAAATACTTCATGTCCAGCAGTATGATTTGGCTATCTTTCATAAAAGCCAAGCCTCAACTGACATTCGCATTGTTACAATGTTGTTATTTCATCAGCATACCTTTTTGTTAAGACACTCACTGAATAATTAAACTAACTTAATGTTTAAAACCTCCTCACACACTGGTTTAACATGAGCAAATATTCAAAATCTTTGAACATACGTTTACTGTACACGTGGACCAGCTGCAGTCTGAGTAATTATCCTTTCAAATGTGTCAAAGTAGCAGGGCTGGAAGAAGAGATAAGTGCTGAAAAAAGAGCTTGGGTCACCGCTTTGCCTCTGATATTGACTTGCCCTTGCTTCAAATTATTCAAGACTGATGGATACCTGTGGGAGACCACTTCTGGAAAAACCTTGCATGGCTTCAATAATGAGCCACGTATGTCACTCAGAATTATAGGAAGGCAGTGTTCCAAACATGGCGCCGGTGTAGTTACTGTGGGCCCCAGTGTGGACTTCATAACTGGAAGACAAGTGTGCTATCATGTTATTTCCCTTTTCATGAAAAAACGAATGATTTCCTATCTATACTATAATTCCAGGAATCTGTGTGTATGTCACCGACATCTTAATCATTGACTGGATCACAGGTACTGGGTACTAGTCCTCTTAAATTATCCATTTTTGACAAGTCAATTGAATGGAAAATAGATTACACTGATCTCCAATTGTTTACTGTTGGTTACTCAACTGTCAAGTCCTTTAGGCTTTTAACCTTCTGACCTGTAGAATACGAAATGGATTTACCAATAGTGATAAAGGCAAATTACATGGTAAGATTACTGAACAAAACACCAGATTTAGTTTGACTATTTCCTCATGTTGAACAGAATGCTTACCCCTTGTTTAGCAGCTTCTGTGATACAGGTATTACATTATTCACCAGGCCTTCCAAGTTACTCCATATGTTTTTAACTCTGATGTCTAGGTAAATCTTATCAAAGCTGCCCCCGACAAACCAAGACAAACCATGTTTTCAACTTTGGGTGATGATGACGCTGCTGTCCATGAGTAACCCAAGTCCTTCTGTGTCAAAGGATGTTTATGGCCGTGCAAAGACACAATGATAGCCTCCTGGTTTCTGAGTCATGCAACATTAGTCTCACTGTTAATCCAGTAATTACACAATCCAGTCCAAAGACTTTCTGTTAGTAGGCTATTCTCATGAATTAAACATGAAGTTGGGAAGCACAATTAATCCCTGTGGCTTATCCTTTTTGAGGGCTCATTTCGGTATACGACAAGACAAGCAGAGCAAAAGGCTCTCTCTCTCACTCTCTCTCGAGAAAATGTGTATCAGATTACTTTATTTTTCAAATTCCTAATTTTTACAACATCTTTACTTGAAATCAGGTAAAATATGGTACCTTAAATACTGAAGACTACAACCACAACTACGTCCAACCACAAACTTTACATATTGAATGTGGTATGGTGTTACAAGTTGTCAGATAATTGTTTGTCAGTTGTGGTTTCAAGGCAATTGGATGTTTACACCTGGCAAACATGTCTGGTCTTTAAAGCACAGGCTTTTACTTTGCTTTGTGTCAGGTAAGGTTTCTGTGTTGTTCCGAGTGGTCACAGCCAATATAGGAAGTCATATGTCAACACTGGCCTCCCCTGGGGAATAAATCATGCTGATGGGGTGGATGTTAAGAACAGAGCATATAAATGACATGTTACACGGATGGAAAATGTCCCATTACAACAAAGATGTTTGGGAAAAATATGTGTGAGCATATAGTACGTTTACAGTTCAAATAAAGCTTTTTGAGCTTTACCTGAATACTTAAATTATTGTGTCACTCAGCTTGTTGTGTTGCCATGTAGTCAGAAGGCTTTATAACCATGTCAACATGGTTCTATTTTGTTACTTCCTCTCCTAGGTTGCATCTTGAGACCTCAAAGCATTCAATACAATAACATTCTATATCACGTCCACTAAAATATAATCAGAAGTAACTTCACATCAAAAAAGACTCCAGAAATCTGAAATGAGTTCCTGACAGCATCAGAGTGTGTATTTTTCGTCTACATTTCCCCTAAAACAGTAAGGGGAAATGTTTAGTAAAATAACTTTACATTGGGGATTTTGCACAGAGGACCTATTTCGTGATAGATTTTCAACTCGGATGGATTCCTTAGTGGCCTCTTGCAAATCAGAGCAGAGGCCTTTTCTTAGGAGCAAGTTGGGAACAATAGGGAGGCCGCAGGGATGAGGATGAAACTGGGATAAGAGAAATGAATGTGAGACTCATCTCTACTGTCCCCGAGACAGTGCCTGTCCTCAAAGACCCCCCCCCCTGCCCACTATCTAAACCACAGCAGGACATGACCAACCTTCCTAGACAACTTGTGACTCACACTGACTGTTAATAGCCTCTCAACTGGCCCAATCCCACAAACAAAGACCTGAACAGCCATGAAGGAGACAGCTGGCCCACCTTTGGTGAACTAAAAAGTTTACCATTACCTTGTAAAAGAGCATGGTGTAAATCATAGCAGGTAATTTGTTAAAAAGCTATCAAAAGTCAACCTCTGCAAATGTATGATAAAAGGTTTTGGGGGGTGATATTTAGGACCTGATTATTTTACTATACTCATTTATTTTGGGGTGTTCCTACCATCTATTTTACTTAGTTTAATTCCAACAAGAGATATTTTACTTATTTTGTGCTCTTAGTCCTCTCAATTATGGAGGCACTGTCTGGCTTGAATCCAAGGTGATAGCAGATTCCCACATCTTGACAAGTGTATGGGAAAACAGTGAAGGGCCTCTTCGTCTCCTAAGACCAAGTTTGCAAAGTTCCCATCATTGCATGCAACTACAGTCTACTCCCTCCAGGCCTATGGTTAACCTTTTGGGTGAGTAGTGGCTGAAGGTCTCCCCTCCCCCATTTCCCCTCAGCCCAAAGTCTTGCCACAGCCCCTCCACATGCTGACCATCCGTCTGAAGAGGGTGGAGTGTGTGTGTGTGTGTGTGTATGTGTGTGTGTGTGGGGGGGTGTTTGTGTGGGTGTGTATACAAGTACTGTATGTGTGGAGAGAGGTTAAACATTGTGTGTTAACAACACAGTGAGAGAAAATATTTGATGTGACACATCCTGGCAAGGGCCATTTCTTACGTTGGGTAAGTAGTTTGTCCATTGTGTATTTTTTATTTATTTTTAAAGTTACTAACAATAACACAATTGATTAACTTAAAATATTTAATTGCTTTCTGGTCTCACTAGAAACAAGATTTTCCTGCAACATCTAGGCTACTTGAATAGATCTCCATCCGACTGAGAATAACATTAAAGGACCGAGTCCTCAAACGTGCCACTGTTGATCCTTTACACTGGATGCAAATGACCACTGTTTTCCCGGACGAGAAGAACAAGTAAAGTGGCGCATGTCCATCTGGCTTTTCCCCTCCCCAAATTACACCTACACATCACCCCTACTGTTAAACAAATGGACACATTTGCTAATTTTTTTTGTATTGCATTTGTTGTTAACATCATTTGACAGAGACAAATACCGAGTTTTTTTTGTACCGATATTTATAGATAATAGGTTTATTTTCCAGGCGGTTAGCTAAACAGCTACATCGTCTGAGACGTCCACTAAAAAAGCCCGTGCCCCCTCAATACACCCGCCCCAGGTTGAGCAACATCATCGGTAGAGGGCTTTGCTCGCAATGCTGCGGCCAATTTTAGTAGGCTACTGCTTCACTATACTGTTGTGAAAACAACGTACACAAATTAAAACCAATAAGCAACACATGATAAAGCATCCGAAGCGCTACTTTACTACTTTAAACGCGGTTTTCTTCTCCATAAAACCTGAAAAGAACAGGTTTGTTTAGAACGTGAATAACACTTACCTAATTTAAATAAAATAGCTTCCCGCAATATTCAAACTCTGGAAATGTGTTTCAATAAATCTCTCAAAAACAATTAACAGTTTTGGCGTTAAAAAGTATCCCCAAGGTAAGCCGCAAAACAAATGCTCCAATACCACGTAAAAGTTCAGCACATGCCTACAGTGTTCGTGTTAGTCAGAGTACTACAACCTACCGCCCCCAACTACTCAACAAATCTGGAAACTTTGGTCCCTCCCTTCACACTCGCTCAGTTTATATTATAATTGAGCAACAAGCTGGCGTTTTCCAGAATTGTCAGAGAACGAGTTCAATATTTTATTCTCAGTATTATACGCTAGACTAGAGGATGCTTGCTGTTAATAATTATTTAGAGACGTCCCTTTTAGGTACAAATGTGAGAACACACTGTAACAGAGCTCTGCATCTTTTTCATCAAAAGCAAGACAACCATTGGGGAACAGTTGTGAGCATCCACCACAATTGTATAAGGGATTATGAACAAAGCCACAGTCTGGAACACAACTGGACTCGGCCATTCATGTAATCTCTTTGTGCCGATGAAAGGAAAAGGGAATGGAGGACTTTGGTAATTAAGTATTTTTTGAAGGGTTGGACCATATAGATAACTACTGACCTCAGGAGTCTTTCCCTGAATCAAGGGAACTTTTGCCACTGTCAAACATCTATCTATCATCTTAAATGTACGAATATAACAAATTAAAAACGTTTTTTTACCAAACAAACAAGTCACCTGGTAAATTCCACTGGTACTAGTAAGTTTGAACCCAAAAGCACAACAAATAAAAGAGACAAAGTTGCTTGAAGAGTTCAGTTTGTCAACCAGCTAGGTCAAAGCTAGGGGATCAGTCAATCAGGCAATCAAATCCGATGGGGGGCAGGAAGCAAGCAAGCATGGCCAAAAACATGCAAATATGGAAAAGCAGGAACCATAAATACTGGAAAACTCAGCAAAAGACAATCTGGCAGAGTAGCCTACAAAGGTAATGGACTGATATACTTGCTGAGGGACAACAAGGAAATAAGTTGCAGGTGAAACCAAAACAGTTATCAAAATCAGAAGGGATTTTATTTGCCATGAATGTTTGCACAAACAAGGAATGTACTTTGGCAGGGAGGTGTTATTATTAGGTGTTATATATTTGGCAGGGAGGGAGGTATTACATGGCAAGAGGGAGTGGCAGGATTTTAAATAAAAGCAGTTAGTGACATTGCATGAGAAGAAAAACCTGATGAGAGAAACTAAGAGTTAGTGGGGTTCATGACACACTCTAATAAAAAGCTGTATATCTCAAAGCCAGAAAGCACAACTGGAGTGGAAGAGATAACACGGTAATTGGCGCCCTGTCCTATTTTCCATAACAGACTTCAACAGATTGGCAAATATCTTGCCTGTGACTTCTGAACATCAAGATGACAGTTACAAGACCGTCCCCAGAATTATATTTCTTTTAAGTTGTCATTTAGTGACTGGTTATACGTGGCTGTGTCTGAGACTGAGCAGAGGCCAGTCTCGGACTCTGTTTACTTCTCTCTCTGGGAAGTAAACAGAGATTGGTGGGGGTTGAACTGACAGGGCCTCTCCCTCTCTGAGTATGTCCTTTCTAGGACACAAACCAAATCAAAGTTTCTCCCCTTTATCTGCCAAGGGCACAGTAATCCTCAAAATTGAATCACGGATTACTTCTAGGAAGATTATAATCACCCAACTTCTGCACAAGTCAGGCTTGAAACAACAGGGGGTGGATGAGCTACTAAGGGGAATTAATTATTTCATGTGGGAGGATATTTCCTCTTTAGTCCTCGATTGTTTTCTTTTTTAAATCTTTGGACTGAATCAAGTTTCCTGCACTTCCCCAAAAAGAACATTATGAATTCACAGTACACCTGAGCCCATCACTCAAGGCAAATTACAAACCATTAATACACTGTCACATGGTGTAAATCATTGTTTGATAATGTTAATCAGTCCCAAAAAGTTAAAATAGGCATTTTCAATTGGACAATAAGAAGATTCGTAACACTCATCATCCAGTTGTTTGAATAAGTGTGTAAAAAAATACTTTCATCCTTCAGGATTTATAAAAAGGACCTTTTTCTATTTAGACGATTTGATGCAAGTCCCAGTAGATGAATACAAATTCAACACTTTAATTCATGCTAAGATACAAAATAAAACTCCCCAATTTTAGTTTATTTGGATAATTATAACATCATCCTTAGTTACCGCTTTGCTTTGGGAAGTGGCGTGATATAAATGAAGTGGTATCTGGAGTGCATCTCATGTAAATCAGAATTGTTCTCATTGTGCCACAAATAAATCATATTTTTATTAAATTTGAAGTGAACCTTAATAAGAAATTACTTTCAACAGCATTAGTGGTAGTGAATGTGTAGTTCCCGAATAAATTATATAATTACATTGTATTCAAACGGTTTTACATTCATCCACCATACTACATACAATCAGTATAAGGTGAAGGGCAGCAATGCAGCTGAAATGCAATATCCCTGAGACTCGTTATGGTGACATTTTAAGATATGCTTCAGTTAAAACAGTAATAGAAAAGCCTGCATTACATCTTGAAAGTTCCAAAGCAGCCCAGAGGAAATGTTTTGATAGAAGTGACACAATGTAAGATGAGTTCAAACTTGACAATTCTTTATCTGCATTAAAGAGGTCTATTCAAATCTGTGCGTCTCAATTTATGTCCTCAATTTGTCTTATAACGAGTATTGTCTTATAATGTGCATCCTACACCGTACTCAAGTACCTTTACACTGGACATAGGCACCTTCCCTATTTAGATAGATATATTTTGTTTCTAATCAGCCAACAGTTAATAGTCTGTCTGGGCAATCTTTTTAATGCACCATAGCACAGCCAGATTTATATACACATTTCAATAATATCTCAACTCAGCATATTAAACAATCAGATCATATTACTTGGGCCATTATCTACTTATAGTAGCCTGGAATAGCAATGCCCCATATTCAATAAGTCATACAGAGCCCTCAGCTGTTCTTGGTATATACCCTTTCTGGCCAGGCTTGTGTTTTGTATGCAGCCAGTGCACAGAAATGCATAAATCAGATTCCTCCACTACAGATGGCACCTCATGTCCATATCAAAGAGTTCAGCAATGGCTTCTCTGGTTTCCCCCTCCTCTCCTGGTCCCCAAGTGCTGAGGTATCTGATTGGTGTACTTCCCCACTATCAGTGAAAGTAATTAAACTGACAATGGACAATGCAGAAGCAACGACATGCTCCTCTCTCCATTATGACACGTCCCACCAGCTTTTATGTTGAGACCAATCTCAGTCATCTCCTACTGGAGCAGATTGGGGGAAGGGGTAGATGTCTATTGTTACTGTAATACGGATGTAATGTTGTGAAATGTGTCTGCATTTAGGCGTGCTTAGGATACAGTTTCTGTAGAGAATTGTATTGAGATATTGGGTTGCATGTAGACAGCAGTTTGCAGAATGATGTTGCTTCTGGTCAATAAATGGATTCCATTGTCTGCTCCCTCACACGTGCTTGTCTGTCATTTGGAAGGATATTGTCTCATTAAAGGGCATGCGTGACATGCAGCAAACAGTAGACCCCAGACATCCAACACTTTGGAGTGCGCCTAGAAAACCCTTCCAATCGTCGGTTGATCCACCTTAGATAGAGCAAATATTTGCCCTTAAAACTGTATATTTGACTTCTTCCCCTGATAACATGATGCCCAAACTAACTAATTATATCTGAATCAGAGTTGTGTCCCAGCTATGGGTAAACAGGAATGTGTCCAATTGTAGTGGAATTTGAACAGGCAAAAATCAATAGTGAGCCTATCTCTACTGCCTATCTGTGACCCTCACTTCAACCCCTGGGACCAATGTGATGCTAAATAGTCAATAAGAACTAGACCTGCTCTGGACTTCCTGCTTAGATGTTGTGTGGTGGTGGCTTTGTCTAGACTAATTACTTTCCTATTAAGATAACAAAAAGGAAAAACACTTTAACAGTCTTGAGGGGCCATACTTATAAATTTAGAAATTTCTCAGTAAAGATTAGCATTTATCAGCACATTTACTTAAACTTAATGTGACGAACTCCAAGGAGCTGGAATGAGGCTAGTAGATTAATAAAAACTCATCAGGATAACCTCATATGGAAATTGAGGAAACACTGGTATTAACTGAGTTCAAAGTCAAAGTGTTGTTGCTTGGTAATTTGTAAAACAGCATGCAAATCATCTAGCTTGAAATAAATGGTTTGTTTTGCCATGTTTGATTGATGTATGATTATGTTTTTGATGGCTTATGCCTCGCCAGAGATGGCATAGGATGTTTGTATTACAAAACACATTAATTCAATTTCCAACATCCCAAATCCAGAAATGAAACCAGTGGGATGCATACTTTATCCACAGATAACAGGATGTTTCCTATTGAACAACAAACTCACAAAAAATACTCTAGTATACTAAATACAAAACATCTGGATGAATTAGTCATGACAAAGTCCACATGTGGAGCAGACAAACCATATTAAATATTAATATTTCAACCCATATACTATAAAAGGTTAGGCTGCAGTGCAGTGCAATGCAATGCATCAGAAAAACACATTTGTCCTGCCCCAGACTAAAATGGCATCAGTGACTCCATTCTTCAATTCCATTATTGTGCATGTGTCATTTAGCAGTCAAAAGCCTTGAAAATAATATAATTACTCCTCTTATTAGATTCAATATCATTGAGCCATGCAATAAGAGACACCAGTGTACATCATGGAGACCAAAAACCCTGCCACCATCCAAATGATACAGGCACACAGACATGCACATGAGGGCATTCTATATATACACCCTATGTCTTAACTGACACAACAAGAGCAATCTATACCCACATAATGAGACTGTCAGAGCTCTTGTGCAGGCAGTATATTCTCTCCACACACCCAGCCAAAGTCAGACAAAACTAGGGGCAAGGATCTTTTTCATTCTGACAGGAAAACATTGCAGCAGCAATCCTTCAGTTTGACATTCATATGATTCCACTTAAAAGCTGTCTCAGAAAATCTTTCTGTCACCGGCATGCCCTGTGACAGATATTCTTCACATCAACATTAACTGTTCTTCAAAACAGATAACAAACCCTTGAGCAGACTTCCTGAGCTGATAGTAAGCAAGTGTGGGCAGCCACACACACCTCACCATGGTTACCAACACCTTACTACAAGAGAAAGAGTAGCCGGCAGAATGCATTCTATTGCCATGGCACCCAGCACTGGGGTGACGGGAATCTAAACCTGAACACACGTTTTACACAATTTGATTTTCAACCTTACCGTTCACAGAGACGTCCTTCAGGATTCACTAGCAGTTCCTCCCGGTGCCAGTTCAGCATAGCTTCTCACAGGATGCATCCTTTTGTCTTGTTGTAAGCAGTGACTGATCAGAACAGAGGAGGGACTTACCATGCTCCACGCAGCGGAGATGGCAGGTAGAGTGAGCAGCGGCAGCAAGGGCTAGAGGAATCCCCCAGTAGCGTGTCTATCTGTGCATGACTGTGTGTGTGTATGTGAGAGAGATAAAGAGTGCGCGTGCATGCATGCGTGTGTAGAGTCAGGGCTGGTACAGCAGATGCGGACAGTGCTTACCAATGCGGATGGAGAGGGACGAGAGAAGGACGAGAGTAGAAAAAGAGGAGGGGAGAGCAGTGCGTGTGTGTGTGTGTCAAAGAGAGAGAGAAATAGTCAGATATCAGAAGAGGGGTAGGGTCTCTTGCAGGAGCCTTGCAGCATGACATCATGGGCTGCTCCTGCAAAACGGTAGGCTTGTGGGGGTGGGCTAGGCTAGCCTGGGGGAAGGGGGAGGAGAGTCTTCGAGCAACGCTGTGTGCGTTTGTGTGTGTGGCTGTGTGTGTTTTTGTGCTGCCAACCACAAGATGATTATAGTGTAGCCGATTACTGCAGACGGTGTTGTCATGGTGAATGCTACTGGGACTGTATGTGTGTCTGGGTCTGTATATGTGTGTTTGTATGCATGCACATGTACGCATACCTATCTCTCTACAATAAATTAATATTGTATTGCTATGCTTCATATCAGAGATAATGCCACAAGCTTTCGCCAATCAATAAATATTGTGTGTACGGTACTTTTTGTTCATATTTGATTGTGCTAGCAGGTAACTCTTAGATTTTGCTCTCCTGAAGACCAGACCAGCCAATGCAATATACAAGGAATCTGCTACCTCTTGATATGTTTTTTATTTTAATTTTTTACTGTTGCTTGCTTTTCTACAGGTACACTTGCACTTATAGCGATTCATGTTTTTTAATTGTAACTTGTTTAACTACATTCTCTAATGGTTCTTCCCTTTGGCACTTATTTTGGTTGTTCACAATATGTGCTTCATGTTTTGGCTACCCGCAATGTTTGTTATCTCGCTGTTTATGACCATTGACCTATGCACTTTTTGTAAAGCTCTCTCTTGGAAGTCGCTTTTGGATAAAATGTAATACAAAATACATTTAAATGTGAATACAATCCACACCTTCCACCAGAAACAAATGGTCCCTCTGTTAGTTTGACAAAGAGCAAGCTGAAAACCTGTTAGGAAAGCAATGACATTTCAGGTGACTAATACACAGATTTAGCTGTCTTTGACAGACTAACTCTCCAACCGGGAGGAAAGCCCTGGCTTTTCTCCTACAGCAAGGATCACCTGTCTTTGTTTAGTGTCAAACATGAGAGAGAGAGAGAGAGAGAGAGAGAGAGATGCATAGATACAGAGAGAACACAGAACAAGAGCAAAATTGAGTTAGCAGGAAACCATGACAGCCATTTGAACATGTTTCCTCTCTCTGTATTGATCTGCAACCGGCTCTTGTCAGACTAAAAAATAAATAGATATAAGGCAGAAATAAGGCAACAAAAAAAAACTGAAAGAGAAAAAAATGTCCTCATATGGCTCCAATAATCCTGTTTGAAATCTTCAAAATAATGCATAGCCTGCTGGGTCTTACAGGCTATGTATCACCAAACCACATCCACAGCCCATGTTACTGTAATATTTTTCAGAAGAGATAGGTAGGTTGTGTAGATTGAGATAGATTATGTTCAGAACTATATTACTGCACAAGAGCCCATTGGCCTTTGTTTAGGACCAAACAGGTTTAAACACATGACCTCGGTCAACACATTAGCAATAAATTGTTGTACCCTAAAGTTATGAGTGAATGATGACTTTACTCTCTTTTTCGTCTTCAGTCTGGTTTTGTTGTCAGAACTGAGGCCATGTAGTGTATGTGTCTCCTACCAAGATTCCCATTAAATATCATAGGATTGCCATTTAGAGATGCAATCTTAGCCAATTCTTTTTGTGAACTGACATCAAACGAATGTTGATCTCACCCATGATCTGCTCGTTAACTTCCACATGAGAGAAGCTGCCTTCAAATCCTCCATCTTTTATGTGGTGGACTGTCAGGACCCTGATCACAGGAAAAACTACAACTCCCTCTGGCCTTTGTGTCATAACCTCAATGGCAAAGCCATATGTGAATCATTCGTGCATTGTACACAATATATAATACATACTGGGTCCTTAGATAGTTAGCTAGATAGATAGATACTGGGCGTAAATGCAGATTGAGAGAAAATGAAGAAAATGTTTGAGGGATCAGTAACACATTGTCAAAAGGCTTTGTATCAAAAGGGAAAAATACCAGACAAAATTTGATTGGACTACACTAATTTAAATCTAAAAATTGGAACAACATGGCATCCACAGATTTTTAAATGTATTTATTTTCATAAAGTGGGCAGATGTTGCATTTTGGACTAGATTGCTTGTTATGCGTAAGTTTCCTTCTTGCCCCAATCATCTATCCTTTGGAAAAACAGGATCCTGCCTTGATAAGAAGGGGTCATATCTTGAGTCAACACTGTGACGGAGTTCCCAGGCTCTGAAAACCAAGAGGCAATTAACCCCGCTGACGCCAATGAGGGCGACCAACTTCTAGAGAATATAGACGTTCTGTTTGCCGGTCAACCTGCGTGGTAGAGAGAGGACCCAGTTACAGTATATGATATGCAGTATATGGAGTTCCTACTTATTAGGGTTGTACTACTTTAAGTGCAGCAGTGACTTCATAGGGACATGCCAAGAGAATAATCTTTTGACATTGTTTTCATATCGTTTTTGTCAAGACATGACAAGTAATATGATGTGAGTGAAGTTAAATTACTGATGTGTTGCAAGCTCCAACAATTTCACCAGAGCGGCACCGATTTTCAGACAGTTGGGTAAAATGATATTGTGACAGGACCAGAGAACTCACTGACCTTTCTTCTGAGTACATGAAAGATACTTCTCAGCATACAGTGATTGAAACTTGGGAGAGTTCTCTCTCTTTCGTATTCTACAGGAACTTCCCACCACCAGTTACTCTTTCTTCCCCTCCCCAAAGGTTCTATAGAGCAGATTAACGCACAAAGGTGTCCACTACCATCCCCGGTAACCCCATCAGCCCACAATCCCTTTCTCTCACCACAGTGTACTGTTTCTCTGTTGCCGTGGCAACTCTGTGGCAGGGTTCCTCTCTCCGTACACTGGCTGTTCTGTTCGTCCCCCAGGCTGCTTGGAAGGGGATTCACTGCTGTGAAAGATGACTCCGTCTGCCTCCTCTCCCTTCCCAGTCGTACACCTGCACAGCCACAACAAGGGAATGGAAAGGGCTCAAATGCGGCAGAGAGGGCTTTTTGGAAACCCCACCAGAGACCCACAGGTCTGTTTCAAGAAGGTTTGGTTACATCTCCAGGGTCTATTAAAGTCATATATGGTATTTCCAGCAACTAAGAGTTAAAGTCTGACTAAGAAGTCAATGTCTTTGGTTTAATTTTCAGCAAATAAAATAGGTCGGTCTTGTGACCTTGAACAAACTTTTCTTTGGCTGAAACTGACATTATCTAATTCCAATCTAACAGCTTTGTATTCAGCTCATTCAAGTGTCACAACAACGTTGTTAATTAGTGTATCTGTATGCAGACTAAGTCAATTAATAAAAATTGCTACTCTAACTTTAATTATTTTGTCAAGGTGAGCCATCAGATAGATTGTCCTCAGTAAATGCCAGGATCGTGCATTCTGGGTAATATCAAAAGTGTCCAGTCTGCAAATTATTTGTAATCTCCTCCATGGAGAGCGAATACATTACAATACCAACAAAGCTAGTCCTTTCTGGTGTTGCTTCTAAAAGCTGTAGGGTTCAGTCTTTACTTATGTAATATTGTCATACAATCCATATGTCCTTTAACTGTAATCAAAATCTAGTATGTTCACACAGTAGTTGATATTAAGCTGCCAACTGTTTCTACTCTGTCCCATTTAGTTGGGCCATAAACATTGTACATTGCAATATTCAGACCAGGGGCCCTATCCCACATTGTGCAGCAACTGATTTAATGAAGTGTCAGGAGAATGGCCATCACTGTCTCTTCATGCCTATAACTCATTGGCTTTAATTGCCTAGTTTGCCTTATAAGAACTTTTTCTTATTGGTGTTTTTCTTGCTGTAAACAGCCAGTTCTCCTCAGGCAGAACAAATTGTTCTGGTTTTAACAAGATCACACAGTCTATCAGAGATCTCCCTTGGTCACGTTCTTCAGGACCATAAGAGGAGCCTAGCCCAAGCAGATGCAAGAAGGAGTGTTTCATCTGAAGGAGAGGGAGAGAGATGGAACAGGATGTTTGGAACTAAATCAACCACACAATAGTCCTCTGGGAAACTGTGAAAAAGACAAAACATGGACTTTCCTGACTGAAACAACTGTTCAACTTTCCTTGGTAACTTTATTAATACTATAGGTCATACTTTTGTTTCTTGAAAAATGCTGCTGAAAAGTATGTCAAACCTCAGTTATGTATACATTGTATTTATTGCTCTTTATTTGTGGTGTTTTTTTCAGAATCTCTTATAAAATTATATCCACAACATACTGTAAGAATAGTAAGGTTCCCCTTTTACGGATTTCGAGAAGCTAGGCTGCCCCTGATCCACCCATATTATACAGCTGATTGCCTTAAGCCTGGCGAGCTCCAGTTTATTCCTAAGGCCTCTCTGCGCCAACACTGCAGCAGATGAAGGATGATCAGGTCAACTGGATTCTCTGTCCTCAGACCCTCAAGAGGAGTGCAGCTAGTCAGGTGAAAGACAAGATGAAGTTGAAGGGATTTATGGCAGCTTTTTGCTGATGGGGGCTATTTTTTTTTTGCTTGGCTATCAGTTGAATCTTGTAGCAACACGTTTTTAGAGCGTGAATACTAATATTAACCAATGAACATTTTCTTGATGACTGAGAAAAGATACTTGCTCCCTTAAACTACATTTATTAATTTAGCAGACGCTTTTATCCAAAGCGACTTCCAAGAGAGAGCTTTACAAAAGTGCATAGGTCACTGATCATAGCCCCAAAACATTGCGGGTAGCCAAAACATGAAGCATACATTGTGAAAACCAAATAAGTGCCAATGGGAGGAACCATAAGAGCATGTAGTTAAAACCAAGTTCTTTACAAACCTGAAACCATGACTGAGAGAGTAGGTTGGCTCATTTTCACACCCACGTTTTGAACCTCCAATCTCTGAATGCTGTAGCATTCAGTCACCCCAACCTTTTAGCTGCAATGTATAGGACAAGTCCCCTACTCCTAACCAATAACAAGAGGGATGTTTTCATGTCAACTGGAAATGCAGTCAAGACCTTGCGGGTCTCCATAATTGGCTGTGTCGAATCTGTCAGGGTCAGTGTTAAATGTCAGCATGGTCACATTGGGTTTAGTCTGAGTGTGAAGGGCATAAACTCTCAAGAACTAATAAGACCTGTCAGCTCACTGTAGACCCTATTCATAGCACTACGGGGTAAGGCCTAACGATTGATTGGCTTATTGTAACCAATGTGACGTCAAGGGGTGCCCACAGCGGATGCCCCCTGATGCATTTCAAAGACGCATTGTGCACGGGTCTGTCCGAGGCTGAATACACACCCTCCTCATCCCCAGCAGACGAGACCCTATACACACCAACAGGGAGAGGAAACAGATTCAGATGTCTGGGGCTGGCTGTGATTCTTGATTTTTTTTTCCTATGTGTGGGTGCAGTTGATCGGTTTCCCGTGATGTCAACCATCTGAGAGTTCTCATGTGGATGAGGTCAACTTCCTCCTGGCTAAGCATGAACAGAGCTCCGTGTTCAACCAGGGTATCGGACGTTCTAGAGTTCCCTCTCAAGGCTGCATGTTCCGAATCACTGCATGACTTATATGGTAACCGTGGGAGAGAGAGAACATGGACACATTGGTAGAAATAAGTCCTGTCATTTGGGATGAAAACATACAGAGATTTGCATTACATTTGTGAAAGATTATGCACCCTGTAATAGTGTTCATTCTTGTGGATAGGCCTCAGGTGAAATTGAATGATTAGGTAATAGACAGGATGTTTGAATTCTGCCAGGAGTCAGAGCAAATTCCAAAGAAAAACACTGTATCACACAGTAAAACCTAAAACCAAGGCTGTGGAAATAAACTCTTTGATCAGATTTTGCTCCACAAACATGACCTGATCAGCACATTTACATGAACTTCAATTTGTTGCTGTAGGCTTGAGAAAGCTAAATGTTTGCATAAATGCTACAAAGTCCATCGTAAAATAATATGAAAGGATAAACATTTATTTTGACCCCATCATCATTGACTAACCGAAAATGGGCAGAGACATGCTACACAAATTTCAAATTGCAGTTGCATTGTCTTTTAAAGCATTATGGTTGTGCCTTTTGAGGCTACATTTCCAGAGTTGGTGCTATCAATGTACTGTGGAAACAGATAGGGCCATTACAAAACAATTGGAGTTACAGCTCTAAGAACTGAAAGAGGATTTCACAGTAACATGTTTCTGGGAATGGTGTTAAAGGGAGGAAAGCATTGGACTAAAAAAGTATTGTTTCTGAAACATAGGCTGTCTGTATTCAAACACAAGGATACAGCCAGCATCTGCACTTTATGTTCTCCTCCTAATCCACACCCAGTCCTCAAGGAAGACATACAAAAACAAGAGGACATAGTGGTTATTATTCATCTATAAAGAATTGATATATCAACTTTCTACAAAATCACATTGCCTCAGACAGCTGTAGCAAGTGTTAATATCTTTTTTTGTGTGTGTGCATTTGGACCAGGCCTACTGTTGGATCAACTCAACAGCTATCAAGCTGCAGGTGAAAGATGAGAAAAAAGTGAGAGGTGAACATCTGAGAGAGGGAGAAAATTAGAAAGTGTGTGTTAATGTGTGTGTGTGTGTTGTGTGTGTGTTAATGTGTGTGTGTGTTGTGTGTGTGTTAATGTGTGTGTGTGTTGTGTGCGTGTTAATGTGTGTGTGTTGTGTGTGTGTTAATGTGTGTGTGTGTTAATGTGTGTGGGAGAGAGAGAGTGTGAGAGTGAGAGCATACAATGAACAATCCTTGCTCTGACTGGTTGTTATTGAACAGAAAGAGTCACTCTAGCCCAACCCCAATGAGTCTTTGATTCCAGATGTAAAATGATGATGCACTGGATGCACAGGAAATGAATAATTTTGGTCATGACATGGGGACTGTACTGTATGTCGACATCACTGGACGTTGATGCCAAAAGTTATTAACTTGTCCCTAAACCACTTCGTTTTTAAAGTTTAGTTTTATGAGAAGCTTGTCACATTAAACAGGATAAACATTTGTTTATCCATACTAAAACTGAATTAAGAAGAGTAAAGACATTATCTTTCTCTGTTCTTGCCTTTCTATAAGTCAAAAGAGCCTCCTTGCTTATGTAACAGTGCACAACTGACTACAAACATCTGGCCTTGATTTTATAGTAGCCCTCAAAGCTCAAAAACACATGTAACATGCACACCGTACACCAATGGTGGTGTCTGACAGAAATATAATTGTCAAGGGGCCACCAGTGACAGACTCTGTGATCACACTGGAACACCTCTGCTGTTTTTACTGTAATACAAGTCTGCACCAATCAGAGTTGTCTGTTAAATGAACGCAAATGTAATGATGGGGAAATAAAGCGTGACTGTGAAACACAGTGGTTTTCATAGAATAAGCTTTTGAAATGTGACATCACAGGAAGTGAGGCATCAAAGTGGATCAAGAGAAAAGATAATGGTTTTATAATGCCTAGCCTCTGCCCACAGTTAAAGGACACATGGTTGTCAGGGGCCTTCTAATGGGTATAACTGATTGACAAAGGGAATAATGACTCATTGGCTGAATACAACAGAACACTGAGGCCACAATCATCTTTTGACCCACAGGGTATCAGTTGTCCTACTATAATGAGATTTAACTCATATCTGAAACCTCCTACTCCCCCATGCCCTTATGAGACACCCTGTTGGAATGTTGCCGATCAACTAATGAAGAAAAAAATCATTGTTGTCTTCCAATGGTCCATGATTAATGAAAATTAA
This sequence comes from Hypomesus nipponensis, assembly GCF_054491055.1. NCBI lineage: Eukaryota > Metazoa > Chordata > Actinopteri > Osmeriformes > Osmeridae > Hypomesus > Hypomesus nipponensis. The sequence goes on from NC_140379.1 coordinate 5,695,243, forward strand.
ACTGATGAGGTCAAACTCTTTCAAGTGACATTCGATTAAAACATTAATATTTCTGTTGTCCTTTTGGCTTTTCCTCTGCTTGCTCAAACATGTTCGCGAAGAATAGGACCAAGAAAGAACTGGACAAGAGGGACAAGATAAATATTTTTCCAGAAAACATGTTTTTTTTTTTCTATATCCAGCTACTGTAGATGATGTAATCTTTCAGCTGCATGTAACAAATCCCAGAGTTTTTCTCAGAAACTACACTCCCATGGGCCTGAGGTGGGCCTGTCAAGAGACACTCCAAGGTCCCACCTCATATTTTTTCGGATACGGTGTGTAGCACTTTTCTTCTGGAACACTGCACCTGACTCCTGCACCTCAACACAAGGTCCTCAATCTCATAGACTCATAAAAAATAGAATATCAAAGGTCCTTGGAAAATCTAACTCTAATTTCCTGTCAACACACATCCACTAGTATATTGTACCACCATATACCTGAAGTTTCTTATGTGCTGCATATACATTGTTCTTTGATAAATTTGCCTTTTCATTTAGATGTCATGTAAATTGTAACAGGTTCAATAGCCTTGCAGTAAAAAAAGTAGAGAAAGATAGTTGTCTATCATAATTTTATTAAAGCTGGAGTAGGCAAGTTTTGCGAAGCTAGCTATTCTGTTTGCCTCGATTCTAACCAAAATATCCCACCACCTCCGTTCAAAGCCACTCCCACAAAACACGCTTTCTGTACGCTTTTAGTGTAGCTAACGGAAAACAGATAATTTGCCTGTCCAAGAGAAATACGGATACCATTGCATCGCTTTGAAGACCCTTCAAATCTCTCAATTCCCGCTAGTGTGGAAAAGCAACACCGATATGGACTCTGGTTTGACTTCTTGCTAATTCATATTTCTTTTTGGTAGTAGCCTTTTCAACTAGGCTACTTTCTGATTTATCTTTCGTCTTTTAACTGAGAATTCTGGAACTGGATTTATGGCCTGCTGTTTTCCTGCCATTCTTGTGCCTGTTGTTAAGAATACCTGCCTAGCCTGATTTACGCGCATTCGGTGCAGGGTCAGAGTGTGCGCACTGCGCAGGTAGGTTGGTAGACAGACAGACAAATAGTCCGTCCAATCATTGGTCAGGGTACGGTCACATGATTGGTTGTGTTTATTACAGTCTCGCGACGCCCACAGATTGATTTCATTTTATCGTCAAACCTGTATTGGTTGCCATTAAGATAAGTGAGAGTGTATATAGGGAACAATATCATTAGATGTTCTACCTTTAATACATATTTTCTAACAATTTACAACAAAATATTTTACTGAAAGCATACCAGTAAATGAAAACTTGTGTCTTAAATTGGATGTCTCATGTTTAATATAAAATAATAAAGTCAATTTTTTGCAAGTACAGAGAGAAGGTTTTTCATTTAGAGTCCAAAAGAGATGTACTTTCCCCACTCAAAAGAAAGTTCCACATCAAACAAAAGCAATGCCTGCACTGGGCTCACCTCAGGCAGTAAACAGTCTCTCTTCAAAGAGAGGGGGAGAGACCAAACAGGTGCTCAGCTTATGTTCTGTCATCCAATGAATCACTATGTTTCTATCAAAGCTGTAGACAGATATCCACCCTCCACTGTTGCAAGAACCAATCCTGTTTCTTTCCCCTGTCGAACAAGTCTGCTGTCTCGTAAGTAAGCTGCCCACGGCTCAGAGAAACCACAGTGACTCCACAAGACTCAATTGCAACAAGGAGAAGAGTTGAATTCCTTTTGGTTTTTAAACATTTTCAAGTAAGGTTTTATACTGTGCATAGCACTTCAAAGTCATTGTGATTGCCATTAGAGTCCTCTTTCTGTCCTCTGTCCCTTAGGACATGGCTTGATGTCTCAGCTTTAATTCATAAGACTTCAAAAGGAACTGTCTTTCCCCGATCTAATTGACACATTTACATTTTTTCTTCCACTACTCAGCATAATATCACTTCTTACTAAAAACACACTTTGTTCTATGGGGAGAATTTTTTTTGCAGCTCTGAAACCATCCCCACGACCAATACTATTTTGTATGACAGTAATTGCTTTGAACTCTGTTACCTCAAGGCTTGAGTGGTCAAATGAGTCTGTAAACATAATGGGTATGTACACTACTCATTAGCAATCTGTTCTAGAACTTAGAGTCTAAAAGGATTCAAGGAAAGAAAAAAATTAACTGAGAAGTTCAACAGAGAAAAGGTGCCATGTGAACAATGAAGTGTTCAGAGTTCCTCCTGTTAGTGCTGATTACAAACTACCGCTTTCAAGGAAACTGACAGGTCAATGCTATTGTTCAAATCCTTGTAATGAGGATTTCCTTCACAGACATGGGGCTAGTTTCTTTATGGTAGAAAAACACATTAGCCAATAGTCATATACAGTTTACTGAAGCTCCATCAGAAAGTGGAGCAACCAACCTAGATAACTTTCTTTTGTTGAAAGCCTGACAATGTGGCTTAAAAAAAAACAGGAAATCCAAAGCAGATTAAGGTGAGATATGTAGAAAATATGTTCCAATCATGGTATATTTTCTGTTTAAGCGCTAGAAAATACTGTATGATATCATGTCCTGTGTGACAATAAAAGTATTCACTGTCTGTATTGTCCTGATGATGACCCTGTGTATTAAGTACAATTACATAAATTACTGCAACTATAAAGACCTACTGTTGATTGCCTGTGGTTTCCAGAGTGTGATATTCCTGGACACACTCCTGAAATACTTCTACCCTTTCCTGTCAGTGTGGGGCTCCATGCAGGTGGACACTGTAGGAGTTGGATACCATTGTGTTAATTACTGCTCTCACAGTAAGGGGGGTGGAGGCAGGGAACACTGGGGTTATTTTAAGCTCTCTCTAATGGTTGTGGGATTCTTAAACCATTCTGAACTCCCCTATGGTATTCACACAACAGTCCTATAGGTCACACACTTGGCCTGCAACCCTTGAAATGAACGTATTATGAGCAGTAACGCAGACAGACAGACAGACAGACAGACAGACAGACAGACAGACAGACAGACAGACAGACAGACAGACAGACAGACAGACAGACAGACAAATAGATAGACAGATAGACAGATACATAGATAGATAGATAGATAGATAGATAGATAGATAGACAGATACACAGATAGATAGCATACATCTGGCTTATTTGGAGACTTGATGAGTAGCAAGCATGTGAACTTCAGCTGCCCCAAACACGCCCCGCACATCCCTGGAAAAAACACAGAGGCCTGTAGAGGACACATGAGGTAATATTGTTACACCCTAATAAAACAAGCCTGCGGCTGAGAGAGACATGAACCAGTATTATGAATAGCAAACACAGTCAGGCAAATGGCTCTGTCAATCAACACTATTCAACTGTATATCCAAATTATGATTCCGAAAGTCAAGGTTTGTTCTTTATGACACATCTCAGCGAAATCCACAACTTATGCATTGAGTATTAGCGTTTTAGTCATTGCTGCTCTTTGTACTCCTGAGACTGTCTCGGCCTTCGGGAGAGATAGGGGGAGGTCTGGTAGCAGGGCCAGTCCAACGGTAAAGGTCACGGCAGTCTAGAACTCTAACCCGAACCGTAGCCCGGGCCCTAAACCCCAACCCTAGAAAACAGGGTCAGGGTTGGGCCGTGGCTAACCTTAACCCCCCCCTTTAATTTCTGTTCCGTATATCCTAGCATTAAAAGATTCTTACGAGGGGACTACAATGAGTAACCACGGTAGGTTTCAGGCATCTTGCACTTTCCTAGTCAAAGTTAACAGGGGGTGCAATTTCTGGCTCATCATAGCCCTGCCCAGAAATGCACCCCCCCCTAATATTTCTGTTATGTAAATCCCGACCAGTACCCAGCTAGCTTCCAGTGAGGGTAGCTGATAGTGGTAGTGCTTGAGATGTGGAAGGTGGAGTGTTCGATCCCAGGTGCCAACAAATGTTGGCCTATAGTAACATTTTGCGGTGGGTCTGTTTCTTGGCACAAAAGTTAACATATTTTGATGGCTGTTGTCAGGTTTAATTTTTTTTCTTTCAATTTTTTGGGGGAAAGAAAGTACAAAACATTTTTTTCTCAATCCTGGCCTATGCTAGCAATCCTGGGCCCTTAAACTATCTATTCCCTAAAATCATCTCAAAGACCACACTCACATGGACACCTTACAGGATTACATGATTGCAACCGCCTGGACTTTACCATAATACAGACACTAATGATGATCATTACATCTAAATGCTGGACCATGGCCCAGCAATCTTTTCATTCAGATCAATGCATTTCCAAATAGAGGACAGAATTTAATGGCATTTTCGGCTGCCAAGTCTACCTTCTCATAATATATTTACTGAATAAGCAAGTGCAGCCAAAGTGAAGTACAGGGTGATGAGACAGATCTTAATCATGGTCTAGACAGCAGGGCAAATGTGCTCGCCCACACAGCTATCTGCAGGGACAAGTGTATTTGTGCTTTAAAAAATTGTTTTCAATAAAAGGCTAATAAAAACATTTAATGTTTGTGAAAAGTTTGGAAAATGTGTCAGATGTGAGACATGGCCAAGAGGAAAGAGGGATGTTGTTGTCTTGTAGTTTGGATGTGGCTGCAACATTTGACGGCAATTTTCAAACCAATTGTCGTTAATTATTAAAAGGAGACACAGCTATCACCATCAGATCCCTAAATCTCACATATATAACTGTAAGACAAAGGGAAGGTTTTAGACAGATTTATTTTGTTATATTTTTTTAGCATTTTAATGTTGTTCTTAAATGAATTGCCATCATGCAGTATTGGATAAAATATAAACATTGCGAGTTAACAAGGGCTTTAAGTAGACAATTAATTGCAGGAAAATTATACAACCAAGGTCATAACTGTGCATCACATAATACTATGCTTAACCGATGAAAGGGCAATTGTCTGGTACTGTACAGTATGTCCACACTCAGTTTCTGGATACCCTTGAATGGGTTGCAAAATGATCAATAAAGTCTCAGAACTCTCACCAAGTTGACTGATATCATATATTAACATTCTCTACACACACGACCCATTCACAATTGTAGGGCATCGGTCTGTCTTGATAAAATAAAAACACCTGTCAATCATACTGCCAATACTGTTAGGCTATTGGACTGGTAACCTTCCATCTGGAATAATACCAACTTTAATGATTGCTATAGATATTTACTTTTGCTGTAACACGATGCTTATGACAACACAGGAGATTCAACACAAGGTCAAAGATAATATATAAAAAATAAACGGACTCAATTGTCTCATTCACACAAGTCCTCATTCTCACCTGCTTGTTGAATTTGCCAAGGGAGTGTGCAGCTTGATAGAGCTTTGGTGCCCTCTAGTGTTTTTTCGATGAACGGGTACATTTAAGAATTTGGTCAAAATTATTTTTGGTAAAATGCTATTGGATTTGACAGTATATCTACAGTTGGATTAGGGATATTGACAAAGCTGGATTTGATACAAACTGTTACAGTTTACTGTTTGTGACCATTTGTGCCTGTTGTTTGTGTGTTTTAGATGTTAAAAGTCCATCATTTGTGATGCTAATGAACAATGTCATCTGCACCTTTAAGTGTCTGTACCATTATGTTAAAAAAGAAAATCTGTGCATGTGTGGGTACATACAACAATAGGCCAGAAATATGTACACTGTGTAAATCCTACACAGGGATGATATAAAAATAACATTACAAAACAGTTCTACCTTCGGTTGGTGTAGCTATTCTACATTTTTGTCGACACAAATTGTATGAGCGAATTAGAATTCCTGCGGTCTGGGCCTTGCCCAATCTCTCTTGACCTGACATTTTGTACGCAAAATAAACATATCGCCATCTAGTGGTACTATTTGCGGCTGGGACAGATACTGTAAATCGCGAAAAATATCGTTATCAAAACTATTGCTATCATGGTATCATAAGTTAGACATTATTATGGTAGTATGTCTTTCTGAACTATTCTGTATTCCGTTGACAGGTATACAATACATTATACTTATCTGTTATGTAAAAATAAAAAATCCAGATAAAAAAACGAGTTGTTAGTTTTAATTTATTGTTGAAAATTTAGGCCTAAGTAAAAAAGACATACAGTGCTCTAACTAAACAGCATTCCTGTTTTACTTCTGGCAGTAAGGAGGAGCTCACTTGTTTATTCATTCACGTCACCCCTCTTTCATTCCCTTCTTCCTTCCTTCCTTCCTTCCTGCTACACACAACGGGGACCCACCGTTGCAAACTGTTTTTTTTATATAAGAAATTACAACAATTACTTCGCCACCATACAACGCTTTTGGAACCAGGTGAGTTGTAGATTTTATGATAGGTGGAAATAGAGAGACCGAATGCACCACCGGCCGGCGAAGCGAGTGTGTTTTCTATCGTAGCTAACTTAACCAAATTCCTAACTAGCTACAGCACCGAACATATTTATGAATGCACCGCAATTTTTTCAATCTATTGACGTTTGTGTTTCGTGATATTGGTGACGGTTTATGATCGCATTGTGAACAATTGCCCATCTAGGTCAGTGCTAGAGTCAAAATGTCGCCTTTTCTTACTTCCACATTCTCTCATGCCACAAACAGATGGCGTCGCGAGGGGGATGGAGAGAATGAAAAAGAGACGCATAAAGGAGTAGGCTACCACAGGCCACACTCGTCCGCCTCTCTCCATCACCAAAATATGCCCTCTATGCGACTAAGAGGCCGAGCTCAAGCTGTCTTCTGTAGGCCCGTCTTGAACAAAGTTTTCTGTCAAGTTGTCGACCTTTTTAAAGATACAGCGCATGTTCAGAGGAATAGAGTTAATGACCAACCGATTGAACAAATATGCTGCTCGATAACGACTGAATCTTGATTGCTTTTTGGTAGGTAGTTATTAAACATGTTATGACATACGGGTGTGTGGGGGAGGCAAAACGGGGGGGGGGGGGGGGGGCATTATTTGCTGGCAAATCGTTGCCAGCAAATAATGCTTGTGCTGCTTGGTTGAATGAAGTCTGATATGCGTCACGGTCTGTCCAGCTACATATTACAGCCGTTGTAGCCCAGAGTGTCATAAGATTGTACCCGGGACTTCTGTACTTAAGCCCTGCTAAATGTTTTATTAGGACATCCATAGAACTCTAAACCAGTATTAGTGAATGAAAATATGACCACACCAGGCATGTGAAAACTAAAGTGGACTACAAATACCGATGAGGAAAAATGGAATGTACCGATTAAGGTATTTTTCAACATGGCCCTCAGTTTGTTTAATAGTTCTTTAAATTCTGAAGTTGTCTCCTCTTAGGTTTTTAATGTGAGCTGCAGATATGAATGTCCAGGCCTATTCTGAAAAGCTTGAAAACAACTTAATGCTCTGCTTGGTGTGTAATTTGCAATATCATTTTGGGCAAAGGGATTGGAGGAGTGCACTCTGGCATCATTAGTTTGTTGTGCTTTGCATAGAAGGCAGGGTTAAAGGGACTATGACAATTCTAGAAAGATGGCCAGAGTTAGAGGCCTGTTGGTCAGTCATGCTGAACAAAACCTAGATGAATTATAGCAGATTTGTTTGTAAGCACGCAAAGTATATAAGCAAGTATTTTATAGCACTTGTGTTGATAGGCTATCAGAAAAACAATTGTTGGTAAGTTAGGTGAAAAAAACGTCAATGTGTCTGTGTGCTATGTTGATGTAAAATCTCTTGTTTTGCTGCACTGGCTTAATAGCTTCTAAAAGGCTTTTGCGGGTCGAGGTCGTTATTCTAGGTTGTCTTGGCAAGTGGTCTCAATCCCTCCAAATCCAGCCAGATGTAGGCCTGCCCTGGATGGTAAAGCCTTGGCTAGACTCACTCTCTACCATGTCTGGGGAATTGTGGGACCATGTTGTTGTTGCTGTACCTTCAATGTTGATTTTAGCTGTTTGCACCAAGTGGTTTATCATTTGTTGCTGCACTCTGTCCTGAAATGATGACCTACCTGAATGATCTGGCACTTGGGCATGTATTACAACTGTACTAACCCTGATTTAAAATCTCATAAATAGCCTAATGCGTTTTTATCCATGTTTATCCGTGTAGGCCCTCAAATCTCAAAAGAAAACAAGTGTAAAGTTTACAGCATAATAACACACTGCACAACTTCTAGACTATGCTTATGTTACTTTTCAAGGTACAGGTATTGTCTAAATGTCTATTCAGGTAACCTTTTTTTTTTTTTTGCTGAATGTCTGGAAATGTCATGCCTACTCACCATTGTAGCTAGCTTGCTCTTGCTCTATATCCATCTCTTTCTTTCTCTCTCTCTTTCTCTCTGTCTCTGTCAATGACTGCTCTTTTTGTCATGGCTCTGTGTCACCCTTGTGGAACTGTTATTGTAGCATCATCACAATGGTCCCACTGGGGGATGTGTGTTGAGCAAGTACCAACAGAAGGTGTTGTTATCTGGGCTGTTAGCTAAGGCTACTAGATATATTTTAGACGAGGTTACATCTTCTGGTGAACGACCACATCTTAATTGACACTGTAAAACCAAAAATACTGTCATTGTTGTTTTTAGTTTAGTTTTATTAGCCTAAGTTATGTCAGTGACCCATGCTGCTATGTGGGATGTGTAGGATAATTGTGACAGCTGCCTGACTTAATGGCAACGAGCTCAGTCTGTAATTGAGAAGTTGAAATGGATAGGTTTAATAACTAAGGGCTACATAAGAAACAAGTTCTATAGTTTAAGTGTTGCAGAATAGGCTAGCTAGGACTGTGGGAGGACCAAACACTGCTGAATGTCCCAAGTCAGTGTCAGTTGAGATGGAGAAGTTGCTGTGTTCAGATAGTGTCATATGAACTGGGGGAGAAATGGAGTGAAAGAAAAGGGTGTATCCATGGAAACATGAATAAGGAGTGATGGAAGATATGGGGAAAGCAGAGCTGAGAGAAATAGCTTTTATTACTTTAAATAGTATTCATTACTCAATTGGTTATTTTGATTAGGCTACACTTAGCCTTTAGCAGTGTCTAGCTGAACAAGTTAACTGAAACAGTGGGTTCACAGGCTGGGTGTCCGGGATCTAAAGGTCAAGGTGGGGCCTTGTTTGGATTCCCCTCTGAGACACATTACAATCAGGGCTGTGAATTAAGTCAATGACATATTTTCCATTCATTTGAGGTTAAATGTTCACTACCAATTCTGTGGGACTTAGACTTATGTCTAGCCTATATTCATGCCATTGACATCAGACTATGTCTGATTTGTAATGTTTAGCATAGTAAGTCTAAGGCATAGTAAATTCATATACCTCACGGTTCCTTTCGGTTTGAGCTTGAAACAGCACTGAACATACACTACACCTGAAGGATGTTTCTTGACACCAGAACCTTGTCTATGGAAAGTACAGACTGTGTCGATCACCCTATTTTTATTTTTGAATTCAGGAACTAGAGAATGTTTTATTGGTTAATACATGGGTTAAAACCAATTGTAGTATTGTTTGTGTATTAAGCTGTTTTTGTTACAGCCATGTTTGTGAAACCACATTTTGTAGAGCAAGCGATTTTCTATTGCCTCTCTCTCTCTTTCCCCCCCTCCCTCCCTCCCTCCCTCCCTCCCTCCCTCCCTCCCTCCCTCCCTCCCTCCCTCCCTCCCTCCCTCCCTCCCTCCCTCCCTCCCTCCCTCCCTCCCTCCCTCCCTCCCTCCCTCCCTCCCTTTCTTTTTCTCTCTGTCTCTCTCTCTTTCCCCTCCCCCTCTTCTTTCTGTTTCTCTTCCCTCTCTCTCTCTTTCATTCCCCCTCCCTCCCCCTCTCCATTCCCCTCCCCCCACTCTCTCTTCCTCTCTATAGCTCTCTATCTTTTTTTCTCTCTTTTTTTTCTCTCTCTTGCTCTCGGTTTCCATCTCACTCTTCCCCTCCCTCCTCTCTTTCTGTCTGTCTCTCTCTCTGTCTTGCTCTTTCCCTCCCTCTTTTGCTCTCTCTCCCTCCCCCCTCTCTTTTCTCCCTCCCTCTCCTCTCTCTCACGTTGCACCCGGCCCCTCCTTCTCTCTTTCTCTCTCTCTCACGTTGCTCCCTGCCCCCATCTCCTCTCTCTCTCTCTCTCTCTCTCTCTCTCTCTCTCTCTCTCTCTCTCTCTCTCTCTCTCTCTCGTCTCTCTCTCTCTGTCTCTCTCGCTCTCTCTCTCTCGCGCGCGCGCTCTCTCTACCGTCCTCCCCTCCCCCACTGCTGCTGCCTCTCATTTTCTCTCTCTCTTTCTCTCTCTCACTCCACCATTTCACTCACTCACTCCCCCTCCCCTCCCTGTTCTCTTTATCTCCTCCCCTCCCTCCCCCCTCAATCCCTCTTTCATTCCATGCAATCATCTGTTCTCTCTCTCTCTCCCTCCTTCTCTTTCTCTCTCTCTCTCTCTCTCTCTCTCTCTCTCTCTCTCTCTCTCTCTCTTTCTTTCTCTCTCTGTGCTTCCTCTATTACGCCCCCATTTTGTCCTCTCTAGCTTATCCTCCCTGCTTTCCTCTTTCCTCCATGTTCTCTCTATCCTGTTGTTTTACAAACTCAAAATATTCATGATAAACTTTCTTTACACATATTTACAATTTTATGACACTCTGGTTTTGATAAAACATTTTATGGAATGTTACACATGCCAGCTTTTAAATTAATGAATATAAATGGAACAATTGCCAATGTCATTTGGCATCCAACTATACCCCCAAAAGGTTGAATACCCTATTTATGTATATATATACATTTTGTCCCACAAACCCACTGCATCAATGTTGTGATGATGTTACATGATAGAGGTTGGTGTTTACATGGAAATGGTAAATGTATTCAATTGGTATCTAGTAATAGACTGTGTAGAGTAGTCATACCTCCAGGAATGTAAACTAGGTGAACCAGGTGATTGCCTCAACACCCAGGTTCACAGACAAATTACATATTTGGACAGTTTCCGTCTTCTATCTGACATCAGCTGGGAGGATTCCACAGATCCCTCACACTCTCACAGGTCTGAGACCCTGCCCTGTCTCCGGGGGCTTGAAAACAAAGATGGCCGCCCTGTTTTGAGTTCACACTATGACACCTGACAGCCATGCCTTTTGTATGTTTTGGTTTTAAACCAATGGGCTCACACTGCGTTGAAGTTCAAAATGATTCCAGGAAGACCAACTTAGTTACCTCAATGTTGTAGTCACTTTTAAGGTTCAGTTTCACCGGAGAACAGCATCCTGAAGAACTGAAAGTTTATTTGGTCTGTCTCTCACAGACAACCTATACATGGCTGCTGTTTGAAAAGACCGCAATCAAGGGTTTTATTCAAGGCCACGGCATGCTAATAACTGTATGGCAGTGTCTCTCCAAAGGTGCTTGGCGAAACCTGCGCCTGAGGTCATGGTTGGGCTTACCGTCTCTCCTGTCATTGCTTCACTGGAGTATTACTGGCCTTGGTTTGAGTTCTGGTAGGTCCTTTCCACAGACCTGCTCGTAACCTTGGATGCTAATCCACCATGGTTGACATGATGGAAGGGTGACACGAGAGGGGAGTTATGTCCACCTCCAAACTGGCTTCTGAAGAGCCCAGATAGCTGTTTCTGTGGCCCACACAACACTCTTCCTGTGTCTGTCGTGTGTATGTGACCTTTTGGCACTCAGGGCCTTAGGGGTACAACTGACTGGTTATCAAATGTTTCTCAAATAACGTTGTCGTCTGGTTGGCTCTTCTGAAGAAACAGGAAGGTGGCGGAAAATAAGGCCTAGTCTATATACATCAGTCAGCATCTTAATTGGGCCTTTTATATATTTAATTCACTTGAACATGTTGACAACGAATTTGGTGCATCGTTAAGAGTTGCCCAAGATTAACACACAGGTCGAATGCTTACCTCTTTCTGGTTTGGATATAATCTCAATGTTCTCTTTTCACTCTGCCTCTGTCTGTTTTCATTCTATCCTCCATTTCTTCTTGTTCTTTTTTTACCGCATTCTGTTCCTCTCTTCCCATCCCCCCTCTCTTTCTCTCTCGCCCTTTCTCTCTCGCCCTCTCTCTCTCTCTCTCTCTCTCTCTCTCTCTCTCTCTCTCTCTCTCTCTCTCTCCCCCTCCCTCCCTCTCTTGCTCTCTCTCTCTTTTTTTTTCTTCAGTGTTCTTTCCTTCCCTTCCCCCTTCTCTGCCGTCTCTCCCTCCGCCTCTCTCTCTTTCTTCTCTCCTCCATTTGCTCCTCTCCTTGTCAGTCACCTTCTATCTCTCTTTCTTTCTCTCTTCCCCTTCCCTCTCTCTCAGCTCTCTTGCCATATACTTGTATCCAAGTCTGCATGAAATAATCTCTCTGTACTTTCATGTTCTCATAACCCTATCTTCATCAACTTGAAATATGAGAGAGACTGAAAAAAGAGAGAGAGAGAGAGAGAGAGAGAGAGGGAGATGGGGAGAGTGGGGGGAGGGGGGGGTGCTGGGGGGAGAAAATAAATGATGAAGGGAGAGGAAGAAGCATAGAGCAATTGAAGGCTAGGTGGCAAAGGAATATTTACACAAAGATGGACACTGTCTTGATTGTGACTCCCGTGTTTCTGTATGTATTTGTTGTGTTTGCGGCTTTTGAGATACTGATCTATTACTTGACTTTCAAACAGCCTATTTGCATGATACCTTTGTTTGTAATAGATTATGTGTACTCTACATGTGTATTCTGTGGCTCTAGATATATACATTTATGAGTGATGTTTACATGTGGGTGTTTGCATATGTTTGTATGAGCACAAGTGTAGGTTTTACCACAGTCACTACTGAAACTGTCGGAGGGGGGAGGAGCTACAGGGCCCGCCCCCCTCTCCTCACATAAATAGGAGCAGAACACAGCTCTCTCTCACTCACTCGCATTGAAGAATGAGATCCTTAAAGCACCTGAAACATCACAACAGGAGGAATGTGGTGAGTTTCTTGGCATGGTAGCAGTGGTATTCACCCATGGCATGTTAAGTGGTAGTTTAGCTATTATCATAGATAAGCGTTAAGAGTTGAGAAAGGACAAAACGCTCCTTAACAATTCTTTGAAATGTAGCTGACAAAGTTGTCGTTAATATGTTTGCCTACCTTGTAGGTAAGACTTTTCTTGCTTTAACACGTTATCAGTCCCAACAGCTTTCGGCTCTTTCAACTCTCTGTTCCTGTTTCTCTCTTGTCTCTTTCACTTCATAATTTAATCTTTCATTTTGTCTGCCTTTCATTTTGTCATTCTCTCTCTCTCTCTCTCTCTCTCTCTCTCTCTCTCGCTCGCTCTCTCTCGCTCTCTCTCTCTCTCTCTCTCTCTTTCTCTCTCTCTCTCTCGCTCTCTCATTCTCTCGCTCGTTCTCTCTCCCTCTCCCCTTGTCGCTTTCTCTCTCTCTGTCTCTCTCTCTGTGTTTCTTACTGCCTCTCCCCCTCCCTTTTCTTTTCTCTCTTTCTCTTGCTCTCTTTTGCTCACTGCCATGCTCTCCCCCTTCCGCCTCTCTCACTCTCTCATCTCATCCTCTCACTCTCTCACTCTGCCCTCCCGTTTTCTCTCTCCCTTCCTCCCTCCCTCTCTACCCCTCCCTCTCTTTTTCTCCCTCCCTCACCAGTGTCTTTCTCTTTTCTCTCTCTACCTCTCTCCCTCCCCCTCTCCCCCCTCCTCTCCTTATCCCTCCCTCACTCTCCTCTCCCTCCACCTCTCTTTCATTTCTTTTTTTCACTCACTCACCCCTCCCCTTTTCTATTCTCTCTCTCATCCTGCTCTCTCATCCTGCTCTCTCATTCTCCCTCTCTCTGTTTCTGCCTCTCTCTCTTTCTCTCTCTCTCCCCCTCATATTCTATTCTCTGTCTATTGTGCTCACCCATTTTGTCTCTTGCTCTCTCTCTCTCTCTCTCTCTCTCTGTCTGTCTGTCTGTCTGTCTGTCTGTCTGTCTGTCTGTCTGTCTGTCTGTCTGTCTGTCTGTCTGTCTGTCTGTCTGTCTGTCTGTCTGTCTGTCTGTCTGTCTGTCTCTGTCTATCTCTTCTGCCCTGTCTCTCTCTGTTCTCTTTTTCTCTGACTGTGAGTGAGTATACCATCAAGTATACCCCCCCCCCCACCTCCACTGCCTCTCATTGGTGCACTAAACAGAGAGGATTAGAATGTGGTTTCTTGTCGTTTTTATTATTTCTGCGATCTGAGATGTATTCTTCATCCACAGTTGTAGTCCATCCATAGTCAGCATCTGAGAGGGTTCCCCAGCAGACTTCCTATAGATGTTCACCTAAAGAACTGACAGGTGCAGTTAGTCTCTCCTGACATCCAGTTTAACTGTGAAAGAGAGCATTTGGAAGTAGGTGATCGGTGGTCGACTGAATGAAACATTCTGATAGAAGGACAGCTAAGATCTACTTCATCTGTGTACTTAAAGGACACATCTCTAATGAATTACTAGACTGGGTACTTTATTTGGGACGCTGGTATCACCAGCCATACATCAGACTAGTTTTTGCCAGTGTTCATATTTCCTGATTTCATGTTACATGTATTTATTAGCACAGGGCATGGCTTCATTTTTAAGCATGTTGTCTCCTTATAAAGCAGTGATAATTGAATTATTTGCAGAGTATTAGTGAGGGTGAGATTGCTAAGGGGGATGTTTGATGGCTTCTGCCTTTTCCCTCTTCCTAAATTTGACTCTCGTTATTGATAGCCTCAGAACACAAAGCTTCAAAATAGGCTGAAATAACAGAAAAGCGCTTGCTGTGCCAAAGAAGTCTCACTGTACATATGCATACGTCTTTTCCCCTACAATTGCCTAGGATGAGAGAGACGAGACGATCCTGGAATCCCTTTGCTGTTGACACCTAGGCCTAATTTGCCAGAATACATTCGATTGTGAAGACGGCCTAATTGCTTCCCTGCAGTGATGACTGACTGTGTGCGTGTGTGTTTTCAGGAGGAGGCGAGCCGGCGCCTGGATAGATGTGAGCCCAAGGTGATGGCCAGGCAGGTGGACGCGGGCACACAGACAGACCCCGTAGTAGTGCTGTCTCTGGCCCAGGCCGCTGTTCTGGGTCTCATATCACAGAATGAAGTATTTGGTGCCACTATTGCCCCCAACGGATTCTACACCGGAGAGCCCAAAGAATCGCCCGCACCCCCAGTAGACGGAGTCGACTACGAATACGCAGACCAATTAATCGGGGCCAACGGAGACTATCTCGGAGACAACATAGGAGAAGAAGGCCACATGCAGCCCAGTTGCAGCCAGAGGAGGTGGCAGGGGCCTCCCCCAGATGGAAAAATGGTAGGGCCTGACCGCCATCCAGGAGTCCACATAGACGGATCGTCCCATGTGAAAGGGGAGGTGGTGAACTCCGGCCTGACGTCCTGTGTTCACATGCTGAATAACCTCGCTCCCAGAGGGGGGCTGGTGCAAGTGGACCCAGCGACCCTAAGAGGTGCCCACAAAAACTGCTCTGAGTGTGAGAGGGACGCGCAAACCCAGCAGGCAAACGCTCATCCACACGCTCCAGCACAGGTGAGCCACCGAGCGGAGACGGCACACCGGGGTGCGCAGGGGCACCACCGGGGCATGGGGCACAGCCGCGGGCGGGTGGAAAACGAGGAGGTGGAGCACGGAAACAGCATGATGAAGCCCGGTCAGGAGGAGGAGATGAGCAGCTACTTCCAGTCGTCCGAGGTGGGGAGCTACGACTCCGGAGAGATGGGCATGGCAGGAGACTACGACGAGAACAGCCAGGGCATGATGTGGAGCGAGGGCGTGGAGGCGAACGGGAGCGGAGCCAGTGTAGCGCCTCCGCCTCACCGGCGCCACGGCGGCCGGAGGGTCGACCGCCTGGACATCAACATCCAGATCGACGAGTCCTACTGCGTGGACGTTGGGGACGGCCTGAAGCGCTGGAAGTGCCGCATGTGCGACAAGTCGTACACGTCCAAGTACAACCTGGTCACCCACATCCTGGGCCACAACGGCATCAAGCCGCACGCGTGCCCCCACTGTGGCAAGCTCTTCAAGCAGCCCAGCCACCTCCAGACCCACCTGCTCACCCACCAGGGCACCAGGCCTCACAAGTGCACCGTCTGCAAGAAAGGCTTCACCCAGACCAGCCACCTGAAGAGGCACATGCTGCAGCACTCGGACGTCAAGCCCTACAGCTGTCGCTTCTGCCGCCGAGGCTTTGCCTACCCCAGCGAGCTGCGCGCCCACGAGGTGAAACACGAGCGCGGCCGCTGCCACGTCTGCTCGCAGTGCGGCATGGAGTTCCCCACGTACGCCCACCTCAAACGCCACCAGACCAGCCACCAGGGGCCCCACACCTTCCAGTGCACCGAGTGCAACAAGTCATTTGCCTACCGTAGCCAGCTGCAAAACCATCTCCTGAAGCACCAGAGCCCAAGGCCTTATACCTGCTCCCAGTGCGGCCTGGAGTTTGTGCAGCTCCACCACCTCCGGCAGCACTCGCTCACTCATAAGGTACTGACACCGCCGGACATCGCTCCCACTCAGACTCAATGACTGCTGTGGCCACACAGTGTAATGTAATGTTTGTACATAGTTTCTAGACTGTTAGGTTTGTTTATGACATGAATGACAGTGGCGAGCGACCCAAAAAAACAAAAAAAACAAACGGGAGCGCCAAATGGAAGGCAACACTTCAATTGTCCAAAGGGCTTCCTTTTGTTCATCTTCTGTCCTTCATCTCCAGTCATCTAAGTGAACTGGACAGGTAAGACCACATGCCCTGACAATCCTCCGCCATCTCCCTTCCTTATGTGTCTGTTGTCTAGCCAATCCAGACGAAGATACGGACATGAAGAGAGGAAGGCGACCAAATACCATTTGAGATTTTGTATCTGTCGTCTGTTCCCCGTGTTACATTAAGCGTTACGTTAACCTTCTTAAGTGGAAAGTTAGTCCTCCTTGTCACGTCCTTCATGAAAATGAGATGACATCATCCCTACTTAGCTGAGACAAAAGACAAATACACAAGTCTTGTAGTAATTTCCAGTCGTCCACAACATGAAACAGTGTAGAATGTGGGCTTTTAGCTTTATGAGTGCTTAAAATCTATAAGGAGCCAAGGATAAACCTAGTGCAGTGAGAGAGTTCTCCTTTGTGGTGATTATTTGTCTGGCAGTGAGACGGGCAGTCACTGCTCCTCCTGGTGGTGGTTTGGGGAAATGGTTTGAGAACATACAGTGGGTGGAGTGACAGCTCGACTGATGTTTGGCAGGATTGGTAGTCAAAATAAGAAAATATATGAGTCTTTGATCTTCATAAACTAGACAACACGAACAAAAATATATAATTAATCCGTTCTTTGTTCTATTAACTACACCTGTCATTTTGTCCTAAATGTGCACTTACTTTGCAGCTGTATTTGGTGTTTGATCCCCCTCCTGAGTGACCTTTTTTATATTTGTGTTTGTCAGGGCATGAAAGGGCACAAGTGTGATGTGTGTTCACGTGAGTTCACCCTGTCTGCCAACCTGAAGAGACACATGCTGATTCACAACAGCATCCGGCCCTTCCAGTGTCATGTCTGCTTCAAGAGCTTCATCCAAAAGCAGACCCTAAAAACCCACATGATCGTCCATCTGCCGGTCAAACCATTCAAATGCAAGGTGAGGTCAAATGTAACTCCAGGGACATTGATAGTTTTGGAAGTGGTATCCATGTTTCTTATATACTATCATTATAATTAGACCAATACGCTGTTCTTATTGGTCCAGAGAAGTTCTAAGTAGTCCGCAAAACCGTTTGCAGACTTCTGAAAGTTCGCAGAGGTCTGCTAACTTTTTTACGGACCTAGCAACAAGCGGTTGCCTTGGAGATTTTGACAACATGGCATCTGCTTTTTCGTTTTTCTGCCAGATTATTGTTGTAGTATATAAGAATCTAAATATGGACTACGGTCTTGGTCAACAAACGTTTTAACAAATCTGTGCTTACGAAGGTGTTTGCAGACCTGACAAAGTCCATATTTGCAGTTTATGTTTGTTAGAGACACTCGGTAAGTAAGATAAAGTGTCCTGTATTGTTTTCCAGGTGTGTGGCAAGTCCTTTAACAGAATGTACAACCTCCTGGGCCACATGCACCTCCATGCTGGCAGCAAACCCTTCAAGTGCCCTTACTGCTCCAGCAAGTTCAACCTGAAGGGCAACCTCAGCCGACACATGAAGGTCAAGCATGGCATGGATGTCTCGCCAGATGGCCCAGGTGAGGTTATCCTTGTTTTATTCACTTGCCTATCCATCTATGCACTATTAGGTGTGGTTTTGCTGGTGCTTGTTATTCTCACTGCCAGATTCAATGCTGCTTAGTAAATGCTTTGTTTATATATATATTTTTTTTTTACAGATAACCTTCCTGAAATGGAAGGACAGGGGCAATATTCAGAGGACAACTTTGGCTTTGCATCACCTGACAGTATGGACAATAGCGGCTCTCAAAACCTTACTAAACTTACTACAGCCAACATGGATGACATGGAGGAGTATTATAACTTTGGGAAGGACACTGGTAGCTACACTACACCCTAAGTAGTGTACTCTGGATTCGGAGAACTTGGAATTATTCGAGACAAAATGGCTACCCTGGCAGTAAGACAATGGGTGGGTTTCAGCCCCCTCCAAGAGCCAGAACTAATGGACCCAAATTGGGGGTGGGGGGGGTTGGGGTTAGGCTCAAGAAGATGCACTTCAAGGGAGCCGTTTGTCTCTGATGGGAGCGACTGTGAGACTGACTGTTGACTGTCTGGTGGGTCTATAAAAAAACGGACCACCATTTCACTGAACAGTTTGAAAGGACAGTCCAACCTGTACCTTGGTATGTTGTGTTGTATGTATCGAGTACTTAACATGAAAAAAGTTAATGGTTTTGCGGAGCCATCCTACTTAAATTTGATGTGCTAGAAGTTTGTTTACCATTTCATTATTCACCAAAATGTATGCCCTTATATTTTTTATTGAAGAAAGTGCCAGATAGTATTTTCAACAAAACCTACACCCTCTTAAAGATATTAAGACACGTACTATATGTGTATATCAGATACAAAGTCACAACATATTCAGTCATAGATTTGAATGCTTCTCTTACTCAAAACGTCCTAAGAGGTAAGTAGTCACCTTCAGGAGACAGGAACAGGAGCCTGTTGGTGCACATGACATAGGTTTTGTGAGCTGATGTCAGGGCTCCACTTACCAAAGTTGCTATTGCTTCATATTGGTTACTACTACAACCACTGTCAAGCTAACACGTGAAGCTCTCCCACTGTACAAACAACATTGCATTGTTCAGTGTTCACCACCACACCTTTCTTCACTTGATTTAGCTAAACATTAATCCTCCCTGTAGTGGAAATACTGTGCTAGTTTTTGAATACTTACTGATACAATGCACTTTTCATCAAAAGATTTTCAGTGAAAATGTTCTTCGAAGTGACCCTGAGAGAACTTGGCCTTTAAGGAAAAGAGTGGAGCGGGCATCAAGTATATCCCAGTCACCCTTACGGCAATATTCCTTTATAAAGACGGTTCTGCCTTTTTCAATAGACTTACCTGCGGTTTTAATTATCTTGATCTTTCTTGTTGGTAAAAACAAATGGTAACTGAGCCATTTGGAGGAAGAATGAGTGGTATGTTTGTTTCAGTTACAGCACTATGTTTCCGTTTTGGGGAGACACCTTACTCCCCCTGACCTGCCATGCAGGTCAGCCTTGATATGCACACTAAACATGAGAAATGGTATACTAGTCTTTTTGGAATGAGGAATATCAAACTGAAAACCTCATAGAAATTGTTATTTAATAAAGGTTCTCTAGTTTAAATGGCTCGAGTTTGTCTGCGTAGATTATTTTCGACTGTGTGTTATTGTGTATGTTTTGGTATGTCTTTGCCTCTCAAACATTCAGCCGTGCAAGATTAATGTTGGTAGTAATTTTTTGACAATATTATGACAAAATAGCCCCACCTGCTGTTTAGATTTGTGTATAACACTATGAATAAGCTGTCGTCATCAGAAACAAGTAAACCAGGTCGCGATGGCCTTTAGTTTGCCCCCTACTGGTGAACAGACTTCCAGAACATAAACGTAACAGTGAGCATCAACAATGAATAGTGACATGTTTTTGTTATGTTGGTTCATTAGTCTTAGCTTTAACTTTGAATTTGACAGAATTCAATGACTATGAGATTAGTGCTGACATTGAATGTGAGCATATTACTTCACACAGCTGATGAATTGTTTAGAATCAGAAACAATCTAAACTAAATCTAAAAAATAAATAAAAATAATAATAAATACAAATATAAAACATAAAATATAGAAACTCCAGTCCTCTTTTACGTTTAGAGCACCACAAGTGTGTCCTTTACACCCTTTTAGTTGCTTTTTATCTAACTGTAACCTGCTCTTCAGCCTTACAAGTAGTTTGCGATGTGCAATATGTTTTGTCGGTTGATAGTTGGCCTAGTGCTGCACTTAAAGATTTTCTTGTTAATAATGAACCAAACTGTTGATTTGGGCATGCCAAGTATCTTTCATGAGCCTCAACCCACCCACGTTACATAGCATAACACTGTTATGTACACTGCTATGTTCCCCATGTCACATTCTAACACCACTACCAAAGTCAAATGCAAAGCCTAGAATTGTCTGTAAACAGCTCTTATGTATGTCAAAAACAAGTCTTATACACTTGCTCAATGAAACGGCTGTGGCCACAAATAATTGTACCCTAAAATGAAGGCACCGAGTACAAAAGGAGTTTGAATTTGTAATTGGTTCATCTAAAATGGAAGAGCGGTCCCCTTTTACACCCTATACTCATGGTGGCATAAGGTAGAAAGACTTATTGGTGAGTGAACAGGGGGGAACGTAGATGATACATCACATGTAGCGTCCACTTTTATCTAAATACACACCTACTAAAACATGGGATTGGCAGTCCAAAGGTGTAAGAAAGCGTTATGATTCAATTTGCTAACGTTTTTATTCTACCCAGCTAGAGACACAATCATGTGACAAATACAAAAACGGAACTTTCAAACTTGATAATGCATTAATTCATAATGTTGTTCATACAGCATTTATTTGGAAAGAGTACCTAGTTGAACATACAAGAATTTAACTTAATAGAAATGGTCTTTCAAGTTAACTCAATAACAGTTAATACACAAAATACACTATTGGACAACAAATATGTTTTTACATAACTTTGGGAAAGGAGAAGGCAGAGGAGCACCAAAACACTATCTGACTTCAAATGGCACAAACATTGTTCCCTCAAAACAGGATACAAATATTCCTAAACATGTCGAGTAATAATGAGGTACAAAATTGTGGACGGAAAATTGTTTCTCTCCAAAAATAAAGTTATACTCTCTTTTTTTACTTTCCCAGCGCTTTGTCCAGGTTGGTCTTTATGGCATCCAGGAAGTCAGATGTGTTGACATAATGCTCATTGAGCTTGCAACTGCAAAGACACAGATACAGTTTATTCAGAAACTAACCACCTTTTACCAATAATTTGGGTCTACACACAACATGTGGAATTGGTAAGTCAGGAGTTCCCAAACTTTACGTAAATTAAAACATTTTAAATGAAAAAGTTAAAACAGCATGAATTACAGTTGAGCCACATTCTCATTTGGAAAGAGAATTACATTCAAATTGAAGAACGCAACAAAATCTTATGCTAGACATCAGCTATGGATCCAAACACATTCAAGGTTCATGTTCTGTTTTCAAGAACCATTTGAGGCCATTATTATATATATATATTTTATTTTTTTCATGAACTTTCAAGGACCATGGGAACCCTGGGTAACTGAGTAGCATTCTAAAACAAAAGAACTCACTTGGAAAGGCCATGGATGCAGCCTGCAAGGTCCTTGGTCATCACACCACTCTCCACAGTCTCCACACACACCCTCTCCAAGGTCTGAGAGAATCTGGAGGAGAACATAGAACAATCAGTGTTTGTTTAATGTTTACTGTCCCCACTTTGTAAAAACTAAGGCAGCTACGCAACTGTGCTGTAGTTGAAAATGAGTATCGCCAGTCATCACTTTATTAAGTCAGGGTTTCCATCCAGCTTCCCTCTGTGCTCAAGACCCCTTGTCCAAGCAAAGATGCTGGCAATGGGGTTGGTGCTCGTGGGTCGTCCCTGGAATAGAATTAGAAAAAGCATTCAGAAATGGGTTCGAATAGCGTGTCAAAAAACATCTGGCGGTGTTGACAGGGCCTTACCCTCTGGTGCTCACGGAAGTGCCTGGTCACCGTGCCATGGGCCGCCTCGGCCTCGATGGTCTTACCATCTGGACACACGAGCACTGAGGTCATCAGGCCCAGGGAGCCAAAGCCTACAGACGCGTAGAGTAAAACAAGACTAAGTCAATACCTTGTAGCAGATCCACTCACTAAATCAAGTTCATAAAGGAGGTCACAGGGGAAGTCCTCTGTGTTTATAAAGTGAGTAACGGAGTAATGTGCAAGGGATCCATGACAGGTTATAGAGTGGACGTGGCCGCCAATAAAAGGCATTCGGCATTTTGAAGTTCAGAGACAATGAGTGGGTAATCTGCATAGCTTCTGAGGTTAAACTTGACAGCCTTTTGCCTCACCCTGAGCCAGAATGTCTGACTGAACATCTCCGTCATAGTTCTTGCATGCCCAAACAAAACCTCCGGAGGATTTGAGTACCTGGGCAACCATGTCATCAATCAGGCGGTGCTCATACCAGATCTTCAGTCTGTCAAATTCTGGTTTGTAGTTCCTGCAGGAAAAATGTATTTCTATTTTAACATTATGCTATGTTCACATGGTAATAGACTTTAAGTGAAGTATATTATCACAAGTCTTACGCCTCAAAGATTTCTTGGAAGATGTCCTTGAACCTCCCATCATAAGCCTTGAGAATGGTGTTCTTGGTGCTCATGTAGAGAGGCCACTTTTTCTGGATAGCATACTGGAAGCAGCTGTGGGCAAATCCACTGATGGACTAGAGAAAGAAAAAAGTAAGTAAACTGTGACCTGACTGACAGCTGTAATGACATTGATTGGCAGCACCTCTAATTAATCTCCAATAAGGCCACACTCACCGCATCAGTGTTGTACATGCCCATTCCACAGCCACCAGAGGGGAAATCATACACCTCCCACTCTTTCCCTTTGCTTCCATCACTTGGGGTGAACACCATCTTAAACTTGCCAGGCTGGGTAATAACAAAGTCTGTGGCCTTGTACTGTACAAAGAAATGAAGTCAAATACAGGCACCTGGCATTCTTCAAGAATCATCGACGTCCTCAAATAGTATGCGCATAGTGTTTAAGTTAATCTGCTGAATGCTGCCAAGCATCAAGTGACCAGCAGTTCTCGGGCTCCAAGTTTAATACAAGCTTGCAGGCAAGAACAGAGTGTCGCAAAATAGCGAATGAACACAGTCTTTCTTGTAGCATGAAAAGAACCCTATCTGGCTTTCCCAGATATGACCTTCAACTAAGGGTTGTAAATCAGGTGCTAGCACGTACTGATCCTTTTCACTCCCAACTCAGGTGAAGTTATCAGTAAACCTAAATAGACACAGTGCTTAAAATGTACACGTCTTTGTCCTGCACAATCTATAAAATCGTAAAGTTTACACTTTTTTTTATACAATGGCAGAGGCCTACACATTCCAATCTGGGTTACATCATGGCAATCAAACCTCTAAGTATATACTTATACAGAACATCATAACAGGGTTATATTCACTGTATGCACTCATTTAAATTGGAACCATATCAAATAAACAGAAGTATAATTGCAGGGCCAATTTGGTAATTTCCCAACAATGGCTGATTTAACTACAGTACCTGGTCACCAAAAGCATGTCTGCCGATCGTGATAGGCTGCGTCCAACCGAGTACAAGACGGGGTATGTTCTTGCAGATGATAGGCTCACGGAAGACAGTGCCTCCCAAGATGTTCCGGATGGTTCCATTGGGGCTCTTCCACATGTTTTTCAGCTTGAACTCTTGGGAATATGCATTAAGATTTACGTTGAGAAAGGATGCACAATTGTATTCGACATTAAATCAATCTTTTGACGGTATGGTGGCCAGACAACATACCTTCCACTCTTTCCTCATCGGGGGTGATGGTGGCACACTTGACCGCCACGTTGTATTGCTTGGTGGCAAGTGCAGAGTCAATCGTGACCTGGTCATTAGTCTGGTCACGGTATGGCAGGCCCAGATCATAGTATTTCAGCTCCACATCAACATTAGAGAGGATGAGCTGTAGAAGCAGGACAGATGCAACATATTTACAACCGGTCTCAACATTAATAAGATCCTGATAGTTGTAAGTTAGGGTACCTTCTCTTTGATAAACTCCCATATAATGCGAGTCATCTCATCTCCATCCATCTCCACCACGGGCTGGTCCACCTTGATACGTTTAGTAGCATCTATAACGATTCAATATGAGATTTTGACGTGCACAATATAAAGAATATTCTGATTAGGATGTTAAGGACGGGAAAAGAGCATAAACCAGTTTAACTACTTGGTCACGCTGTCCAGTATGGAAAAGACCAGCTTGACAACCTGTTAGTTAACTACCTACCTTCCCCCATGTCTACTTGTCCTCACGTGTGACTGACTGTCTGGAGTAAACCGTACACTAAATGTGCATTCTAAATGCTTGTCAAACTTACTAGATAACAGCCTTGAGTTAAATGTGGCTTGTAAATGAAAAATAGGAATCTCACATGGTTGTTGTTTTTGGAATGTTTCGCCTGGCTAATGTATCATTATATAACGCCACGCACCATATTGTGCCACGCATCAAATTGATAGCCATCTGACCTATCTGCTACCTACTAATGTTTGGCTAAATATAACGATAGCATTCTGACATTTTCAAAACAAAAGCGAAAGACACTATTAAGCTCATTCAAACAAACTAGCTGAACACAAACAAGCTAGATGAACACAAACAAACTACCCTACGTACAACATAATTCAGTCGACTCACAGTTCCTCTGTTGTAAATTTTGGAAAACTACAGCAGGCGCGAGCACAGCGGGATTTTCCGACAGTGAAGCGGCAGCACATCTTGAGATGGAGCAAAGAGCCCTCAAGTACCCTGCCATGGTCGACTGCAACTGTTATCGTACACCGCTGAACTAGATTGCACACTTTTTAAATGAGTGAACAACTAACCGGTAAATAAATGAGGTTACAAAAATATATGGGCGGTTATAATTCCCACCACGTCAGTGTCTACACAAACGAAACCTCGCATGGCCAATCAGTGACATGCATTTGACATTTATGCATTTCTCGTGCTCTTTGACGTAATGTTGATGTCTCAATTAGCCTATTATTTAAGTTAAAGTTTTTATGTTTCCTGTAACTTTTATTTTTTTATTAACTGACATGAATTGGAATTTCCTTATCTGATTGTAAACCGTTGAATTGCCCAAACTTTCCCAAATAAATATACTAGCGACTCAAATCGAGTAAAATTGCCATATGAAGGTGGGCGTGGCTGACTGCCTCAAATGTCTTCATATGCTATGTCCCCCTCTACAGGAACATGGAAATACAGTGATATTGAGAGTTAGATACACTCCTAGCCATAGAGACGTTGTACTGGGACCGATTATGACTCTTAAGGCCACTACACACTACGTGCCATTTTATTGGGACTGGAATGTTTTAGTGAGAAGGGGGGCATGAAATGTTGCATATGCTACCACCTGCTGAGGTAATGTAGATTACACACACATTGAAGTTGTCCAGTTTATAATGTGGTCTCGACATTTTTAAGGTTGTAAATGATCATCATAGGCACTGTGTCAGTTTTGGATACATGATTTCTGTCATAGACTTTATCAATAAAAAAATGTAATAAAAAGTACTTTCAGTAACATTTTTATGACTTTGGGAATTTGATGTTAATTGAAAAAATAATATAGACCATTCAAGAAAGGACAATAAAGCACATACTTATGTAACAGCAAAACAAAAACTATATCTTGTATTTAATTGCACTTACAAACCCCTGATCAGGTTATGATGCTATCATGTACATTAAGTGTATGTTCAAAAGAGGCTAAAGTAACAAAATGCAAAGATTGCACATAAATTAACATAATCAAGTGAAACATAAAACAGCATCAAATAGCACTGAAACATAAACAAGCCAGATATTGCTCTTTGGTAACTAATCATGTGCCACAATATTTCTGAAATAGTTCAAACTAATTTTACATAATAGGGTAAAAAAAAAATCTGACTGCTGAGAACCCATTAAGTGCATCTACAATGATGTGCTCCAAGAGTTGCATTTTTTAGGAGATGAGAATTCACAACTGTATCGTACTACAGATATCCTTGTCAAGTAGTTTTGTAGAACCATTCAGATTGCTTTAACGGTTTCAGGACCATATAGTTCAAAGGAGGATGGCCAAGTGACTAAGTGGGGGCTGCCACAGTGCCTTTTTTGTCACTGAAGAAACTTTTTAACATCAGGACTTGCCCGATGCTGACTGCAAATAGAATGAAGGTCTCTCCAATGGACCAGAAGCTCACACGTTCATGAAGGTCTTCTGCTCGGATACGGTCATGTGCCTCCCGTAGCCTGTACCACGTTTGAGAGTCAGACACCACCTTAAGAATTTCATGGATAGAGAGGCACGCTGACTCCATCTGAAATATAGATTGTTTAGAGAAAATGATCTTTTTTTTTTCTTCTTATATGAAGCATTAGAGAGCCTTTGAGCATTGAATATGGAACCTGGCAACGCTTAACGGACAGTTGTTCTGAAGTTTACCTGGGTCAGTGCTGTGGCTTTGATCATGTCAGGGAGAAGTGGCCTCTCATCCCCTGCACGGAAGTCCAGGTAAACTATTTTGTGGGAGAACGTGGAGAATTCATTGCTGAAGCATACTTTGTAAACACCTTTCATAGTTGTGGTGTGAGAAAAACTGTCATATTGCTTCTTCCTATCCTGATAGAGGACATTGCTCAAAGGATCTGTGACAAAGCAGTCGACATCATAGTTTCCCCCTGCTATTACCTAAAAAGGAAGGGAGAGAAGTATTAGGAATATAAGTCAACCAAGGTGTTCAATCTTTCATGTCGGCTACGTGTTTAAACCTTAATTGTCTAGACAAATCGAACTAAAATCAACCCTGCTAATAATGCATATGACTCCAAACAGCGTTATCTAAAATCACTTACTTGAAAGTCTATGTCAAATCTCACGCCATTCTCAAGTTCTTCGTAAAAACATTGCTTTTCGTTGTCCGGTAATTCAAACGTTAACTCTGTGCTACAAACACAGATAACATGTAACATCAAACTGCAAAGTCCAAGGTAACGCATGACGCAGCTAAATAATAAGAGAGCAAAACTTAAAAATATTTACTGTCACAATTACAAGGTACACCGTCTTAGGAGACAGAATTATTCCTTGCAGTGAATGTGACATATGTGGCTCAAAAACTTTTCTGATCTCAACCACAACTGACGTGGCATGGTATTAAACCTCTTCCGGGTCACGGTGCTTCTTCATAATGTAAACAAGTGAGCCTGGTTGACGCGAACGCTGACGTTGACATAGCACAGAATTCTTATTTGATGTTTCTGCTTTTTCTATTGTATTGTAAAACTGCTGTTAATAAATACATTGATTGATACAATTTAAAAATTAAGTAATTTTTTTTTACAAAAAGACTCACAGCACAGGGACACGTACCGTGGGAGGGACCATATGTATATCTATGGGAGGGACTTGACCATAGCGTGGACTTGACAGTTTACTATGAAAGTTCAACGGTAACTGCTGTCATAGACAGCGTTATCACGGGGTTTGAGAGGTAGGCTAATGCATTACTGTTTGAGCGAGTGTACCTGTAAATTGACTAATGGCCATGTCTGCATTTCACGGAATCTTATGTTTACAGCGTCATGTAAAGTTAAAGTTTAGATTCAAGTTGTTGAGATGTTGAGATGCAGAGCCTGTGCTAGAGAAGTCGTTATAGCTGTCAGCTGTCAGCTTAATTGTTTTAATATTCAAACAGGAAAAAATCAAAATAAAGGAGTTTATTATATTTAAATATGCAGAAGGTGATGGATTTTAAGCAGTTTGCGGAGGAACATGCAACTGGTGTTGCAGTCGCCCTTCTAGTAGGTAATCTAACTTTGTAAACTACAGCCTGTATATAGTAGGCTAAATCAAATGTAGGGACGTTTGAATATCTGGATTTGTAATAATTTTTTCCAATTATCTGACAGGAGTGAGCAATGTGGCCTTGCGCAAATGGAAGGGGAATGTGCCGGAGCAAGGCCAGGCTAGATTGCAAAACAGTCCTGATTACAGGGGCCAACATCACTGGCATTGGGAAAGAGACAGCCATGGACATGGCCCGCAAAGGGGAAACCTTGCGAATTCCCCCCAAATTGTTCTTATTAAAAATTGTAAATCTCCACTAAGTGTTTGCTGCTGGTACCCTAACTGCATGCTTGCATGTGTACAGGGGCCAGAGACATGACCAGAGCCAACAAGGCAGCAGACGAGATCAGGAAGAAGACCGGTAATGGAAACGTGGTGGTAAAATATCTGGACCTAACCTCACTGCAGTCAGTCAGGGAGCTTGCCAAAGATATCCTGGAGAACGAGGACAGGCTTGACATCCATATCAACAACGCAGGTGCAGTACAGTCACACGATTTAGCCAAGGCCGTAATCATAATATATATTGCCCCCCCCCCCCCCCCCAATATTCCCCAATATAGGGAGTCAGATGGCTGAGCGGTGAGGGAGTCGGGCTAGTAATCAGAAGGTTGCCGGATCAATTCCCCGCCGTGCCAACTGACGTTGTGTCCTTGGGCAAGGCACTTCACCCTACTTGCCTCGGGGGGAATATCCCTGTACTTACTGTAAGTCGCTCTGGATAAGAGCGTCTGCTAAATGACTAAATGTAAATGTAAATATTCAAATCTGGTCAAAATGTCCCCCCCAATATATTGATATAAAAATATAAATGTGCTACGCTACCACAGGCAATCACACACGCTGTCCGAAATTATCAATAAAAAAGATATTTGTCCCCGGAATGTTGACTCCATGGCTACGGCCTTGCATTTAGCAAATAGCCTTGATGTCCAGGAAAGTACAACATGTAGATCTGATTTTAAAAATATGTCTTATTGTTCTGTATACAGTAGAGAGACTCTTGTTTTTCCAATCCATTAAATTCAGGAATCATGATGTGCCCCAAAGGGAAGACTGTGGATGGCTTTGAGAAGCAGTTTGGAGTAAACCACCTTGGACACATCTTTCTGCCCAACTGCCTCTTGGATCTGCTGAAGAAATCCACTCCCAGTCGTGTTGTTAACGTGTCTAGTCTGGCCCACGAGACAGGTAAAGGGGATTCTATGTAAATTCACTAAGACTTAACAGACCAACCTTGGAAAAAGAATGACAATTTGGTCTGAAAATGTTTTGTAGTTCAAGATTTTTTTTTATTCTTATTTATTTATTTATGAACTGTTAACCGTTGCATGTTAGCTTGTTTGATGATGATGATACAAAACCTTTTTTTACAGGCAAGATCCATTTAGATGACATTAACCTTTACAAAGACTATGACCCTGATGTAAGCTACTTTCAGAGCAAGCCAACCAATGTTCTCTTCAGTAGAGCGTTAGCAGCCAAACTAAACGGTGGGTTTAATTATATACATATTTGATCCCAGACAAAATATGATATTTGTAGTCTCTTAACTGCGTAACTGTGTACAGCCTTCACCCTGGCATCATCCGTACGGAGCTGGGCCGTCACTTCTTCCCCACCCTAGCCCTGTGGAACTAGATCTTGGCTGTGCCATTAATTGCACTCATAAAGACGCCCTGGGAAGGGGCTCAGACTACCATTTTTTGTGCTGTGGATGAGAACCAAGCCAACGTCACTGGCCTGTACTACAGGTCAGTGCATTAGACCCTGATTGACCAACAGGAACAAAAAAGTTCATTTTTTAATCATGTTTAAAAAGTGATAATAAGTGTCGTCCTACTCCCAATAAATTCTTTCACGTTTTTAGAATGAGCATCTGACAAAGTTTAGAGTCAGTTGTGTACAGATTTGATTTCATCTATCCTTTTCTCTCTGTGTTCCCCCGGGCAGTGACTGCGGCCCCTAAAGAGGTTGCCCCACAGGGTTGGGATGACGAGGCTGCAAAACGACTGTGGGATATCAGTTCCTCCATGGTGGGCTTAGCCTGATGGAGTCACTACGCCCATATCCTAAAAGAGGTAAAGCTACTGGCACTATTGCAAGCAGGTTAGAAGGTTTCCGGTTCGATTCCCGTCTGTGCAAAATGGCGTTGTGTCCTTGGGCAAGGCACTTCACCCTACTTACCTCGGGGGGAATGTCCCCGTACTTACTGTAAGTCGGTCTGGACATGAGCGCTGCTAAATGACTAAAATGTCAAATGTAATTGTAAAATGCAAGCAGGTTTGGATATTTTAGGATCTAAATAAGCATATTATCAGTGCAGGGCTGAAAGAACCACTTATGATATAATTGAATGATGGGATATTGGTTGCTCCATTTATAGTGCTACAGGACATACTTTAATCTCTATGACTCTGTATCTACAGCTTGCTCTTTGTATGACCTACCAGTATAATGTTTCCTGATCCAATGGGTTGGATATCAAAATGCAGTGAAACATGGTTAAATATCACTACTGGTATGTTTATATTTTAGTTGTAATCCAGCGGTAGGATCATCATTGGATACCTTGAATTTTGAATACATAATTCTTTAGTAGTTATATTTTCTAAGATAATTATTGTATTTTCTCATAATTGATAACAGTTAACAGTTGTTTTTTTCTTATGAACATATTCTGCTTTATCTAATAAAGGAAAATACAAAATGCATATGAAACATGGTGGTAGAAGATTTTGGAGTTTTGGAGATAGGTTTGCATGCTCTTTATTGGGCATCTCTTTATTATTTCTCCATACAGTTTACCACCATGTTAAAAATCTGATATCCAGATGTTCTCAATCATAGGATGAACCCACCTTCAACTGGACTCACTTAAATGTTTTAGGTTTTCTTCTTTTTAGTCAAAAAGTCATAATAATTTGTGGCACACACATCATCGTTTTGGCCACAGACCATTTAACACAGTGGTATAAAATCACAAATAGATTGATTTGGGGTTAATCAGTATAATAACCCATCCTGCTAAATGCAAATTTAAGTTTGAATTTGAATGATAAAAAAAAAAAAGATTGTTACAAAAGTTGGATGAAAATTAACTTTAAAAATGAACTATAGTACCATCTTGTGTTCAGTACAGTTACTGCAACCTGAATTATATTTGTGGACAAAGATACATCAGATAGTTAAGCAACTTGAATACATTAAAGATCCATTCTTTATATTGGTCATAACATGCATCAAGTCATTCATAATAGTGTTTCAATGATGTCCAGATCTGCATGAAAACATACCTTTGCACATTCCTGCAGAGTGGATCATGACATATTTGAAATGTATTAACAACCTCTAATGACTAACCAGTAGATAAAGTCACTGACTATGTTCTATCCACAGGTAGACATGACTTACCTTGTTACGTGTTCTCATTCCTTTGTTCATTCGTACAAAAGCATTGCTTAATAATCAATTTAACTTTGTTGTACAACATATCTCTGAATGGCCTGAAGTTATCCAACTGTCTTGACTTAGTTACATACTGTAACACACAAATTCAGTTAATGACAGTAAAACAGAAATGTAGTTAATTTGGTTATTTCAGTATTATCTACAATACATTTCTCTACCTGTGCCCGAATGCAACCGAATACAGGACTACAAGTCTGAGCCAAAGCTTTTCCAGTTGTGTTCCTAGCATGTAGTTAATGTCAGACACATGCCCTTATCAGTTCTCCGTCCAACGAATACGGAATCGACAGCTGGGCTGGAAAAGTGATAAGGAGATGTGAGCGACCATAGGTTCAACAAAAGCAACAGCCCTAGCAGACTGATGGGTACTTTAGTGAGACTCCAATTTGCCCTCCAAAGAGCCAGTCTCACAATGTCCATAAAATCCTACATATTGCCTAAAACTGTTGTCCCATTGCATGAGCAAATAAGATATGTCCATTCCTATCAATCTCTGCAAAAAGTCCCTTTGTGACTTTTTCAATAAATTCACATCTGCTCCATCCTCAGGAAGGTGTGCAGAAGGAGGCGAAAAAGACTTAGGTCTGGATCCATTGCACGCCGGGAGCAGTGACCAAGGTTGCGACCCACTCAGTAACCCCTCACGGTTTGACTGCCTACCTTTTGAGACACACCCCATTGATGAGTTTTATTTCACTGCAACCCCGCCTGGCTCAGAACAATCTCTTGGCTGTCATTGGTTCAAAATTAGAACTCACCATTCCTGCCCCCTGGGGCCTGTGGATTTAAGCCAAATAGTTGTCTTAACCTGTCAATCACAGAGAGGTCGGCCAGTAGTATTACAGAAGCCAGGTTTGGTGGGCGGGTTCCACACAGGTGTGGCTTAGAAGCACATTCCAAAATGAACATACCTGTCAGCTCTGCTCGTGTTCCAGAACAGAGAGACCTTCTCTGGGACCCCCCCCCCCCCCCCCCCAACCTGTTTAAATGGGTTCCATTGGAAAGCAGGGCATCATTCAAATTCCAGTTCTATTGAGCTGTTACATATCCAGATGTGGTATGAACAATCTTCACTTTGCTGTGAGAAAACTTACAGTGAGACTGCCTTAGATATTTCCAATGCTATAAAATACCTTCAAAAATACTCTCCTTCGAAACTCCTCTTTAGCTTTTTAATAATAAGACCATTAGGTCATAATATTTGATATTGTCCTGTAAATAAAGTACAAGCTCATTGACCATACTTTGTGCTTCTCTACCCTAACCTCTAGTTTTCACTAGTTTTAATAGAGAAACAGATGTTCACAGTGGGAAAACATTATGTTCCAAATTACATACAGTGACTTAAAGGACAGATACAGGCAGTGGCATGTGCATTTTCCCTCCCAGCAACTCTTCTCAGATCATCTACGCCTGCTTGCTCACTCCGGAAATAAAAAAAGAATTTGTGTGAAGTGGATGTTTGTGTTTGCACAAAAAATGTTTTCTGCTTTCTGTGTCTCTCTGACTACAGAGGTGAGTGAGTGAGCCTGAGGCAGGTGTGGGAATGCAGGTTTGCTGCATTCATGGGCCTAGGAGCAGCCACTGTTCTCACTACCTGTGTGGACGAGTCCAAGCATGCTGAGAGCTTAATCAGAGCAGCCACAGTGACTAAGCTCCTCGCAGTCATCAGCCTCTAACTCACCGCACTGCTTTTGGAATAAGAGGGTTCAGGGCACGAGACTCATTTATCTTGGTAGATTTGAGGTGTGGCTAAACTGTAGAAAGCAAAAGATCATTGTGTACTATTCTTTATTTGCCACAGGAAAACACAGTTCCTTTGTTGCGGTCTTCACAGGTAAAGGATAGTCCCAGTTTTATGTTTTGTGTTGAGGTTTGAGGGCTTTTCACTGACCAGTGTGTAAAAGAAGGGTTTGTCACTAAGGTAAAGGTGCCTTGGGTTTCTGATCAGTGAGCAGTTAGAAGCATGTGGCAAAAGCAGGCAGGTCTTTCCTGAGGAGCTCAGTCCAGAGCAGTGAGCGTGCGCTAAGCCGGGCGGACAGCTGACTCAGCACCTCCCCTGCTGTCTGTGGGTTCACTCAACAGCGTCTTTATCCCTGGCGACAGAACACCACCCCGGGGCCTGAACATCCCTCCCGGCCTTCAGCAAATCCCCACTGTGGCCCTGAAATTCTCATGAACCTTCCTGATCCACAGTAAATATACGCCCTTTACAGGAAGAGCAAGTATCAGAAGTGCAGATTCTATAGCACTGTTGTGGATGTGTTGTCCTTCTTGGTTTTTGGTTATAGTTAGGCACTACGCCAGATCAAGACCGTATAAAATTATTGTAAAAAAACAAACAAACAAAAAAAACAGCTAAAGACTTCTATGCATAACAATAAAGATCAGGTGAATTATTTTTTTTATTGTTAAAACATTTAAACTCAGCTATTGATCCAGGAGGGGCCGTGCTGCCAGGCCCATGTGTAGCCATGTGACTTGACCTCCTTCCGCCTGGCTTGACATGTTGCTCTTGATATTCTGTGATGTCTTAGCATGCCATTGTCAGTGGAAAGGCCGTGGTCATCTCGACTGGCTTTGTGGACGATTATTTAGTTGAGTTCTTCCTGTCGGTGTGAAAGTCTGGCACTATGCAAACAGGGATCATCGCCTCTTTATCCAGTTCCGGCGTTCCTCCGCACATCAGACGACAGGGCCGCTCATGTGGACCAGAGGAGATCTGCTAAAACATCTTCTGTCGCTCGCTGGCCCAGTCACCGGGATTAACCCAGCTACATTCCCAGCTCTCTCTGTCTCTCCCTCCCTCCCACCCTCCTTCCTAAGTATTTGCCAATAAATAGTTTTAAATTAACCAGAGAGATGGGAAAATGTGTCTTTGTAATTAACTACTCCTGATGGTTCATACTTTGGATTATATAAAGGTTTAGTGTAGCATGTGGCTACTGAAGAGACTCGGTTGATTCTGTGGAGCATTGTTGACATTGTATTATTTTATAACACCTTCTTTATCCTCGCATCCTACGTAAAGTGTTTGTCCTGTGTTTGTCCAACAATTACGCACCCATAGTGAAGAGAGGCTCTCCACCCAGCCTGAATATTACGGGGCACAATGTAAGAGGAAATCCATCTCCCCTCAGAAAATGCTTTAGCTAATTGTGAAATGATGAAAGGCAAATGTGTGGGAGAGACACGGGGGACTCTTCATTTCCGATTCACTCACTGCTCTTATAAGGAAACAGGAAATAGCAGTCAATCTGAGAAGGCTCGAGGAGGATGACTTGTGTTATGTATGTTTGTGTGTGTGCTTGTGTGTGTGTGTGTGAGTGTGAAAAGGCGAGAAACGGGGAGAGCAGTGCATGCGAGCAGACACTATCCGACATCCTTGCATGTGCACTCCTCTGTAATTGCAGTTGGGCATGTATTGTATGTCACGTGTTCATGGGTATGTTCCTGTTCATTCATCACAATTAATACAATGAACTGGAGAGAGAACTACAAGCTAACTAATGTCCTTTGCTGCCTCCCCTCGCATGACAGCCCAGGTAGTCAACATATGATCCATGGATTCTTGGTACTTCCAGACCACCCCCAATCCATTTCGGCACACTGAATAGCACTCAGTTGCCATGGACACAGATCATGTGGGGTTTTGAATAATGTGTCCATGACAACAAACTAAAGCTCTCAGTTTATGTGTTTGAGGCTGCATGTGTAAGTGTGTGTGTGTCTGTCTGTGTGTGTGTATGCGCGTGCGTGCACCTGTGTGTGCATGTGTGTGTCTTTGTATTCCTTTGCGTGTATAATATAAGCCTT
Source organism: Hypomesus nipponensis (assembly GCF_054491055.1). Classification (NCBI taxonomy): domain Eukaryota; kingdom Metazoa; phylum Chordata; class Actinopteri; order Osmeriformes; family Osmeridae; genus Hypomesus; species Hypomesus nipponensis. The sequence goes on from NC_140379.1 coordinate 5,730,760, forward strand.
GACAGAAAGAGAGAAAAATTATATTCTTGAATGCTCTGTACTGTGTGTCATCTGAAAAAAGGGGGCTGCATTAACGGTTAGTGCAGCACAGAATTGGAGAGACGACAAGCGGCTCTGGGAGGCCTCTAGTGTAGGAGCTGCTGTTGTACTGCGCTACACCCCTGTTGTCCACTGAAGAATGAAATGTGATCATGGAGCGCTGCCAGTACACATCAGGACCCAGCACTTGAAATGGTAAGGCACTGGACTGTGACATCTCACAACCGTCAACACCACACTCTTACCACTAGAGGCCCCCACCACCACCACCCCTCCAACCCCCTCACCACCACCACCACACAGACTTGTGGACCAGCCTGCATTTATGAAAGACAAGAGGTTGGCTATATAATTCTTTAAATAATTACATTGTGAACTGATTCGGTGCAATTCCCCTGAGATCCTCTGTGATTTTATGCTTATAGAAACACCTCAAAATAGATTTTCTGAACCAATTTCTTTGTTTACCCGAGTGTAATTCCTCTTGTCTGCAGTGTGAAGAATTACTCTTTCTGTCCACCAGAGGATGCTGTCTTTCAAATAACCTGCTGACACAATTGGTTACTTTGCTAACTTCTCTGTATTTTAAGTATCCCTGCAAGGATTTATACATTTTTTGCCAGAGTTTCAAGATTCTGTGAGAATAGTAGTCATGCAGTAGAATACATACATAGACGTACATCATCCGCTTTAAGGTATTCTTACTATACTTTGATTTAAAGAAGGTTCAGTTTTAGGCTGAAATATTTGTTATGCTTAAAATAACTTTGTTGTGTACATTTTGTCTTAAAAAGCTGTGGCTGTTGACTAATGCTCCAGTGAGTTTTCTATTTGCTCATTGCAGTTTGGAGGTAATATTACAACATCTTACAATAGGAAATAACTTAAAGCAAAATAAGGAATAATTTAAAAGATTCATTGCAACATGCCCTCAGAAATAATATGTTTATGCTGGCAAATTAATCGTCATACATTGTTGTGGTGCTTGGTGTGTGTTTATCTGAGTAAAAGATCAGTTTCTACCACCCATGACTTCATTTCCACTGAAAGAGAGACAAATGGCCTATTACTACATATGGGTATGACAATAACGAGGACATGTGTTATATTACTGTCACTTTTTGTTTGTATAAAAAAAGAGCTTGTTTTTACATTGTCTTAGTAGCTGGGAAAGAGATTCAACAAAGCAGATTCTAAACCAAGAGTTCCAGCCTTGTTTTCGGATCCAGACAGTGACACGGCTGATGTAGAAGCACAGAGGACATCTAGAAGAGTCTACGCTGGTCAGGTTGCTTTTCCTCCGCAAGATACGTCGGCCCTCAGTGTCTCCGCCGTCTCTTTCAGAGGGTGCGTGTGTTGTTGTGCACTGCGGGCTGCGAGCACAGGCTCTCTTGCAGCTTTGAGTCTAAGCGAGGCAGACTGTGAGAGGGTTATTAGTCCCTTCGCCTTCCTCAGGGCATGGCAAAGGCAACTGTGGCGAGACTGAGACACAAATAGATTTTCTAAATATGGGGGCCTCCAATAGAGAAAATGCAGAATCTAATATTGGGCTTCTGAATCCAACATGTTGGGTGAAGAAACAAAAAGAATCCGTGACGAATCGAACCATAGGTGACATTTTCAGGATGTGTCAGTGTGTCTGTCTGTGCTTGTATGGATTTCCATTTTGTGAAGCCACTTTCCTTAGCTGGCCCACATTTAGACTGAATTGGTTTTAATTTGATTCGTTTGTAGATTGCGTTAAACAATATGTGATGCCTGCCCATTCACAAATACTTTGAAAGACTGTGGATGACGAGATGGTGGACCAATCTGCCTCCATCCTGGAGTGAATCTAAATGTCAGGGAGGCACGTGGCGGAGCAATGACTTGCAGGGTTGGAGAGGGGCAGAGGAGGGGGTAGGTGAGAAAACAGGGCTTTGGTTATTAGCTGAGAAACAGGGATGTTTGTAGTACTGTCACTAACTGTCACTACATCTCAGCCGTATGTTGGGGTCTACTTTGGCAACCCTGAAGTCAGGCAGAGGAGCTATCATTCAACAGCGTTACACTGTCGGGGAAGTCTGTGAGGGTTACGAATCCCTTCTATTCTTGCATATTTCATTGAACCTACATCGTCATGATCCTGTATATTTGACTGCACTCTCCTCCTTCCTCGTTCTCCATCCAGGAGGTGGGAATCTGTCACAGCAGATGTTGACTAAACGCTCGGTGGTCTCGGGCAAAGCTGTCCTCTGACCGTCAGCGACATCTGAAGATGCGGCAGCCTTGTGTTCAAGGACAGTGCGGCTTCTCTGTCTGATTATGACACTTCCCCTTTCATTAATATGCTTAACCTCCAGCTTGGGTATATGTCATTTGCATGGCATTAGCATATATCTGAGGCCCAGCCATTTGTAGCTGCAGAGAATGGGGCTGGCGGGGTTTTCGGAAAGGCACCTGTTAGGCAAGGGGACAGATGCTGCTCCGGCAGGTTCAGAGTGGGGCCAGCAGGGGACAGAGTGGGGACTGAGCGGATGACTAACATCGATGAATCCACTTCCCTTCGGGTCGCTCCTTTCTCCATTACACTTGTTTGTAGTATTCTTCAAACGTGGATGAGTGGAAACGGCCTTTACCATTGCTCTTGATACTGCTGATATCTGTCCGTATTGATATGAAGCAGTGATGCATGTACTGTAAAGGAAACGTGTAGGATTTAAGTGGGATTATCTCTTCAGGGCTAGCCGACATAGGATAACGAGTCATGCGGATTCTGTTTGTGTAACAGTGCTGATCGTGGCTAGAGGTACAGGTATTTTCTAGCATGACGGACCTGCTAAGCAGTTTTCTTTCAACCCTCATAAAATGAAGCCTTACTGGTAAAATCAGACATCAGCAGAGACACACTTGAAAGTCCCTGAAGGATAACAAAATGTTCACTTCTTTTTGTGTCTGCACATCTCACTGTCCAATTGTTGAGATGACTGTGTAGTGTGTACCATCATATGTTGCGCCATCATAAGTAATGACAATCATTTTATAACAAAGTGACATCTGACAGGATGGAAAAATCACAAGTGTGGGAAGCCTAAGACAGTTTTTCTGTCTAAGCAATTGCTTTAAAATAACGTTGTTTTTCTCTAAATCAAGAGCTTAACCTTCCAACAGTATTCAGGCCAAGATAATACAAAATCCTCTCCATCATTTTCAAACAATTACATTTTTTTCAATTCAGTGACTGCTTTGAGCAAAAAGTCTGACTCACAATTTAGCAGTGCACTCCTGTGTTTGTGTTCATTTTGACCATGAGGTAACGTGTGGGCGGTGGGGTTGGGTTGAACCCAATCACAGGCTCACAGTGGCAGTCTGGTGGGCCTGCGTTGGTTGGGTGGAGGATGCTGCAGCCAGGTGGTGACCCTGCATGCAGTATCTGGTACATGGCACTCTGCCCAGGGCTGGGGGCCAGGGCCACAGCCAAATCTCCGAGTAGCAGACTCTGGGGCCGCACAGCCACTCAGAAAAACAAGACTGGAAATATGGACACCGTCACTCCTTTGTACTGTCATCCTCACCATAACACAAAACAATAAACACCACTTATTTTTGTGTGTCTTCACTGTGTGCCGATTTATGATAGAGATTAGAAAACCCTTGCTCTACCATGTGTGGGTTTGTCTATCTCAGCCAAATAAAACACTCTCAAAATAATGGCTTGCTGTTTAAAATTGAGCTGGATGCCATGGTACGATCCGCTGTTATTAGATCAAATCAACCATAATGTTGCAATAGCACTTAGCTATGTGTTTGTGTGAGTGTCTGTTTGTGTGTGTTTGTGTGTCTATGTACACACGTGTATGTGTTTAAATGCTACATATGTATGCACGCATGTCAAGAACTTCTGTCAGTGGATTTGTATTGTATCGTGCCCAGAATGATCAGACATGATGCGGCTTCTGTTCCCCCATCTTGCCTTCCGACTGGATCTATGAGAGAATCATACCCCAAAATAGGATGCTGCTGTGACATCATGATATTACTTTCTCAAGCAAAAAGCTTGATTTGTTATGCATGGTGGCGTCTAGCTATCTCTAGTCTGATAGAATGGGGCAAAACTTCAGCTGGCCACAGCCTGCATCCCTTCCTGTGGTGCAGTGTGCCTATCTCAGCATGGCATGACTTGGCATCACAGTGAGAGGCAGTATGATGATACCCGGCCTCTCTCTTTCATTCAGAAGATTACGTGACAAACAAACTGACTAGGGACTGTTAAAGGCGCACACAGAAATATGTGCATTGAACCTAAGAAAAACTGTGAAAACATCTTGTAGCACTTGCCCTTCCAAAATATTTTTTTCAGGTCCTCATAGTCTTCCCCGTTTTTAGCAATTCTATGTTTACGATCGACAAAATATCACAGAGCTGGACTTTAATTGATGTGGTCCAAGATGATTTCAGTACATTGACATCATGATTGTGATCCATGCTGGTACCAACTGCTTGTTGGCATTTCATAGGGAAATGTCAGAGTGACAACAAGGCTCTGCCTCCCACCCTTCTTTGCGTCTGAGCTCCATCCCTGTTGACTGACAGGCTCTCTAATGGGCCTTGACTCCAGAAAATCAGCCTGGTTGAAGGGACACAGCCGGAGACAGGGGCCGGCCCCTTGCCACAGGAACACCAGCAGCAGTCCGGGCTCCAGTGAGCTTACTTTACAACACCTCTCTGTCACTAGCTTTAAACATCGGTGCTCTGTCTGGCCAATACCAGACCATGCAAGTGGCAGAGTAATGTCTCAATGATATTGTCACACCTGATAGAATACCTTTTTTTAATTAACATAATAATACATGGCATGTCACCACCATGGGTGTGGGGGCTCTATTTCATCGTTTTGATTAGTCTTTTAACATACCATAAGGAGCTGGTATTTGTGAATATAAAGAATATATTCCAAAACTGTAATGTGTCACTGAAGTCATAACAAATACTCTGTTGCAAGGAAAGAGAATACTCTTGCTACATATTATGCCACAAATGGGACTAGAATCACCTGCTAGCACAGAATCATAAATCTGATCGCCACCATTCTCAACTAGTGTCACCTCAGCTACCTTCACTTCATCCGTCCCTTAATGAAACAAGAAACGGGGTGCTGTGATCCCACTAAGGGATCCCACTGAGGGTTATCTTGGTACAATGATCTCCCCTACCGCTTTCTGCACAAGAGAATCAACTATTGTTTGTCCTCGCCCCATATGCTAATTCCAGGTTAATTATGGTCCAAACTTAATGAGCGCCTCGCCTTTCCCCCTCTGATATGTAAATGTGTGAGCTACGCTGGGAGGAGACTGCTCTGCTCTTTGTGCGACAGGCAAGCTCCAGAGCAAAGGTGCAAGTGTGTTTGTGTGTGTTTGTGTGTTTGTGTGTGTGTGTGTGTGTGGGGGGAGGGGGGGGGGAATTAGGCAAGGGAGCTAAAGTCCTGTAATGTCTACTTGGAAGCTGGGGGAGGGGGGGGGGGGCACCACTAAAAGATAATGATGCCAAATTATTACTGCAATGCAGCTTTCTCTCCCTTTCTGTCTTCCCTTTTTCTTCCTTTTTACACACCCATGCATGTCCTCTGTTATTTCCTTAAATATCCACTAATAACCATTTCTCATTCCCTAAGGTTTAGCCACAATTCAATCCTAAAGAGCAATTGAGAATTCTAGAATAATGACTTCCTGAATCCCCAAGGGCATCCTTCCTATACAATATTGGAAGTTACAAAAACCTTGAAAACCTGAAGAAAGGGGACATTTATCATTGTAATCTAAATCTTCAACTATGCAGATTCAACATCCCAAATACAAAGAAGAATAGAATAGCCCAACACCAGATGCACCTGTGTCTCAAGACAGTTGTAATTCCGTGTAATTTCATGTTGATCTATTTCATGACAGCATATTTTCAGACTGAACAATTAAAGTTAGGCTGCTTCCTTAAGTGAGAACCTAGGCTGAGCCTCCAGCCTTGTGCTTTTGCAACACTCACGTGCCTACTCCTCCCTACATGAGATGTGGGGGTTGGGGGAGGAGGGGGGGGGGGTCTGCAGGAGGTGCGGATCCTCTCAGCTACTACAGAGAAGTAAAAAAAAAATGCTGATTCAAACACTTGCCTTACTAAGCGTACTACTCCACGCTACTCAACCGCAACAGTGTTAAGACATCGAAATCTCACCTATTGTATGCATACAGGAACAATCTAAAAGCAAACCTGAAGTACACTTAAAATCTACTTTCAAAGCAGACCAGAAGCAGTGCTGACAACAGGCAAGCTATAGCATTGGCAAATGCAGGTAGATAAACACTAAACAAGTAATATAACGAGTCACTTAACTTACATTATTGTCGATCATTGGCGAAACGAATAGAAAATGACAGCTTAATATTGGATGATAACGCTGACAGGGGAGAGCAGAGTGTCAGAGATTAGTTTGTTTAGTGATTTATTGGGTCTTGATCGTATCAAATTAAGGAAACATATGATCATTATTCCCTAATGGAAATCTTTTCCAACGCTTTTGCATTGGCATTTGATATGTGACACTCCACCTTAACTTTTAAACGGATCTCATCTTATTAACCCTGATGCTGTGACCCCCTCGTCTTGATAGTTAGTGGCTCTGTCCAAGGTTCTGAAAACTGTGTCTCCTGGGGTACGTCACATGATTGCGCTTCCTCCCTTAGCGCGAGCAAGATGCGGTGTGCGGGCACTTCAGTCATCACCATGAACAATTCGGGTCAATGGAAAAGCGCTTTCAAGACATCGTCCGGTTTAGCACACGCTGAGATTATGGAATTTGTTGCTTAGGATCATTTATTTTTCGGCTTTGCAGATTGTAGATGGTTAGTCTCTTTTCTTTTTTCACTTGAACATGGCAGCTGTGGATGGGCACACAGGAGTGCTACTGAGCGCTGCCCAACAAGTCGGAGACTGTTAGGAGGGTGAGGTGCTAAGAACATGTAAGCATCTGCAAGCATTTCTTCTGGTTGGAATCAAAGCAAAAATGCGAGAAAGGAATGCGACTTAATGATGGCCATATCACCTATCTGGCTCTCCTGGCAAAGAAGGATGGCACGAGACGAGGTTGCCTGAGTAAGAAAAGCTCAGATAACACAAAATGGCATGCCAAGTGGTTCGCTTTGTTGCAGAATATGTTGTTTTATTTCGAGAATGACTCGAGCTCGCGCCCCTCAGGACTATACCTGTTGGAGGGATGCGTTTGCGACAGAGCGCCGTCACCTAAACCGTCTCTATCAGCGAAGGAATGCTTAGAGAAGCAGGTAAGACTGAAATTACAAGGAGTTAAGTTCAGTATCATTCTCAACGTGTTTTTGAGATAATGTTGTATTGTGTAAAGGCTGCAAGAGAAGCATAATTTTGCATGATGGGTCTACCCGTTTTACACAACGGTTGCCATTATTCTAATAACATACAATGCATTGCTAAAGACGGTAAAAACTCAAGACACTTCCTGTATTATTTCAATTTCTTGAAAATAAAGTTGAAAAGCCTTAACTAGCTATAGTTGTAGCTGCTCATCACGCCAACAACTGGCCAAGGATACTTTGATTGCAGTTTACTTGGCGTTCAGTGTTACGTAATAACAATGTTATTTTCTCATTAGCACATTCACTGGTGAACTTCACACATTAGTATTACTTTTAATACAATACATTGCTGCCACAGACGCCACAGAGTTTCATGAAAATCAACATTTAGAAAAAAGACGAACAAGTTCTTGTGATCTGTAATTTTACGTCCAATTTGACATTTGAAATGTATATTTTCTTTTTTTCATAATCTTCTAAGCACACATGAGCACTCTTACGAGTGATATGACAAGGGCAATCAAAAACTTAAACACTATCCAAACTTCGTGAGTCGCCATCTTGTGGATAAGACATGCCCCATCGCTGTCCGTTTGACGTATTGATTTAATTCCTCGTGTGGTGTTTAATAGCATCCTACCTTGGCAACTGCGTCTCCTCGGTTTATAGTCGCTTGCTTCGTTAAATATCCCTTTCATTATCAGAACCACGCTAACCAGAAGCCAAGCAAACCAACTATGGTCATCCCTTTGTTTTCAAACCATACGACTAAAAAGGCCATGTAATCTTAGGCCTTTATGTGGGCTGGTTACAGTTCCTCGTGATTAGTGAAAACATAAACATGTATCATAATTGCATAACTAGAAATCGCCTGAAGATGACCAAAATACAACATTCAAAGTATCAATAAATAACTTTAGGATAAGTGGTGCCAAAAACCTTTCTACACGCACAATTAAATCGTCAGGAAAGTCACTGCTCACAATAGATGCAGAAGCTGCCAAATAGCCAAATACTGCATGGGACCGCAGTCACCTTCCCAAATCTACGCGGATGGCTGAAGTATGCTCATGACAAAATATCCCAGATTCGCTGTGTGAAATTATTTGACATATTTCCCCAGGGAGATCACCACACTTTTCTATCCTTCACCCACATTGCTAGAATAGACTACTAATTTTTATATATTTTACAGTGCTAGAAAAAAGAAGAAAAAAAATGGTCACAACATGTTTATATAAAAAGTTAATCCATTACCAGGGCTACAGCTTTAGTTTAACAAAGTGAATTCCATTCACTATTTTGACAAGTGTGGATTGGAGTGGCCTGTAAATGATTGTATTGAGTGATGAGAAGCTTTGATCAACTGTTGATTATGCAGTGGTTCTGATGGGCGGTTTCAGTCCTCTGCCACATTTATGTTGTCCCAAAATGATGATCCTCAGACAGAAGAATGGGTGAAGTAAGCCTTTAGTTCTGGCAGAAAGGGAACACTTGCATCTTGATGTATCAGGAAGCATTTTTTTGGGCTTCTGTTGCTCCTGCTGTTGCCATGGAGAGAAGTCTTTAGTTTTTTTGTCATTGCAGTCTTTAAACAATGATTTTGTCTTTCCTAATTTGATGTTGCTGTCCAATGTGATGAACCATGCATCTTTTGATTGAGGCAAAAAAAAAAATTCCTACCCTTTGTTGATTACTTTTGGCTACAGTGATTGCTTAAGCCAACACAATACAGTGAAATATGGATGTTGTCATTCACTCTGATGCATCACTGTGTTGTGACTCTTTGACTAGATTCATAGCTCTGTATTAACTTGGCAGGCTAATGATTTTTTGATGTATTTTTATTTCTGCCACAAGTAAACTGTGTGAAAAGCTAGTAAGTAGATACTTTGCCGTGTAAACTGAAAATGCAGGTATCTACACAGCACATCGATTCATGTAAAATGTGTCCACTGGCAATCTTATTTGCTATCTGGAATCACAAACAAAGCACAAAAAAAACGACAAACAAAATGTCATATGATCATTTGAACAGTTTTGAAAATGACAGTCATTGATGCAGCTTGTTTTTGCTTTCTCATTTTAACATTTAAATGTTACACTGATTCTCTGGTACCGTACTTAGTTTTTTTCTGCTCAGTATGCTTTTGCCTTGACACAAAAGGATTTCCTTGTCAATAGGATTAACCTTTTGTATACAAACGATATGTTTATAGATTTTTCAATAATAACAATTTTTTTTTTATAAAATAACAATACATCTGGAGACAAAGTAAGAAAATAAAAGTAAAACACATAGTGCATCTATGTACCTACACTAAGTATACATACAGTCATATGTAATAAAGCATTGTTTTGGAAAGGCACAGTCAGAATGACAAGGAATCAATCAATCAATAAAGACATAAAAAACATAAAGAAAAATAGTTGAACCTTTTGAAGTGACTGTGTGGTGTTTGTGTGTGTCTGTGTGTTTGTGTGTAAGATGGATGCATTATGTGTGTGTGATTGTGTGTGCAAGTTTGAATGAACATAACATGATTGCTACATTGTATGTTCCTCCATGTCTCAGTGGGTGCAATCCATCAAACCAGACAACTACTAAAAGTTTAAATGAGGACACAAGTGATCAATCATCTGCTGGTTGTTAGCACATGGCACATGCCCCAAGGAAAGTGAAATAACACACAAATAGTAATTATAGTAATAAAAAAAGTAATAACACTGGATATTTTTGATGAATCTATGTTGGTCTTTCAAGCTGTTTTCTATCAATTCTACAGTAAATGTTGACACAATATCTAAGTCAGTGGCTGGTTGATGGTGCAATGGTGTGGGTTTGTTTATGTTGCCTGTTGTTTTTAATCAGACGGTGTAGGGGTAAACACTGAATGTAAATCCCTGACCAGTGGTCTGTCCCTGACCAGCCAGCCACAGAAAACCACAAGAGTAATGGCCAGTCTGCTAGATCTTATCTGTGTGTGTGACACGGTGAGGGACAACACAGAGAATGGATGCCAAGCCAACTGCCACCTCACCTCACACGGCTAGGGCTTTTTATAGACCACGGTTTCTCTTTCTTTCCTTCTTTCCTTTCTTTCCTTCCTTCTCTCTCTCTCTCTCTCTCTCTCTCTCTCTGTCTCTCTCTCTCTCTCTCTCTCTCTCTCTCTCTCTCTCTCTGTCTCTCTCTCTTTCTTTCTTTCTTTCTTTCTTTCTCTCTCTCCTTCTGTCTCTCTCTCTCTCTCCCTCTCTCTCTCTCTCTCTCTCTCTCTCTCTCTCTCTCTCTCTCTCTCTCTCTCTCTCTCTCTGTCTCTGTCTCTCTCTCTCTCTCTCTCATTCACACCCCCAGTCCCTATCTCATTTCTTATTGTATTCTTTGAGTGTTCCACTTTTAAAATGTTCTTATTCCCTATTTAAAAAGAGCTGCGTTAAGCCCACAGTTACTATGGCAACCCCTATTTGCATCTGAAAAAGTGTGTTTGAAGGGCCAACAAAATGTGCAACATGGCTTGGCATTGTGCTTCGCTTAGCAAATGCTCTGCATTTGTTCAGAGATGCATTTTACTAAGAGGGGTGGGGGTGGGGGTGGGGGTGGGGGGCAGCATTTAATAAAGGGTGGTGCTATGTGTCACTATCTGAAAATCAGAACAAGTGGAAACGATTGATGGGCTGCGATGTTTCTCTCCAACAGATAATGTCTCTGGCAAATATAGACTGCTGCATGCTAAAAATAGCTCCCGAAAAGGCTTGACACATCAATTCACAGGAAGCATAGATAGAAAACAAATTATTGAAAAAATTGTGTTATGCTGCTTATCAGGAAACATGGAACATTACCTCTCACTCACAGCTGATTGGCTGCTTAAATCCAATTGAATCTAACATTTTGGATTAATACAATGGGAACCCAAGTAAATATCATGTTATTTATAGTTTAGGAGGCTGCCTTGCAAAGCTAATATTTAAGATTAACAAGAGTGTCGTTGATGTTGACTGGTGGAAAGGCAAGAGGGCGCAGGAGGTGATTGTGCTTGTGACTCTGTGGAGACAGAATATAGCCAAGCAATCGCAGCAAACATGGTACTGCTCGCACCGAGACAAGAGGTGAGTTGCCAGGTAACAGATGGAACATACAGACGGTATGTAATGAATCTCCCAGGACTTCATCTGCTGATGGCTCCTCTCCCAGGAGATCAGTGTTGATCTCCACACATCCTCACCTGTTTGACCTAGAAAATATCCTGTCTTGACCTTTTGCGCCCCTACAAAACGTTCTTTTTAGGTAAAGAGTGCAGCAAAATGGAACATGGTGCAACGGACTAGGGTTTTATACGAGGTTAACAATGCTCCTGTATGCCTGTGTTTCAGTACTACTTCACGGTCACTTTCAACCATGACAACCAGAAGGCCCTGGAACTACGGACAGAGGACGTGAAGGACTGTGATGAGTGGGTGGCAGCAATAACACAGGCCAGGTACCCTGGTGACCCTAACCCTCACCTCTGACCCCTGAGACCCCTGTTTGTAAAACACCAAGGACGATGCCTTTACTGAAAGCAAGAGGCTAAGCAAGGTTACAATAGTTGAGAAATACCATTGTTGTGTCAGGCACAACCATTGAAACACAGTTAGAATCTATTGATTTCTCAGAATTATTAAGAATCTTGTTGATTTGTGCTCACTCAAAGACACTGCCATTTAATGAAGCCGATTTACAGTATTGTAATATGCAGAGTGTAATGTACAGAATTACGATTCATGTTCTAGAGCCAGATAATACACAGATTTTGCTGAAGGTTCATAGTATTTAGCAACATTTTGCGACGTGTGTGTGGCTTGGTGTTGGTTTGCTTATAGAGCCTCTATCTGACCAAACACACATTGATTTGAAGTCTGGCTTTGCTTTGATAATCCCATCATGAGCCATGTATACTAATGTGATGCTTACCGTGTGTGTATTGCGCGTGTGTGTGTGTAGTTACAGGAACCTGGCTACTGAACATGAAACCCTCATGCAGAAGTATCTCCATCTACTCCAAATAGTGGAGACAGAGAAAACAGTTGCCAAGCAACTTCGACAACAGATGAGGACGGTGAAATTGAGATAGAGCGTTTAAAATCTGAGGTAACTTGTATTGTAATTTAATGCTACTCTGTGTATTTGTATATCACGCGTGTGTTTGGATGCATGTGTGTGTGTTTGGGCCTATAATGGTGCGAGGACATGTTACAACATGTGTGTGAACATCTTTTAAATACAGTTGAGTTCTGAGGGAGACTGGAAGCAGGATATATGTACTGTCTGGTTGAAACCTGTTGAAACCTGTTGAAACCTATAGGAAACCTTATACATTTTAGTGTTGAATGTTATGTTTCCTCTGCATTGTATAAACCAGATCAAATACTTTCCCTTCTCTTTAATGTGCTAATGAAGAGCACCAAATGAAACGTTGTGCTCAATATGCATGAATCAGGTCCTATTGTACCTGCTGTAGCCTTCTGCAGAGTATTATAATGAACAGTCTCTGTCCTTGCATAAGCCATGGAAAAATGTACAGCGCCTGTCTCTTATTAGCTCCTAGATTCAGCTTGGTAATGTCTTAAGGCCTACTGGTTGTCGAGAATGTCATTTGTACATAATTGTTTTGCCCGAAATGTTCTCTTTACATTTTTCGATTTACAATTAAACTGTTATTTTGACAAATTGCAGTGCCAGACATGATGTCTCTCGTTATTTTAAGGAAAGAATTGAGTGTGTTTTGATGGCTTTGGTTAGATTTCTGGACTGCTCAAGGACAATGAAAAGATCCAGTCAAGCCCAGAGGTTCCCCCTAGTGATGATGACACTGAAATCAAGAAGATCAAAAAGGTACATTTCGGTCACCACAGCGTCCACAGCGTGCTCATAATCACCACATGGTTAAACCACCTGTTTAAACCACCTGGTTAAACCACCTGGTTAAACCACCTGGTTAAACCACCTGGTTAAACCACCTGGTTAAACCACCTGGTAAAACATACGCTAGTCTCATGGGTGAGAAAGTTTACAAGTACAATCAGTGATTATTAGTCAGCAATATACATATCAGGAATATGTATCAATAAACAATACATATAAACAATACATATCACCTACAGCAATGCACACGTCTCACAGTTCTAGACTAGACCAGTCAACCTCCAATCTGGATTATATTTTCAACCTTGGCTGTTGCTTTGCCCTTGTTTACCTGGGCAGGTCCAGAGCTTCCTGCGAGGTTGGATCTGCAGGAGGAAATGGAAGACCATCATCCAGGACTACATCCGCTCTCCCCACGCTGAGAGCATGAGGAAGAGGAACCAGGTGGTGTTCAGCATGCTGGAGGCAGAGGCCGAGTACGTCCAGCAGCTCCACATTCTGGTCAACAACTTCCTGCGGCCCCTCCGCATGGCCGCCAGCTCCAAGAAGCCACCCATCACCCACGATGATGTCAGCAGCATCTTCCTTAATAGGTTGGTGAAACTAACTAAGACGAGTCATTTTGGAGTGATTCGTAAGGCTTAAACGTTTTAAACCTAATTGTCCAGAGAGTTCCAATGATTTCCCCCATTTTGTTCTCTCTGCAGATGAGACCATCATGTTTCTCCACCAAATATTCTACCAGGGTCTAAAGGCCAGAATAGCCAGCTGGCCAACTCTTGTTCTGGGTAAGAACTCTGTGTACTGTATGATGGCTGATAATTTGTCCAAAGTACAAGTTACTCAAGAGACTTTTAGCTCAAACTAAATAATCAACTGTCTGATAAGCAGTCCAATTTAATTGACCAATAATTGCACTACCTATTTTGCAGAAAATCCCAAAAGTTGAAAGCAAATAGAAATATTCCCCGATAGAAATATATGTAATCCACAATCAGACAAAACATTTGATAAATACGTGTTTCTATAAAGATGAGGAGATTGTTGGACAGTAATCTGATGGAGGGCCTCTCGTCTCCACAGCTGATCTGTTTGACATCCTGCTGCCCATGCTGAACATCTACCAGATTCTAGTAACCACCAGTACAGCCTGCAGATCCTGGCCCACTGCAAACAGAACCGGGACTTTGACAAACTGCTCAAGCAGTATGAAGCCAAGCCTGACTGTGAGGAGGACCTCGAGGAGACCTTCCTCACCTACCCCATGTTCCAGGTGAGAGCACTGAAGCACTAGTGTAGCGTGGCTGTAGTAATGTGATTCACTGCACTGTTTAGTGTCATCATACACTTACTTACTGTATTCTCGGAAATCGTTGACTTTGGTCTGTGTGCTAACAATTAGCTTGGGGATGCTCTATACGTGAAATCTATACGTTCTCAGAGAAGTCCAGGAGAGGGATATGTGTTAACCCATGTGTGTTTCCCTGACCAGATACCTCGCTACATCCTGACCCTGCATGAACTCCTGGCCCACACCCCCCATGAGCACGTAGAAAGGACCAGTCTGGACTATGCCAAGTCTAAACTGGAGGAACTTTCCAGGTACAACATAATTCTCCATTGCTACACATTGAAAGTCCAGTACAGTCAAAATGATGGAGCGCTGATTTGATAAAGTATTCAAAGGCTATAGTTTGCCTGTATTCCTCTAATTTAACACATGACAAATTCAAAGTACCTAAAGATGCTTACTATCGTCACCTCAGAATCATGCACGATGAGGTGAGTGAGACCGAGAACATCCCGGAAGAACCTGGCCATCGAGCGGATGATCGTGGAGGGCTGTGAGGTGCTGCTGGACACCCAGCCAGACCTTCGTCAGACAAGGTGAGGCCAGAGGAACCGCCAGGCCACACACTGAGACACCATCGCTCCGGGGTTCTTTTGATCTACGCTGGTGACCAACTTTGTGTGATGGAAGCTCATCTCAATGCACGTGTGTGTGTGTATGCAGGCTCCCTCATCCAGGTGCCCATGAGTGAGAAAGGGAAGATCACCAGAGGGAGACTGGGCTCTCTGTCTCTGAAGAAGGAGGGCGAAAGACAGTGTTTCCTCTTCTCCAAACATCTCATCATCTGCACCAGGGGCTCTGGAGGGAAGCTGCACCTCACTAAGGTACAGTCATCTACACACAGCGGGGTATTCACACGGCTAGAAAGTTCATGTGTCAATGTAAGATTTTCTCTCCTGTCCCACCCTTCCACCCAGAATGGAGTCGTCTCCCTCATAGATTGCACGCTGATGGAGGAGCCAGAGGGAACAGATGATGACAGTATGTCAAAAGTATTTTCTTTGTTATTTTTTTTTTTACTGTTGTTGTATGGAGGACATTAACAACAGTGACATTGTACCATAGGCGACAAAGTAAAAATAACATAAATAACCTCTGGTCACAGCCAAACCGGAGAAGAGTGGCCAGGATACAGAACACATGGACTTTAAGGTCATCGTGGAGCCTAAAGACATCCAGTCCTTCACTGTCATTCTGGTTGCATCGTCACGGCAGGAAAAATCGGCCTGGACAAGTGACATCAGCCAGGCATGTCCGGATACATTGCTTCACCCGCTCAGTTTGCTTCTTGACTTGTGTCACCCAGCTAATGATGAGCTAGGCGTAGCTTCCCCTTCCTTTGTGTCTTAACAGCGTGTGCCTTCTCTTTTGTCACGCAGTGCATCGACAACATCCGTTGCAATGGGCTGATGATCAATGCGTTTGAGGAGAACAGCAAGGTCACGGTTCCCCCAGATGATTAAGTAAGAGCCAGACACTAACGCAGTAGAAGCTCTCATAAATCCTTTCAATATTCCTGTATAATGAAATTAAAAAGAACATTATTTATATAGCACATTTCATACAATGTTTTGATTGCAGTTCAAGGTGCTTTAATGTGCTATATAAATAAACTCTCGTTACAATGAAATTAGACTCGTTAAAATGACGTGTAAATCCGTGTGTTCACACCCGTTTGTGTTCGGGTGTGTCTCTCCCCAGGTCCGACACCAGCCTGTACTGCGACGACGTGGACATCCGCTTCAGTAAGATGATGAACTCCTGCAAGGTGCTGCAGATCCGCTACGCCAGCGTTGAACGTCTGCTGGAGAGGCTGACAGACTGCGCTTCCTCTCCATCGACTTCCTCAACACCTTCCTGCACTCCTATCGCGTGTTCACCAGCGCTGACGTGGTGCTCGACAAACTCATCACCATCTACAAGAAGCCCATCAGTGCCATACCGGCTCGGTGAGGGCCAGCAAGCGTTCTGTCTGGGTTCTGCCTCGGGTTCTTCCTGGGTACTTCTTGGGTTCTGCCTGGGTTCTGCTTGGGTTCCTCAGTGAGGCTACTATGATTAAGCTGGACACATGTACGTCTTGCAAGCCATTTGTGTATTTGTTCTTTTTTGGAAGTTTACCTGAATCACTAGAATCCTTTATAGAATAGTTTGAGACACAAGGAGAAGTATAAACATGTGATCTAGACATACGATCCAGCTGATTTGTTAGCTTGTGGTTTATTGGGAGAGCTTTGAAGAATACTGTACTGTATGAGTCTACAAATGATGGGCCTCCATCCTGTGTGTTTTCAGATTCTCCGAGTAACTGGCCCACTATGCTATCATATCCTCAGAGAGTGAGAGGGGGATGGGCGGAGAGAGAGGCCAGGTGGGAGGGGAGACAGTCACACAGTTGATTCACTTCTGTGTGTTTTCTACTCGCCACCATCGTAATTGGGCCCTGCACTCGTTTTTTTCTCTGTCTTTTTGTCAGTCCTCTCTTTCTTTTACTCTCCCCCAAAGACCCTCCCCCTTTTTCTTTATTAATCTCTCACGCATGCACACCAGTGTGTACGTACACACTCCTCTCTTTCTCTCTTGCTTTATTCCACTCTCTTTATCTCTCTTTCCCGCTCTCCTTTTCTTTCTCTCTCTTTCTCCCTCTTTGCCCTCGTCTGACCATCCCTCTCTCCGCTGCACCGTCACCATAGCAACCAATCACTCTGCTGCAGGACCCCACCCTCTCCCTCTCTCCTTCTCTCCCATCGTCTGCAGAGGCTCTACAGTATTAAATATTGATGGCGGTGCTTTGCGCCCAGACCCCCCTCTCCTCTCCTCTGTGATTCAACCAAGGAGGAGACACAACATGGCCGCCGCCACTGCCGCAAACGCCACACAGGGCTGGAGGCTCCCCGCTCGCCCACTCCCAGCAGCCCCCACTGTGGTGGAATCCATTCCTGCCCTCTTCCTCTCTCTCTCTCTCCCGCCCCCCCCCCGCCCCCCCCCCCCCCCCCCCCTCGCCCCTCTTTTGGAGCTGAGGACTCATTGCTATCTCTCTCTGTCTCTCTCTCCACCTCTTTCCCTCTCCCTCTCTCGGTGTCTCAGTGGGCCTCCCCTGGGCTGGTTGCTGTTGGCAGCACCCGTGCCTCCCACACTGTCACTTGACACACTATTTATAGGCCTTCAGAGGGGGTGGCTCTTACTGCTAGGACGAGGCTGTCTTAAACAATGTAGCTTAAACAAAAGAGGCAGAAGCTCCCATAGAGCCTCCGTGGTGAACACGCTCTCCCGCGTTCAAACGCCACAGCCCCGTGATTCCTCCCGCGCTGTCTCCTATTTGTGTCTAAGCGACGACTCCACAACAAAAACCCCCACTCCTCTGCATCCTCGTGTCCTGTGTCGATCCGCGTTTAAAACAAGCGCTATTGTTGATGTCGATTTCTCTCGCTCTCTCGTTCTGCTCCTCCTCCTCCTTTTCCTCCTCCACCAAGGTCCCTGGAGCTGTTCTTCGCCAGCAGCCAGAACAACAAACTCCTGTACGGGAGAGCCTCCCAAGTCCCACGCGCTAGCCGCAAGTTCTCCTCCCCTCCCCGCTCTCCATTACCAAGAACTCATTACCCAACCGTCGACGCAAGCTCTCCCTGAACATCCCCATCATCACAGGGGGCAAGGCTCTGGACCTGGCTGCGCTAAGCTGCTCCCCCAACGGCTATGCAAGCATGCACTCCACCATGTCCCCCTTCAGTAAGACCACGCTGGACATCAACAAGCTGTATGTGTCCAGCACCATGGCCAGCAAGATTCCAGACGAGGGGGAGACCAAGGCCGACGGCAAGGCCGAGGAGGCCATCTTGAACAAACAAGGTCTGAGCTGCTTGAGGAAACACCAGTAGGAGTCTGGTTGTAACATGTTATGGGGTCACTTAATGGCTTATATTGTGTGTGTGTGTTCAGATCTGTCAGTGAGGGAGGAGTGTGACGTGGATCCTACCCAGAGTGACGAGGCTGAGACTGAGATGTCCCCACCAAAGTCCCCCACTACACCCAAAAATGTAAAGTCCAAAAACTCAGGTGTGTATATGTTTACGTATCATAATCATAATACCTATAATACACATAATACGCATAATTTGTACCATAATATCAACATATGTTCCCTTTTCACAATACTCTTTAACGATGTAATCTTATCGATGTAAAAGTTTAAATGTTTTGAGTTTAAAAAAAGGAATTTGTTATAAAAAAACAACAAAGCCATAAAGTGCACACCTTTGTAGATGTATCTATATTATATATACTATATCACTTTGTATTAAAGTTTGTGTTAGTTAGTCACTGTGTAAAACCGCACCCCCAGCTAGTGTGCAGGGATGGGCCCACTAGTCAAGCAGAGTTCATCTTCAGTGCTCACTTTCACAGTGCTGGATACAAGGGAGGATGCCAGTGCTTTTTGTGAGTAGGAGGGAAGGAAACCTTGTACCTTAGCAACCATGTGCGTGTTTCTCTACGCCGCCCCCGGTGTAAGGAAGGCTGGCAGGCAGGGAGGGAGGCATGCAGGCACGGCACACTGGCAGGCTGGGCAGGCAGACAGGTGGGCAAGCAGGCAGACAGACAGACAGGCAGACAGGCAGGTTGACATGCAGGCAGGCAGACAGACAGGCAGTCAGGCAGGTGGACTTGCAAGCAGGCAGGCAGGCAGGCAGACAGACAGGCAGTCAGGCAGGTGGACATGCCAGCAGGCAGACAGACAGGCAGTCAGGCAGGTGGACATGCAAGCAGGTAGGCAGACATGCAGTCAGGCAGGTGGACATGCAGGCGAGTGGGCAAGCATGCCGGAAGGTGGGCATGCATCATGCAGACAGACAGGCAAACAAGCAGGAAAACAAAGGTAGTTAAGCCTTCTGGAGTCTGGTCAGACAGGAAGGTAGGCATATAGGCAGACAGACAGATAGGAAAGAATACTGGAGTGCAGTTCTAGCTGAGGGGGACACGCGATGCTAAGGTTCACAGAGGATGGAGTGTATTGAGTCGTGCACTCCCTACACCCCCTCTCCATTGTTAGCGTGTATATGCCTGTGTGGACTGCTCCTCCTCAGTTCCACCCACTCCTGCTCTGTACATAGGAGACAAGGACAAAATGCTGCATTGTAAGGTAGTGAGCAGGATCACGTCACCTTTCATGTCCAGGAAAAGAGAGAGGAGATTTCACGGACAGGCTGTTGTCTTGAAATGTCATCCTCTGTACAATAGTTCTTCACAATCTCCTTAGAAGTTGAGGGGATGGCAGCATTATTAATACTGCACAAGTTTTCAGTGGAGAAATAGGAATGCATATGACTACAGTGAAGGTGCAATATATTTTTCCTGGATATGTGCTGCTCTCTCGTGGCCATGACTTGTATTATATAATTATAATGACTGATCATTTTCAACATTTATAGGCCAAATATTATTGTTTCCAAAGATATTGTATTGTTATCCCCCACCCCGGATGGAATTGTGTGTGTGTGTGTGTGTGTGTGGGGGATATCGGTCTGCGTGTGTTTGTTAGTACGTCACACTGCAATGTTTACTTTGTGCCACAAGGGGGCAGTCATTTTGGGTAAAAGTCTAAAAGTATCAAACTGCAATATAAAGGCAGTTTTTTGTAAAGATTGTTCACATTTTCTATACTGTGTTCCATCCCCCAGAGTTCTCTCTGTTTTTCTTTCAACAACGGCATGGTTGTGTCATCGTGCCGGGAGCTGGACAACAACCGCAGCGCTCTCTCTGCCGCCTCCGCCTTCGCCATCGCCACCGCCGGCGCCAACGAGGGCACACCCACCAAGGAAAAGTACCGTCGCATGTCCTTGGCCAGCACAGGTTAGCGACTGTTCCACTCCCTGTTCAAAACCTCTGCCTTCCTGAACCACTGTCTCTATATTGCACTTGTACAAGGACGTTGATTGATGTCATGTTTTTTATCTTGGCCGTAGGCTTTCCTACAGACCAGAGGAATGGGGACAAGGAGTTTGTCATCAGGAGGGCTGCCACCAACCGGGTCCTGAATGTGTTGCGCCACTGGGTGTCCAAACACTCCCAGGTACACTGAACACAGACTGTGAACACCTAACATCATCAGTGTACTGTAACAATGCTGCATGGTTTAGTTTTCACTTTTAGAACCCAAAAACTCAAGTACAAGTACAAAGCGTTTTGCAACTCTTTACTCCTTTTAACAACATAAACCTCAGTTTGCTGTGCATTTTTTATGGATCCTCCATGAAAGAAAGCAGCCCTGCATGATTAATCAATAAACTCCTGGATCTAAGGGCTTTATGTCTCTGATACAATCCAAGACTGATAGATGTCAGAATGATGTCTCACATCATTTCGTTTGTTCGTTTGTTGTTTCGTTTCTACAGGACTTTGAGCTCAACACTGATCTCAAGCTAAAGGTCATCAGCTTCCTGGAGGAAGTGATGCATGACCCCGAGCTCCTGACCCAAGAGAGAAAGGCTGCTGCCAACATCATCAGGTTTGATCCAACACAACTAGAATATGCCAACCTTTCACACTTTCAGCTTTCAAAGTTCACAAATGTCTTTGTTTTGTGTGAAGAACGCTGACACAGAGAGGGACCCGGGAGACAATCAGATCACTCTGGAGGCTGTGACCCAGATGGTAAGGTTAAAGAGGCAGTTGGTTCAGAGTGATAATCTTATACCCAAGATAGATAGTTTGGCTCTGACAGTGTGTGTGTGTGTGTGTGTGTGTGTTGTGTTGTGTTTCTCCCAGGCCGAGGGCAGTAAGACAGAACCGTTTGAGAGCCACTCGGCCCTGGAGATTGCTGAGCAGCTCACACTGTTGGACCACCTGGTCTTCAAGGTCATCCCCTACGAGTGAGTGTTAAAACGGAGACAACACACACATTCACACCCCGTGTACACACTCAACACACGATGGGGGTTTTGTGTCAATTGTGTCTAACTTATCAGCTGGGGAGATAACTTGCCCGGTTATGTCGCATAACCTCCTGTTTGGATTCCCCCAAATAACAATCCATACGGCAAGGTTGCCGTTGACTTGTTTTTGAAAGTGCCTCATCCTGTACTCCACAGAGAGTTCTTCGGTCAAGGCTGGATGAAAAACGACAAGAACGAGAGGACCCCGTACATCATGAAAACCACCAAGCATTTCAATGATGTAGGCACCCGTTTACCTCAACAACAAAAAACACCTCGAATTTGTATTGTATCTCGATTCCACATGAATACATTCCTTTTTTTCAGATTAGTAACCTGATTGCCACTGAGATCCTGAGATGGGATGATGTGAACATGCGGGTGTCGATCATGGAGAAGTGGGTGGCAGTGGCCGACATCTGTCGCTGTCTCCACAACTACAACGCGGTATTGGAGATCACGTCATCCCTTAACCGCAGCTCCATATTCCGTCTGAAAAAGACTTGGCTCAAAGTCTCTAAGCAGGTAGACATACTTGGCAGACTTGCCAAACCTACAGTTGTGACCCGAGGTGGGATGACCAGCCTTTGAAATATTGCTTTAAAGGGAAAGGCCCTTTTCGTATATTCCTGTTGACATACTGTTTTAATTCTAGACCAAGACAGTGATTGACAAGCTACAGAAACTGGTGTCATCCGAGGGGAGATTTAAAAACTTGAGAGAAGCTTTAAAAAAGTGAGTATGTTAGCGGCACGTTTAGTGTTCTTTCATGTGTGTGTGTGAGTTTATGTGTATGTGTGTGTGTGTGTATCAGTTCTGACCATCTCTGACCTGTTCCTCAGCTGTGACCCTCCGTGTGTTCCGTACCTGGGCATGTACCTAACTGATCTGGCCTTCATCGAAGAGGGGACACCCAATTACACCGAGGACAGTCTTGTCAACTTCTCTAAAATGAGAATGGTAATCCATGTCCCTTCATGATACAAGGACCAGTTGTACAGTGCTCATCATTAAATGACTACAGACTGTTCAACTCTGTACTGTTCTATACTGAGTGTGTTTATATATTTTCTCTGCAGATATCTCACATTATCAGAGAGATTCGTCAGTTTCAGCAAACAGCCTATAAGATTGATCATCAACCAAAGGTAATACAGTATGTTATGTTCAACTGTTTACGGTTTACGGTTACTGCACATCAGGTTTGGGACTGATACTGTAAATTGACCAATTCTTTCTCTCTTACCTAAGGCAGTGCAGTATTTGCTAGACAGCAGTGCTGTCTTGGATGAGGAAAGCCTATATGAAGCGTCTCTAAGAATTGAGCCCAAAACATCTTCTTGAAGTGGGCCGTGTTCTCTCCAAAGCCTATGGACTGTACAGGGGCATAGTGTACATAGATTACTATTTGTATTAGATTATGTTAGAATGTGTCCCTTTAGTGTGTGTTCCTCAAAGGACTTGTGTATAGAGTCGTTATTAGACATTCAGTAGAAGGCTAGGAAGATTTTATTTCTACAGTTACACACTACTTTCTATGTTATTTCCTGTATTATGTCTTAATTCATCTTATGATGTTCTTTTTCAACCACAGATAAAACAGAGTACAATATATCAACAAAAATGTGAAATATATATGTATCTAAATGGAATGTTCAGTGGGGTTCCCGTTCATGAGAATCGTGGGACACAAAGAGTATAATTATGATAATCAAATCCCACATTGTTGCTTATGCTACAACCAAGAGAGAATTCCTTAATATCTTTGTATCATACGTTATGACATCATATGTAGCCGTTTGGATTCATCCAGTACAAAGTAAACACGTGATGCTAACATGAGTCACAAGTAGGTTGCGATTATGTTGCTTTGCAACCAGCAAATGTGGCTTCATAGCGGGTGTCTTATTATTTCCTATTGGACAAGATGACTTTGCAATGTAGGCAATGTATGTAGCAAATATAATCAATTGAATCAAACCACTTAAGGAGCCAGAATGCCCACATGTCACTGATATAATGATGACAATGGCCATGGTTTATTTTCTCTATACAGTGCATTGTGGTTTATGCCTTATCACAATCAAATTACAATAACTTAATAAGACTATATCACATAAATGTAAAATATTTTGTCCTACACTTTGCCAATGATGCTGAGATGTGCTGTGTACAATATTGTGTACAGGCAGTTTAATGCATTTCCTAATGTGTAATGTGTTGAAAGCATACCCTAACGATTTGTTATCAAAATGTTCAACTCTTTTATGTGTATGATATTATATAACACAAATGTTAAAGACAAGTTATAAGTGTAACACATACTGTATCCTGTCTATATAATTGTTTTAGCAGGAATATAGTAATATTGTGCTTATTCTTTAAATATTTCTATGTATTTTTTACAAAGCTTTGTATAGAAAAAAACACCCAAAGCTCAAGTGGTAGGCATGTGCCACTTTCACGTCTTATCCAAACTATATAGAACAGTATGTGTAGGCCTACTGTATTGAATTCCCACTCATGCACATGTGAACATTATTTAACACAGAGACGCGTAACATGGTTGCAATGAGCAATACCCAGTGGTATGACAATTATATATCAGTCCTATTTTAACAGCTTGAGAAGTATTTCCAGTTTTGTATAAAACTGTTTTCTTTCCTGGTTACCTCTTGTTAATAAATCTATTCTATCTCAGGGGGAGACGTATTTTCAAGTGTGTCAATCTATTGTGTCTGTGTGAGAGTTACCTATTGTTATGACAGACAACGTTTCGGTAACAGTTTGGTCTACGACATCGCTTTCATAACTGACTGACATTACAAAAGCAGTTGGCTCTCCATGTCATGTGATGCATAACGTGCTTTCGAAAGCATTAAATAAGTATGGCGCTGTTGAGCGCCACGTTGTTTACACTTGCTCTTTTTAATGTGGCAAATTTAACTCCTTTGAATTTACCTGAAGGTAGGCACATTTCAGAAAAGTATGTCTCTTTGTGTTACGTAGCTGACCTGCGTGGAAGCTCGGAAGGGTATCACGTGCCCCTACAATGAATGCAGCTCTTGTTTTGATAACTTCGTAAAATTATTTTGATAATAGCCTTTAAATATTGTTGAACCTTTGAGCAGTGTCGGAGTTAAACAATAAGATAATTTGCTCTGAAAGGACAGGTTTTGTTACGTTTTATTCTTCACTCGCACCACATCTAACAATATTGTATTGTGCTTCTTGCAGATGAATATCAGTTCAAGGAATGGATGTCACAGGTTTGCAGTAGGCTTGTGTTTATGAGCCACAATTATGGGCTACTACAACATATGTTATGTTAAACATTAGTCTAGGCCTATGTATATAAACAAATCTATAGCTTGCCTTTTACACTATGACAACAGTATTTTAACACTATTTCCCACGTACAGTACAATAGAGCGTATGACGTAGAAGACTATTCCCATCGGCTGCAGATATTCACCGAAAATAAGCGAAAAATCTACCGGCATAATGCACTGAAGAATTCTTTTAAAAGTACTCAAACATAGCAATTGCAAACATTTTACAATTCCCTATATTCATATATGTTTATTTTAAACTTGTTATTTATTTGTCCTCTTAGTGGGATTTAATCAGTTCTCTGACATGACGTTTTCTGAATTCAGGAAGACCTTTCTTTTGACAGAGCCTCAGGTATGTGCGCGAATTTTCATTGGAAGAAAGTCATTTACATTAAACTAATGGTTTTGATCCAAACTGAGACCAAGCAATGAGTAGCCAATGTGTATCTTCATCAGAACTGCTCAGCCACAAAAGGGAGTCATTTCAGTGGCAATGGGCCTTACCCTGACTTTGTGGACTGGAGAGCGAGGGGAAACTTTGTGACCCCTGTAAAGAGCCAAGTACGTTGAATCACTCATTTTTCATATATTTAACAAATGTATGGACTTGTTTAACACACTCAGAAATGAACAGCAGTAATTGGTTTTATTGATATGACAGTTGTATTCTAAATCCCCTCAGGGTCACTGTGGAAGTTGCTGGACCTTCTCCACCACAGGATGCTTGGAGTCTGTGACAGCTATTGCCACTGGTAAACTTCCACTTTTGGTGAGATGTATAAACTATGGTTGTGTCTTACAATATTGACTCACCACTGCATGTTCTTTGGTTCTGAGAAATCCAGTGGCCATATTTTTTAACTTCATATAATCCCTTATTTGACCCTTCTGATTTGTGTAAAAAATTTAAGGAGTGAAAGTAAAAAGTTGTCAGAAAAACAAATAGCAAAGTAAAGTACTGATCCCAGACAAATCTACTTAAGTACAGTAACAAAGTATTTGTACTTTGTTACTTCCCATCTGCTCACCATTAAGTGCCCGCTGCTTGGTGATTGGTGATGCTTTTACAGTACGATAAAGATATCCATTTCCATTATCATTTTAGTCGGAGCAGCAGCTGATTGATTGTGCCCAAGACTTCAACAACCATGGATGCCTGGGGTTTGTGACACTTGAGACATGTTAATATGATCAGCCCTTTCTATATTTCATTATCACTTGGACAATCTGACACAATGATTGCAATGCAAATGTTGTGCTTGTTTCAGTGGACTCCCTAGTCAGGCATTTGAGTACATTAAATACAGCAATGGACTTATGACTGAAGATGACTATCCCTACGTAGGGCATGTATGTAATTTGTGTCATCCATGTTAACCTTTTATTTGAATTTTGTTTTGGATATATAAACTGAAGCCATTTTCATGAATTTTCCTCCTGAAGGACAAGCTTTGCAATTTCAAGCCTGAGTTGGCAGCTGCTTTTGTGAAAGACGTTGTCAACATAACAAGTGTGAGTACGCTCTGAATTGTCCCACAGCTTCTATATCTGCAACACACACCACAGCCTTTCATTATTTTGTTCATTTACTTTTTCATTTGCCACTTTGTCAATCGCAGTATGATGAAAAAGGCATGGTCGATGCTGTGGCCAGACTCAATCCGGTCAGCTTTGGCTATGAAGTTACGGCTGACTTTATCCACTACAAGGAGGGCGTTTACAGCAGGTATAGTTTGTTAACATGTTCTGTCTTAGCTTTAATCAACTGTGTTTCAAGCAAAGGCTTTCTCACTTAATATCACAGATCACCTTTTGTGTAGTTAGTATTCCATGGTCTAAAGTCATTACTATTTCTTCTGTTACTTTTCCAGTACTAAGTGTAAGAACACTACAGACATGGTGAACCATGCAGTGCTGGCTGTGGGATACGGTGAGGAAGATGGCATCCCATACTGGATCGTGAAAAACTCATGGGGAACAACCTGGGGAATGGATGGGTAAATAGACTAGCCTACTTCTGGTTAGGTTTGTGATGATGTGATGATAAAACAGACTTACGTCCGGTGGTCATTCGTAGTACATCACTCTAGCAAGCAGGCTTGTCACGGTTATGTAACCTGTTTCTTAAGCAGAGCATTATATGTGAATACATTCAGACTTTTCTTCTCCTGTTCCTTCCTCAGATATTTTAAAATTGAACGTGGGAAGAACATGTGTGGACTGGCGGCTTGCTCCTCTTATCCTGTGCCCTTGGTGTGATCAGTGATGAAGAAAGTGTTTTGTCTGTATGTAGGTCTCAATCATGTCTCTTCTCCGCTCTGAAAGCCGGAGGACCATCTTTTATAGGGCACAAGAATGTAAACATAGATAGTGACAGTCAGGCAGTAATGACATTACAACAGTCTAAGAGAAAAACATTCACAGCTCCCAACACATGACAACTCTCAGACTAAAGAGATCATAGTTGGAGCTCTCCTTGTTGTCATGACAAGGGACGTTTACCCAGTACTTTCTGGGTAATGTCCCTGACACATAGACACAATCTACTCTTATTAATAGGAAGCTCACATGAGAACATACTAACTAGTATCCAATGACTAGTTCTATTGATTAGTGAATAATGTAAGCACACAGGAAATCCTAATTTCTTCCACGTCAGTATCTCAAAGAACATAGTGTGTACTGAACTCAGGAAAGATCTGTCCAATAAGATAAACACTGCATGAAAAAGACATATATGGTACAGTAGGGCCTACATAATTGTTACTGCAACCTTTCTTAGACTTTGTTAAAGGTACAATGAAAGATTTGTTCTGTAAAATAAAAGTTTTATCCCTTATAAACATGTTGTGTAAGCTATTAATGACCTCTGAGAGTGGTTAAGCAACCCAGACAGCTCAGTGCCAGGGCAATGAAGACATCTCCTCTATGGGGAGTCAGATGGCTGAGCGGTTAGGGAATTGGGCTATTACTCAGAAGGTTGCCGGTTCTATTCCTGGCAGGGAAAATTACGTTGTGTGCGTGTGTGTATGTCCCTGTACTTACTGTAAGTCACTCTTAACACAGCGTCTGCTAAATGTCTAATATTGGAGCCTCCCTTACATTCCAATCAATTATTGTGTTCTAGCCAATCGTCTTCGGTAAAGTGTGGCTCATTCATTGGTTTATTTTGTGAAAACACTGTCTTTGAAAAGCTGGTTTAATTTAATGAATGTACTAATTAGAAGTGTGAGTAGGATATGTTCTCCATGCTCAGGTTATGTAAAGGGACAGTTACACATCAGATGCTCTGAAATCCATTTAGGGACCTGGATGGTCTGTACAACACAGGGTTTACACTAGTTCTCAACAGAAACAGCGACATATAAATCAGGGGACACAGAAGCTTATTACAGGTCAACATGATACGTAACATAGGCCTACTTAAGATCCAAATGAAAACACTGCAAATGTATTACTTTTCTAGCAGGATTGGGGATATATTGGATTTCTGACACCGGTATTGTGAGTAGGCAATGCAATACATTTTATGCTTTTCATGCTGCATATGTCAGGCATTGATTACCATAATCATTCGATCTACATAAACCTGTCTATTGTAGACTAGGTAGGTTCTTACGTGAAAAGTTTGAGATGTCCTGGATGACGTTCATGTCCATCCAATCACTTTGGTGCTAGGTTACAAAACTCTCACGCCCATTAATAGTTTTGATCTTTCGCAACAAAAAAAGTTCGCTAGCTCTCAGTCAACAGAAGCCATCGTCAAGACTACATAACTTTCGCGTGACTGTAGAATATGCTGTGAAGCCTTTGCTGCTCACAAATTATACATAAAAAAATATCATGATCCATATTAAGGAAATGACTCCACCTGCGGACAATGATAATGATGTTGGTGGACCCCGACGTTCTACAAGAAATAAGGCAAGAGTGAAGCCTCCAATTTTCGCTCCAACGACGGAAGGATTTGCACCAAGGAGAATAAAGTACAGCTCCAAAGACAATACTAAAGCAACTAAAAGAAAGGTAAGTTTATTAAACTTGTTTAAGAC
The DNA here is from genome assembly GCF_054491055.1 of Hypomesus nipponensis. NCBI lineage: Eukaryota > Metazoa > Chordata > Actinopteri > Osmeriformes > Osmeridae > Hypomesus > Hypomesus nipponensis. The sequence goes on from NC_140379.1 coordinate 5,759,717, forward strand.
GGCAAATTGCTATAAAGTCTGACAACAACTACAACATCTAAACTCTTTACATTTTTACCTCACTGTTTACATTTGTAGGTGAAGGTGACGCATGTGGACTCCTATATTGAAAACGGCGATGCCGTAAGTGATTCTGTTATTAAATAGGCCTACAAAATGTTTGATTTCAAAAAGGATATATTTTGATTACCTATCTGTTTACAGGGCCGACCTAGAGGTCTGTCATCTTATGAACTTGAACGATTAGAAAACATTCGACAAAACCAAGCTTTTCTGTCTACCATCAAACTGTTTGAGGTATGTAAAAAGTAAAATGGGCTAGTAGGCCATTAAGCTAGTATATTATTAGTATTTCATTTATCCATGCAAGCAAATGTCCTAATCACAATTCTAAAGATGTAATTGACCAAGTAATATTTTTCCCCTCCAAAGGCAAGAGAGGATCTGAATCAGACAGCCACACCAAAACCCTCACAGAGAGGGCGCAAGAGGTGGGTTGGCTGTATGTTGGTGTGTGGTATGTCCATGCGTAGTGTCACTTTAATGATTAGTTCCACTCTGTGCAAGATAAAATAGCATAAAGTCATGGCAGGTTTGGCTAATATGAGCATTCACCATTTGACATTCACACTGAGGAATCCTGTGTGCAGCAATTCAAAGAGCTCTGTGAGAGAAGTTCTGCCTCCACGCAAGTCCCTGCGCCTACAGAACAAAGATGCTGAGTCACTCCTGTTGCCCCCAAAAAGACATGCAATGACGTCCAGTTATAAAGTAAGTGACTGACAGTTAAGTCATATCTGCTGTTAAAATAGCGCAACTTCAGAAATTACATTTAATTGGAAGCCTTGTACACATTGTAAAACCTGCATTAAACCTGCATTAAACCTGCATTAAACCTGCATTAGAAGCCTTCACCAACTCAGAAACCAGAGGGTCCTATCCTAATGGTCCCACTGACCCAGGAGGACTGGAGCCCTCTACCCCCAGAGCTGATAAAGCTGTGGACTGAGGTGGGAATTCATTTGTCATCACATGAAGCCAAGTTTATCTCCAACTTGCTACTTGGTCTGTGTAATGATGATGCTGTATCCTCTCATTGGTTAGGTCTCGGTAACAGAAGAAAAGCAGGCGTTGGATCTGAAAGAGTAAGTTCACAAATACTGAATGTGATTTATTTGGTACTGCGCTTGCTGTGCATGACATAGTGTATATTCATTAGCTTCTTTTTTTCTTCTTCTTATGATATTGTTGAGTCAATTATCACTCATTTTTCCACCTCTAGCTAGTTCAACAAATTGATAAAAAAATAAAGGATGTCATTATGACAGACGGTAATGTGTTCCTAGGTACAGTAATACTCTGAAACGCCTGCGGACGGACAAGGCACGAGTGGTGAAGGTGCTAAAGGATCGGATTTTCTCTGCAGCCTTCCACCCTTGCACCAGCCGCCTGCTCTTGGCTGCAGGAGATAAGTCGGGACATCTGGGACTGTGGAGTCCTGTAAGCTTCCCTCTCCATGACTCTCTTTAGTTGTGTATGCCCTCTGAGTGCATTGATAGTGCCATGTTACAGTTCCAAGCTGGGCATGGTAGAATAATGGTGACCCTATGTGGTGTTGTACGTCTAATGCTCTCCAGGACTGTGACTGGGGAGGTGACGGTGTGCTCCTGTTCGAGCCTCACCTGCATCCGGTCAGCTGCATGGCCTTTTCCGCATCGTCCGACCTGCTGAGTCTCAGCTATGACGGCACGCTGCGCAGCACCGACGTAGAGAAGGCGGTTTTTGATGAAGTATGCTGGGACCGGGCTCACCGTTGCGTCTTGGTTTAATGTTCCTTTTTTGCATTCGCATTGGTATGCCTCCTTGCTTCCTCCACCTAGGTGTATCGCGTCAGAAAAGGATTACATACCTTCGACTTTCTGTCTTGTGACTGTTCCACGCTAGTCGTTGGTGAATGGAATGGGGATGTCGCAATTGTTGACAGGCGGACACCTGGGTAAGTTAGTTATTTGTTTTCTCTGGTTTGAACCTGGATTTAAGTTGCTCATCTAATTGGATAAATCTGGATATGTATGTTTACACAGAACTTCTTACGAATCTCTCCATACGCTGGATTCTAAGACGATTCGCTGTGTCAGTGTCCATCCTCTTCACAAACAGTACTTTGTGGTAGCTGAGAACTGGTATTGTATTACAGAAGCATGTAAGATCCTCTTGAAGGACATGGCAGAATTCCGGTGTTCAGTACATTTCTGATTCAACGTTTCACGTCGACTCCATTCAGGGTCGTGAGCATCTACGATGCCCGCTTCTTGAAAACCGACTCGATCCAGGCGGTCTCTCAGCTGCACGGTCACCCACTGAGCATCTCCAGTGCGTACTTCTCCCCTAACACTGGGAACAGAGTTCTCACCTGCAGCTTCGACAACAATATCAGGTGAACCTGTCTAATCTTAGTTCATGCTCGCTCATATCTATAATAGCGAAAAAGGTACTCATTGCTGTAGGACTGGCCTGTTAGCATTCAAATGTGTGTTTGATTGTATTCAGGAATAATATGTACCGGTATCTTTTTTTTTTTTTTTTTTCAAGGGTGTATGACACTTCCAGTATCACTTCCAATGCTCCACTTCTGACTTCGATCAAGTACAGTAAATCCTTCCACTTGCATAAACTTCCTCTCTGGCTCAGGTTCTAAACACCAGGGTTAGTTATCGTTACAATGAAAGGGTGTATATTTATTTTTTCTGTTTGCAGACATGACATGCAATCAGCGTGCTGGCTGAGCAAGGCATCCTGGGACCCTAAGCAGGAAGACTGCTTTCTTGTGGGAAGCATGGAGAAACCGTTTAAGGTGCAGGTTTTCCACGAGACCGGCCAGCTCCAGCACTCTTTAAGGGACAAGGAGAACTTGACCACCATGCAGTCTGTCACAATGTTCCACCCCAGCAGGAATGCTGTTCTTGGGGGCAACTCTTCTGGACGCCTTCATCTCTTTACTGACTGAGAGAACCAGAGCCGCTGTTCTGGACCGAAAAACACGAAAGTGTTTGTGGAACTTATTGTTCGCTGAATTTGAATTTATTGTTTGCATTAACCATTGTGTATTCCGTTTTTTTATTCGTATACTTATATATTAAATACATATGAAGTTTTCTCTTTGTTGTGATTTCAGTTTGGTTGTGATGATAAAGGAAACTGGGGTCTGCTACAGTGTCGTATCTCTAGATGGCAGTGTTGCAATTTGTACCAGTACTGTATCCAGTAAAAAACTGAACATGAAAGAAGAGCCTGGCATGTACAGCGATTTAAGAATATATTATATTTATTGATAAATCAATTGGATACACCAGTTTTCAATCTGATTAGAAACAATGCAGTCTTAGTTGAGGGTAACAAATGTAGAATACGTGCTTATAGGATCATCTGTGGAACAGAATCAAATCTCCGAGTCACAGCACTTGGCTGTAATTGACTGTCATAAATAGCGGATCCATTGCAACCCACATCCAAATCACATGTCAATACACTACCACTGGGTGGGGTGGTGCCTCAGGTCACCTACTCTGCAGTAACACACACAGGTCATCTGATGTCATAGGAAGTTACATTTAACTCATCATCTGTGGCACTAATGGAATATAGGCAACCTGGAACGCCACATAAGAGACATGCACTGATCGGCAAGTTCATCGGGAGAACATGACAAACACCTCACTTGAATTACCATTGGGTCTTTGGAAAGATATATTTGGGAAGGGGAATCAAACCATCCATGTATGACCATATATATTTAAAGTTATCTATATTGATATTATTGCTAAATTATTGTCAAAAATATTTTGTCATATACATGAACACAGAATGGTACATAGCCAGAGCTATACAAATATTCATCTGTTACTTTGACATTCTTCCACAGTTTCAAACAAATAACTTGATCTACATCCATCGGGAACCAACTAAAATCTTTAGAAAGGAGAAAAGTACTGCAAAATATATCCAAACTCAGAGTAACCACCATTAGGTAATACGGTATTTATATTCAAACTAAATGTTAAATGTCTCATTTAATTGAGATGTCCGATTTATTGCATTGATGAAATCAATTCTGGATGTTACCAGTATCTGATTTCACAGCAACATGTGGGACATGTTGGAGGACACTGACTTTAGGCAGTTAAGTAAAGTTTCATAACGTTAATGTAACATGTTTTAAGTCTGTAGCTCCACTGTTGTTAGATGAAGACCATCAGAATACAGAAGAATCTTTGGTAGACATACAGTAGCAGGACTAGGAGTGAAGTGCAATGTGAATATGATAATGACTGAAAACCTCAAATTTCTGCAATTGTCCACAATTGTCCATCTGGTCCACAGTGCAGAAAATGTATAATTACATTTCCAATGATAAAAAATAACATATCAATTGTTTAAAATATGTTATAAAAGAAAACTTTTCTACATATTAGGAGACACAACATTGTACAAAATAAGCCAGCATGATTTCAACATTATTTAGCATTTATAAATAATCTAATGCACCCCAGGTTTCAATAATCTAATTTGAGAAAACAAACAGTCAACAAGTGTTCTGAAGCACAACTTATTTCTTTTCTTATACTATGGGAAATTAACTTCATTAAACACTTTATTTGAGGGTAAACTTTAGGAAAGTAAAAACAACTTGTATCAAATACCCAATCTTGGTTTCCAGTGTTACAGTATTGCACATCTAGTAAAAAGGTCTATGGTATCCAATGTAAAGCATAACAGCAACCACTCCGCTTCTCTACAACTACATTTCTATGTCACAAAACCCACACTTTTACATCTAAGGTAATTTATATTTTGTAAAAGTTTGTTTCAAAAACTGATTGCTCATCTTCAAACATTGATTTGAATTATGAATAACTGTTTATTTCTGATGTTTGAAAATCTTCAAATACAGTACAACAGTTACATTTGTCTTTACTAAGGCTTAGATTATGATTTGACGCTTGTTCACTAGACAGTATTAGCAATGACATCATGAACAGATTTGCATGACAATGGTTGAATTGAAGGAACCTAGAAAGATCATAAACCATTAGTCACAGTTATTAGAAAAACATTTTTTGAACAAGCCATCTTGCGTGACAGATTCCACATTCAAAAAGTATTCTTCTGTTAAAATCCTTTCCACCTCTTCTCTGACTCCAGACCATTACTGTACAGTACATCCATTGGTGGTGGTGTGTATTCTAATAAATAGCAGCTTTAATTATGTTAGTTTTCTGCAATGTAATGACTAACATGAAAGTTTATGGAGGTAAAATAGAAAAGGACCTTTCTCTCTCTTTCACTCCTAAACTCTTCTAACTTGACACATACCCATCCACCTTTCCGCTCAGTGCTCAACACATGCTTCATGCAATGATGAATTATATTAATCAATAGAAAATAAAGGCAACTGTTTTCTGTGATTTAATGTGTTTCTCCTTTAAGTCAATGTAGACTTTGTGACCCTGTTGCCTTGGCTTTGTGTAAAAAAAAAAAAAAAGTTCCTTGTGATGACCTGAAATTCCAAAGTAAAACATGAGCATTGGAAATGTCCTCATTGTGATGGTTCGAACAGGAAGCTCTTCTTCTGAGCCCACGCAGGGGGAGGTCCTTGGCTTGTGACAAGAGGTGCATCATGGGTAGTAACTAGGTTCATGTTTAGATCAGATCTTCACTCCCTCCTTCCTTCCATCCTTCATTCCTTCCTTCGGTCCTCCCCTTTCTCAATTCCTTAGATGATGTCCTCTTTACTTTCTGTCTTTTTTCAACTCTTTCAACTTTACGTCTCCCTCTCTCACTTGGTTACAAGGAACCCTCCCATCCAGCGGAACTGACATGCAAACCATCTCCGGAGAGGACAGAAGTACTCAAAATGAAATTGCTGGAATTCAGGTGTCTTACGAATGTCCCTCAGGAAGGCGATGTCCAGGTCTGACTCTGTTAGCATGATGAGGAGAAGCAACAGGGCGAACAGCAGTCCTATCGTGACCAAAAACAGACGTAACACACTCAGGATGAACTTATTGAGTTCCTCCACATCGCTAGGGGGTGCTGACCTGATCCTCCCCAGCCGCAGCACCCTGCCGTCAGGGCCAAACTCTGCCACCTGACCGCCCAGCGGCGTGCCAGCCTCCGACTCCCTCTCCTCCTCGATGCTGCAGGGGGCGCCATTGAGCTGACGCGAGGCGGCCTGTTCCAGGCTGTGCTCACCCACCGGCGTGGGCAGCACACTGTCCGAGGGGCTGTAGGCCTCGTCAGAGATGACCGACGAGCCTGCCGCCTCGCTGCTGTCCACCGCCTGGCTGCGGGAGCGTGGCATAAAGGAGTCGCCGTGGGAGACGGAGCGAACTGGTGTGGAGTGGGCGCTGTCTCGCAGGGACTCCAGGCCTGGCAGGGGGCAGAGGAGAAGCAGGCCAATCAAATACAGATATCAGATGAATATAACCTTGAGACCAGCATGACTACTGAGGTTTTGCACAAAGCGATAGAGAGGTTTTGCACACAGCGATAGACAGAAATCACATGCAGACATCAAACCAGATGTTTGAGGTGCTTTAAAGACACAAACAGAATTGGACCACTGTAAAACATCCATCCAGACGCAGCACTACGACACCCCTAATCCATCAATGCAAGCTGAGAACCAAAGCAGACTGTCTTCATGTTTACTTGAGACGTCATCATGTCACATAATACCTGCTTAGGATACATACTTCTGTCTAGCCTCTCGTGCCCCCCCCCCCCACCCCCCCAAACCCCCGCAGTGAAACATTAACACACAACATGAGAAGAGGTCCCTGAAGTATCACTCTTAGTCAAGTCCCTCTCCAGTCTAATGACTTTCAAAGCTGGACATGGAAAGTTGAGTGAAAGTCAAACACAGAGATTTGCTTGCGCCGCGTGACTAAGGTGATAAACCAAATCCAATCCAGTCCTTTTGAAGTGTGGTCCTTTACCTGCAGAGCTGCTCGGCTGCTGGGCTGGCAGCCCAGGACTGTGAAACTGAGGTGGGACACCAAGTCTGGAGGAGGCCCTGGAGGTCTCCCCGGGGCCCCTGGGGAGAGCTGGGAGCAGAGGCATCATCCCCAGAGCCTTCCCCAGCAGCCTGGGCCCCAACGACAGCACGCGCACCTTCACATCCCGGTAGCAGTGGTTGATCATGCACAGGTGTACATTGACCGTGGTTTTGATCCTGATCAGGCACTTCACCATGGTGGCGGTTCGAGGTGGCAAGCGAGCGCTACGCCCCGCACTAACCTTGCTAATGTCCTACCACCCAACCTCCCTCGCTTTCTGTCTTTCTGGCTGTCTGGCTAGCAGGCTGTCCGTCCTGTGACTCCAGGCTTCTGTTGTCCCTCAGTCCGGCTGGCAGGCAGGGACAGTTCCAGGGTCCTGGGAGCAGGAATGTGGCCTACTTGTGGCCAAGTGGTTACCTACCCTCCCATTGCTGACATCCCTGACATACATGGAGAGGCCCTGACAGGGGGGCTATTTTCAGATAGGATATTATTATCTCTGCAGATACCAAAGCAGGGAGCACAAGGGGTGGTTTGAATGCTGGACAGGGGGGTGTCAGAGTACAATGAGGTGGTGTATGATGCCACATACATTGTGTTAAAGATGGGCCAGTTCACCATAAAGCACCTCACCCACAGAGCAGGATGTAACTGAGACCGTAGAGTTGACAGCTTTTCACTTAAAATGACAATTACTGCCCTTTGGAAACCCAGGGACTCTCTCCTGCAGTAACTGCCTCAGCATGACTACTTAAAGGAGAGTAAAAATGACACAGAGGAAGATAGATGGGTGGCTCCTGCACCTCACTGTATCTGTGTGTGTATGTGTGTGTGTGTGTGTGTGTATGTGTGTGTGTGTGTGTCGGTATTGTCTGACTCAGTGTGGAAGACTACTGACGGGGATCGTGAATGACAAACGCAACTGTGGCTCTGTTCTCATGGAAAGGCACTCAGGTTACTTCACACGGCGAGAAGTGTGTGTCTGTCAGTCTGCATGAGCGTCTGTTTGTGCACATCAAGCAGTGTTAAAAGCCCCAAGAATAGAGCTAATGTAGGGCTCTTATCCTCACAGATACAAAGCACGCCAGATATCTTTGATTCGGCTTAGTGAAATGATCCCCAACTATTCACATGATCTAAGCATAGAGCCTTTAGCACTGGCCCACATCAGTGGGTTTATCTACACAATATATGACCCTGAGGCCCAAATGACAAGAGTGTTTGTGTGTGTGTTGCAGGGGCGTAGCCAGAATAATATTTTTGGGTAGGCCTAGAAAAATATGGATAGGCATCTTTTCAGTTTTTTTTTTCTTATTTACTTTGCGATGTGCACCTGGTGCATCATTTTTCGGAGATATTTTCGTTTTTGGGTAGGCCTTAGAACAAATTGGGTAGGCCTGTGCCTACCCAGGCCTACTCGTAGCTACGCACCTGGTGGGTTGATGTGTCAGATGGGAGTCAGATGGCTAAGCGGTGAGGGAGTCGGGCTAGTAATCAGAAGGTTGCTGGATTGATTCCCCGCCTTGCCAACGACGTTGTGTACTTGGCCAAGGCACTCCACCCTACTTGCCTCGGGGGAATGTCCCTGTACTTACTGTATGTCGCTCTGGATCAGCGCGTCTGCTAAATGTAAATGATAAATGTGTGTCAGTGTGTGTTTTACCCTCCATGATGGAGATGTGCACAGCTCTCCGTCTGGTCCTGGGGACACTGGTCAGTCTGGGGCCATGTGTGATGGACGGACAGCTCCTACTGGGGACCAGACCAGCCCTGTGGACAGACACGCACACAGAAAAATGTCTTACACTTGGGTCTCGACCCAGTAACCCAGATGGTTGACACCGACTGAAGTGTCAATAGATTACCAAGTCTCACCTGTGAATTTCAGGTGGCTCCCGTTTGATTTTAGCACTTTGCTCCATCACTTCTTTGGCGACCCTGCCACTGAGAGGAAGATGCGGTGAAATCAATAAACCGTCGAAAATGCTCAAAATCAAACCCCATTACCTCAGTGAACCACATCTATCCGCTCTAATTTCATACCTGTATCTAAAACGACTTCCCTTGAAGAACAGATTACTGCTGGAGACAGTGCGAACCTGGCTGGACTTCTCCAACCTGCAGGCAATCAAAAAAAAAAATGCCCGGTTGGTGTAAGGGAGAGATTATACACTCCTATGATGAAGATCTACTTCTACACCATGGATATATAAGAGTTGGCTGGCGTGACTCACTTATAGAAGGCCTGGTGTTCCACCCCACACTTCCACAGGTGCTTACAGGCCTCCGGTGTGGGGGCAAAGTACGTCAGAATGATCTTCTTGTCCTGTTGTTCAAAGAACAGATCTGAACATGAGTCTCAGAAGCGGGTGTGTTTCTGCCAGTGGGAACCTACATCCGATCAAAATCCTTCTACAGTCATGTCTTGTTACCTTCTCTATTTATGGGTACATCACACTCCCAGCCCCCCAAGGCAGGCCTTCCATGCATAAAACAAGGCCGCAATTATTTTTTGCCCGGCAAGAGAAAAAGAAAGCCGTCTAAATAATGCACGCACCCACCTCTTTCTGATTTGCATATATATGGAATGTCTTGGCCTCAAACTTCAGTTTAGTCACCTCGTCCCTGGACAGGGGAGAAGGCCCCAGTTAGAGAGGAGAACACAGAGATGGGAGGTATGATCGATTAACGCTCATGTTGAAGCTGTCAGTCCAGGGCAGAACACTGCAGGATGGAAAGGATTAGGAAATGTGTTTTGTGCATGTTATGAATGTATGAAAAAATACTGAGAAAAAGTCTTCACCAGCACAGATATTGTCAATTCATATGACAGTAAGATATGGTACATAATTAGGTAACTGATAAATATCTCTGATGGTGAAAGATAACCAGGCACCTGGCATGCTGCTTGATGGAGGCAAACAGACAAGCCAGAAAACAACACAGCCATTTAGTAAAGAGGGTGTACTGAGTGTGTGTGTGTGTGTGTGTGGGGGGGGGGGGGGGCATTTGAGACTATTAATCTGTACTAACCACTTGAGGAAATGGACTCTCCTGTTTCCCTGGAGCACAGTAAAGCCAAAGGGAGTGAAGGCCAGGAAGGCAGGGTTGCCCGATACATCCTGACAAACATCGGGGGAAATTGTGTCAGCATTTGATACGAGCTACTACAAGACTGACCAAGAGCTAATGTACAGTACACTACAGATAATGGCTTCCTTTTGTCCTGGCATGGCTACCTTGCATGGGTGAGGGTCAACACCAAACGTCTCCAACATCTGAGCCTTCTGCAGGAAGTTCAACTCTGAGGTCTCCGGACTCTGTCCTCTGGAGGAAACACAACTTTTCATCAACCTGTCCCCTGGGGCCCATTATATAAAACATTTTAGCAAAGAATATAGTGACATTGTATTCACAGGGAAGCCAGAGACACCACACTAGAGGGTAGTAGAGTACAGAAAATATCCTGTCTGCATGTGTTGTTCCGTCAGTGATCTATCTGGACTTTTTGTAGGTTAAAAATAATGCCTAATAGCAAAGAGAAAGAAAATGAGAAGAAGTATGAGAGAGAGAAAAGCTAATGACACAGCAGTATCAGAAAACACACCCCCCCCCCTTATATTTCAAATACACTGCATATCATTTCAAGACCCAGAACAAGACAGATAAAACATTGCTAGAAATAGAATATTCAGCATATCAAGTGGCTATGGAATTGAATATCTGTGGTCTTGAATACCTATTTATTCATATCGTATATGGTTTCGTTAAACAAAGATGACCTTGGGACACTGTGTGCTTTAGATTTTAATGAAGTAAGTTAGTATTTCTTCTGTAACTCTTTGCTGTTTGATATGTTACCTGGTATCTATTATAAAATGCATACGCAGTACTGTGTGGTCATTAATCTCAAGGAATCTATTTTATGCAGATAGAATGGAACAGTCATTCCCTATGGCAGGTACAGTACCAGGAGATAAAACACATTTCTAATCTTTTCTCCTGAGACCATGGGGAGTTCAGACATTGGACATGATGGCCAATTTAGCGTGGACGACAAAAGTGTGTGTCCACCGTAGAAGCAGGTTGTTGGATTGAACAGGGAAAACAACCCAGACCAGTGTCACCTTACATCAGTTCTGTCTTGTGGATGTCTGAGATCCTTCTCTCCAGTTTCTCCGAATGCTTGGGGAAGAACTGGAACTTGGAGCTGTAGCCCTCGGGGTGCTTCCCCGGGTCGTAGTCGCCAATCTCCGCTGGGAGAGCAAGGACACAACACACACGACTTAAGGAAGGCAGCAGGAGACAGATGGTTCTTTTTTCACAGGAAGTTAATTTGGAACTCTAGTCATATTGACTAGTGTCAGAGGTAAGTCTACTCGTTGTGAAGGGCTTTGGGCAGTAGAGGTTCAATACATCCAACTTCGTATGACTTCAAAATACTCATTTGTATGGATCCTGTTGTCACGGCAGCAGAGCTTCCATGCCGTTGCTTAGCCAAGATGTTTCAGCTCAGCTTTTTACGCAGCGGCGGCAGCAGCGGCATTGAGATTCTGGTAGAGCCTCAGACAACAAGCTGGGTGTGACAAGGGAGCCTGTCCTCCACAGCGAACTGCCGGCTGAATGCCAATGAGCCTGCTGCCTGCTCACCGTCCCTGCCTGCTGTCTCTCTACCCTGTCAGTCTACGCAGCCTGCTGTGTCTCATGCCTACCTGCCTCTTCTCCTCGTCTGTCTCTCCTGCCTATCTGCCTCGCCGGGCTGCCCAGCTGTCCTGCCCGCTTGCCTCTCCTGCTTGCTTGCCTTTCCTGACTGCTTGCCTCTCTTGCTTGCCTACCTCTCCTACCTGTCTCTATCGCTTCTGTTTCCTACATGCTTGCTTGCTGGCTACGATGGCTGAAGTCTACACAGCAGGCCTGGGCTCTCTACAGCCCTCAGATGTGATCCACACCACCACAACGCTGGCCTAATATACCGACAGATGTTCGTTATGAGCCTGCAAGGTCATCCGAGGTTACTGAGGGAAGCTTATGGATGCCAAGGACTTGGTATGATACCCTCGGGCGTGAGAGGGAAGAGTGGGCGTTGGGGTTATGGTGAAAGAAGAAGAGAGGGGAGAGGAGAACAGAGAAGCCTAAAACAGAGCAGAGTACAATAGAGTAGAGTACAGTAGATTCCTCATCAAGTACTCATCAATGATGCAAACCTATTTTTGAAAAAAAAAAAAAAAGTTTTCAACCTTTTTTTAAAATATATTTGTTCAACCTTTCTAAACCTTTTTATCTAAACTTTTTTTCAAAAATATTTTTTCAACCTTTTAAAACTTTTTTTTCACACAGTGAAAAGAGAGGAGGTGTGCTGCTACTCCTTGGTGCTTGCCTTGAAGTATGTAGGCAGCCAACATGGCAGCATCGGAGGTCTTGCACAGGAGGCGGCCATGATACAGATCCCTCTTGATCTGCAGGAAGACGAGATATCTGCACAGGAACACAACATCATCACTGACTCACAGGACATATGGTGCAAATATTTGATTAAATGGCAAAGCAAAGAAAACAAACAACTCCTGACAAAACCATTTGCTGTTTTCTTTTATCAACACTGCTTCCCTCATTGAAATGGATATCTAGACACCCCAGAGGTTCTTCCTTCAGTATAGCATTCCCTCTGGGTACACTCTCAACAGCATGACATACTCATGTATAAGTTGGTGTGCCTAAAGTTGAGACGATTTCTGAAGTAAAGTGTTTGAGAAAGGTACGCAGGAGAGAGCTTGAGGCTGAGCACTGGGAAGTATGTGTGAGTTTGAGTTCCTGCCTTGGGGCCTTGGGGCCTTGGGGCCCTGGAGACCATGAGTCCTTTTGGAACAACAGAAGTACAGTAAAACAACACGCAGAAAGGACGTCTCCTCTATTCAATCAGGTACCTCATCACTCTACTCCAACAAGGATCAATTCCCCTCACCAAAACAAGTCACTTGCCAGGGAGGCTGCTTCCTAGATGTTATGAACACATCTTAAATGAATCTTTCTCCCCAACGCATAGGACATTGCTGCATATTGTTGAATACACAACAACCTATTACTTAAGTTGTACAGGTTTGCATCACATATGCCACATATGCAGATCTACACAGCTATGAGTGTGTGTATGTGCCCAGGTGTTAGGATGTATTAGGATGTTTTATTATTGTCGCAGGTGTGTATAGTCGGCAAGGGCCCCGTGCCAGGTCATTCGTATAATAAGCAGACAGCATACTGTCCTCTGCCCCCTCTGTGACTGGGAGCACTCTATTCCCAACAGTGTGCTAATTTTACCTCCGCAAGTCTACCCACCTTATCTTATAAATATATGGAAACCAGGCTTTTAGTCCCATCTCTCTATAATTAATACATTAGACAGTCTCTTCTCCACTCTGAACCATTAGCTGCACTACCAACCACTTACACCACACCCATACGCACACTCAATGGAAAACGATGATCAGTATGGATCATATGGGATATATTTGGATTCTCTGTATCACAAGAGTACATTCTCTTGGTATCATCACTTGTGATTCAGTTATGATTCACATTTCCTTTTCTCTTAATTGGTTTCGTTGTAGCCCTTCATGAGTCATCCAGTAATTCTAGTTTTCATCCTTTGGATCTGGTCAAACCCTTAAAGTCTGAAGTCAGCCAGTGTTTATTTCACACACCACTGATTTCTCTTCTCACACAGCAGCAATGCAATAAATACTGTTATTAATCATTATCTCAGATATGTCGGAAGTGTGTGTGTGTGTGTGTGAGAGAGAGAGAGAGAGAGAGAGAGAGAGAGAGAGAGAGAGAGAGAGAGAGAGAGAGAGAGAGAGAGAGAGAGAGAGAGAGAGAGAGAGAGAGAGAGAGAGAGAGAGAGAGAGAGAGAGAGAGAGAGAGAGTAACACACACAGACGGTTCCCTACGAAACCGCAGGAGAGACTAGGCTGGGTTCGACAGATGGTAGAGGATTTTTAAGTTTTCCTGGCTGCTGTTATGAGACAGGAGAAGGGAGAGACCAGCTGCTGACTGGCTGAAATGCATGGTGGATATCTTTGTACACTGAAGATGCACTGTGTCAAGCTCTCCAGAGTGCTGTCTGAGACTGTCACAGTGCCCTCTATAAGCACAAAATAACCTGGAATTGTAGCTTGTAACAAAAAGAGTTCAAACTCCTTTGCAAAAGAAAAATACTTGGACATTACTTGAACACAAGGTTGAGGGCATGAAAGTATGGTATTTGATACTTACTCCAAAATATGCTTGGTTTTACCTGAAGGAAGAAACAGCATGAGCACCTGAAACTACATTACTTAATGTCAAACTGTTCTCTTGTGCGTTGATAAGGCAGTATAGAGCTGCCTCCCTGCTCTCCTTTTTTTTTGAAGATCTTCCCATCATGCCTGCCAGAAGCTTACCTAGTGATTTCCTCCTTCAGGGCGGCAGGGTCAGGTGGGTAGAACTTGACTCGCAAACACATGGTGAAAGGAGGCTGGGCTGAAAGGAGAAGGTCACAGGGGGGTTGTTTAGTTTTTTTAAAGACTTAGAAAATGAAAAAATAGAATAAGTATCACATCACAGTCAGTTATTTGGATTTAAGCTATTGTAGATGTCATGATCTATCAAGTGTGAATATTATCAAATCTAATACTCACATTTCATTTGTTTGGCAATTGACTTTGTAAACTCCAACCAGTGCTGAAAGACCAAAGATGAAAAAGAACTATGTTCAGAAATGTTTCAGACCAGCGTGTTTTTAGGAGCTAAACCCCCAGGCTGCTGGCTCACATTTCCAGGACTTCAGTCCAGGCAAAACTGACAGAACAGGCTTACTGCTCAGCAGCTGAGCACGATGACTTGTTGTCTGCAACTGGAGGGCATTCCAGAGCCACGCTCACTCTACCTACTCCTCGTTTATTTACATCACATGTCGAGGACGTGCTCCCACCCAGGGACTGTAGGCAAGATGAAAGCCAGCTCTTTGGAGGACTTTCAGAGAAACACTTGTTCTCTGTCAGCTCACTAACCATTAGGAGGAGAAACGCTCAGAGGGGCTGAGGGAGCGGAGGCATTGCTTTGTTGACAGTGTGAACCGCATCTCCCAGCTTCCACCTGTCTCTTCCCATGATGCCCTGCTGTAGAAGGCTGAGAGGGCTTCACTGGTACACTATGGCAATGAGTCATCATAAATGTCACTGCCTGATCAACTTCTCTAGCTATTTGACCGCCTGTGCAGGAAATTGACAATGGTTCTAAGGTGGGTTGAGTGACAGAGAGAGAGCTTGTTCCGTTTCAGAGCCTTGATAGGAGATTTCATATCATTGCATCAATATTCCTATGACACTTAAAGCTAAACAGCTATACTTTAGCAGTAGTTAAAATAATTATTATTCTGACTAAATTACATAATTCTATACATTCAGCCAAGACATATTGGCCTCGGCAATTAGATATGGGCATGTAGGTTATACTTAAGCATATTCAGGACAGACAGACACTGTACCTGACGCAGTGAGAAATGGCATGCAGCTCCACTGTGAGATCCTGATACATCTGTCCAAAAGCCGGCTGCCCTACTCTGGTTAGTTTATGAACAGATGAAAGTGATAGATGCCAGACAGAAGAACATCCCTCTGTCTACCTACAGGCCATTTCTACATCAACCCCTCCTCCTCAAGGATGCAGTTCTAAACTGGACTACAAAAGTGTGTGCGAGTGTGTGTGGGGAAAGGGAAAGAGAGAGAGAGTGAGAGAGAAAAGAGTGAAGAGGGGGAGAGAAAGTGTGAAAGAGAGGGAAAAAGAGAGAGGGAAAAAGATGTACAGTACACTACTATTGTGACTGCAGGCATAAAATCCATCGTGGGCATGTGTTTGTCAGTGAATGCTCATGAATCAGTCAAGAAGACAAGTTAACACACACACACACACACTAATCACCCCTGGCTGGGATGGAAAACCCAGATGGTGTTTGGACTGCTGGAGGGAGACATGAAAGAAGAGGAAAAGTAAGAAAGAGAGAAAGAGGAAGAATTAAAAATGTAAAAAGAAAATGAAAAAAAAAAATGCTGTTGAGAGTGGAGTGAATAGGAAAGCAAGAGAATGCTCGTGATGCTCTGTGGCTGAGGTTGGGCTGTCTGTTAACACTCACCCTCTGTTTGTCTGGGTCCACATATCGAATGCCGAAGTAGTCCTTCTCCAGTAGGTTGAGGTGATGGCAGATGAGGTCAAAAAGGTATTGTCCTTTCGCATCACGCTGCAACACAACAGAAAAAAACACAATAGATGAATCTCGATATGACTCAGCAATTGAATTTACCAAATGACACATAATTGTACCAGACTGTAAATTCTACAAACGATCACAAAGGTAACAACTAAAGAAACATTTGAGGAAAATACGAACAAAAACAGGAAAAATATTTTTTGCCCAACTGTACCCTTTTTTGAGATGAGTTAAATTTCAAAAACTGACACCAAAAAGTGGTTAATATTTTACCGCCCCTCAGGAGATGTCTGAGTATAATCAAATATTCATACACGGCAAACGCCATCTGTGTGATGTCTCAGTGCAATCTCCTCTGCTTGGAGGAAGCATGGAAGTAGGTGGAAGAGGTATAGGGGAGAAACAGCAGAAATGGAGTGGAAACACACTTCACCTGCAGTGCAGTGCAGTCAGAGGGAAACGGAATGGGCCCGCTGCCCGGGCATTGGGTGACTGGGCTGAGCACAAGCCCCTGCAGCGTTTTCAGCCAGTAGCCTGTCTGGTGGTGGTGCACAGCCCAGCCCAGCTCCTCCTCCCCCCTCCCAGAGCTGTGTAGTGAATAAAGACACGGTCTGACACAGCAGCAGCTGGATCGGCCACAGGTGTCGTCTCAGCCCCCTCTCTGGCCTGTTCTGCTGTTGTTGCACTTCATGGTGACTGATGCACTGGCCAGCACAGAGGCTAGAGGCTAGAGGCTTTTACAGACAGTGTGTGTGAGAGAGAGAAACTGAGAGACGGAAAGAAAGATAGGGGAAAGAGAGCAAGAGAGACAGAGTGAAACGGAGGTAGAAAATAAAGAGAAAGAGAGGGGACTAGGAGAGAGATTGAGAGAGGAGATGGATAGAATGCAAGACTAATTCAGTCTTGCAGATTGTGCCAAAACAACACACAGAATAGCCTATTTCAGCTACACCAAACATTCCTGCACATATTAGGATCTTTTCTGTCCCTCTTAACCCTGTATCACAGTCACAGACGTCCCCTGTTAAAGGATTGTTGATGGCTACCAGCCTTTTGACAGCGCTACAGCAACGCTGGAACAACATTTGTGCACATTATCATTCATGTCAGGTAGGAGCTGCAGGAACGAGTGCATGAGCTCTGGTCTGGTATGATGGCTAGCCTCAAGGCTCAACTCTGGAAAATGACTACTAACACTAAAACAAACATTAGAGCAAAAAAATACAAAAAGCTAAAAGAGAAATACCATTGGTAATTGACTTTGTAAACTCCAACCAGTGTCGAAAGACCAAAGATGAAAAATACCATCCCGACAGTAATCAAGCTGTCTATTTACTTACGTAACAAGCAAGCGAACCATCATGGGTACATCGAGTTTCTTGGCAAAAATCATTGATATTACAGTAGACCTTCAGGCTACTTCATGGACAGATCAGTTGACTGTAAGTAGCCATGGCGGACCGTGTGGCTGCCTCCATGGTCTGACCTTTTCCAAGGGTCTCACATGTACTCGCCCCTGTCACTGTCCCTGCATGTCATTGTCACCATGGACTCGAGCAGCCACGACAAGTCCGCTGACTGGCTCTCCTTATAAATAGAAGCCCGTACCAGCACGTAGGTTCACCAGTCCCAAGCCTCCATGACTGGGGAAAAGAGAAATGCAGAGAGATAGATGGATTGCACACAAACACTCATACACACACACACTCATGCACACACCCACTCATGCACATACACATACAGTACAAAACCATGCCTCAAGCACCTCCGATACCTGTAAGGCACTTGGGTAACATTCCTTGGATGCACACTCTCTCCCACACTATCCATCTGTCTCGCCCTGTCACGTAAATTTCACCAAAGCCAAGAAACACCCCACTCTCCTATTAATCACAGTGTTTGTGTGTGCATGTGCACGTTTGTGTGTGACGTTATTGATGGCCATCCACCCTGTCTGGACTAACTACACAACACAGAGAAAGCCCTAACAATCTAACAGTGAACAATTACGACACAAGATAAACAAACCGAGGACAAAATCTGCATAATTTGTTCATTAGACTCAATGGGTGTGATAAAACAAGCACAGCAGTGGCCGCATAAGGTAGCCTGAACACCACTGCACAAACAGCTGACCTCACCCGGCCCACTTCACATGCTAATGAGGATAATTCAACCCACAGCACCTTAGGGACGGAAACAACAATGCTAAAGCCGAGATGTATTGATCAGAGGTAATGTGTTTTCTATAGCATGACTATGGTCCTTTAGACCTAGGTCTGATGGAAAATTATAATAAGGTGGATGTCACAGGCAAGTTGTTATGCTGTTTAATGAGGATTATGGACTGTATAATGAAGTCTTGGGGATTTCTGTTTTCCGCCATATTTATGTCTCCTCCTCACCTCTTTCTGCGTTGTTCCACAGTAATGGCCAGCTTCTGCAGCTAGGCATTGATGACTGGGGTTATTAAAGCATTAACGAGTGGACTTGCAATTGAACGTCGATCCACATCTAATTTCAGGATGAGCAATAGACAGCTTTGGCATTTCTCCTTTAAGGCTACGTGGTGTCATTGTAGACCATAAGGATTTTTTTGTGAGCTTCACTCTGGCCCAGTTTTATAATTACAACAAATTACAAAAAGCATTAATCCCAATCCCAATCCAATTGATCGCAATCCCTTAAAAAAGTGATATTTTACAAGAACGCCCCACTGCATCGTGTAGCCCCTATCCCAGTGTACTTTCACCAGATATAATTAAGCTGCTCTCTATTTGGCATCTCCTCAGCAGTCACATTGGTCCTTAAGCCTTGCTTTCAACTTCTCCTAAGAGTGTCCCCTTACTCCAGCCCAATTAATACCTACAGCAAGTAGTTTCCAGCTTCAGGGAGCATTCCATGTCATTTTACTGAGAGAGGGTTCTCTACTATGCAGAGAAGGAAGGAAAGTGAAAAAGAGAAGGGAGGGGAGAAGGCTGGGATGGAAGGATGGGAGGGGTGTTAAGGGAATGGAGGTGAGGAGAAAAATTGGGTGGGGTAGAGGAAGGTAAGTAAGGTAGAGCAGGAGAAGGGAAGGGGTGAGAGTTAATTTCTGTGAATCATGATTTCTGTGAATCATGAGGTTAGTGGGAACAGTGTTAATTCATGCAATTTGATTTCAGCTCTTGGGCCATCCCTTCATGGCATGGACAAATACTGTGTGTTTCATTCACACAAAGTGCTCTCTGCTCTTGGCACATGCTCAAGGAGTGGGGTGCCAGTTAGAGTTTGTGTCTGTTCATGTGTGAATATGTGTATGTGTATGTGTGAGACACACTTTGTGGTCTGCTCTGCCCCTGTCTTGGAGGTGGGGGTCTAGGGTGGGCAGCCCTGACATCAACCGCCGTGACTCATGGGTAATGGGATTAGCAAGGGGCTGTCAGGGAGGAGAAGAGTGGAGCTGAGTGCCGTCACTGCTTTATGGAACGTGCTACCGCTTAATCATAGCAATAATAAAAGTGACAAATAGAAGAAGAAACAAAAAGAACTGGGGCCAAATGACTCAACTGGTCCTTAGTTAGGGCGTTAGCATGCTTCCCTTCGCCCCGGCTAGGCCTATCACTGGATTAATTATTAAAACGGGTTCTATATCAGCCAAGGAAAGACAGCATCAATAAATGATGGTGGGATCTTAAATCACAGGATGGAAATCGTATCAACTGAGGAAAGGAATCTAAAACAACACACAGCGATCTTTGGGCTCGGGGGAGGAGAAGCTGTTGGGGATGTCTGGTAACATTAGCCGCTGATTACGCCAATTTATCATACACAGCTTCGGGAGGGTGTGGGTGTGTGTGTGTGTGTGTGTGTGTGTGTGGGGGGGGGGTATATATATATACATACATGCTGCCTTGCCAGTCAGCATATATGTGCCACTGGGATAATCTCTTAGTTGCTCTCTGCACTCAAAGATGGTATTTCAAGAGCATACACTGCTAAGCCATTCGAGGACTTACTTTGAGGAATTATCATATGATATGGTTTGTATTTATTTCAAGTTCATGAACCCAAGAGTACAGTGAAAACACTATACTTTATCATGCTCTACAGTATCAAAAGAAGATGTAAGATATAACATGTAGGTTACATTACATAGCTGTAGGCCTGGAGTTCCTCTTCACTGTAAACCAACAACAACATTCCAGAGGATTCCCATGAAGGACGTCATCACTTCACACAATAACAAAGTCATATAGTACCACAACACTAACTGGGTCATTCACTGAAGGCGAGAATAGCGCATGGCGAAGCTGTGCCCAGAGAAACATTAAGCTAGGCTTTATCTCACAAGCCTTTGATCAGCCTGGTCTTGGTGCAACTGAAGGAGCTGGGAAGATGCCATTGTTCCTTGGGTGACACAGTTTCCATCCGGCTCATCAAACACACACAAACGTCAATTTTTGTGTAGTGATGTCGGTTTGTAAGAAATGCTGAGTATGGATGAATATAAACCCATGCAATACCATTGGGATCATTCAACCCTATGGCCAGGGATTAGAGGCACTCATCTGCACATAATTCCTAAGGATTGGTGTCTACAAATCTATATTTAGCAGAACAGCTATTTTGTAGATTAATTTGATGTATGATGGTGATCCATACTTGCCCTATATTGATCATCAACATCATCTCTCTCTCAGACAACACCATGTCAACAGGTCTTCTGTACAAATGTAGAACTTGTGATGAAAAACCACTCTCACCACACCCAAAGACAACAAGTGCAGTCTTCAGGTGGACAATCGTCGATGCTGTTACGGGGTGGTGGTGGACCCAAGTGCACAACACAGACACGCAAAAAACGGAGGGATGGTCCAGAGGGGTTTAATGTTGGGGTAAGTGCAGAGGGGAATGGTGGTGATGAAAAAACAGGAATGACGGCAGGGTAGGCTGTACGGGGTCTGGCAAGGTTGGTGATCCTGGAGGCACAGGCAAAAAGTTAGTACAGGAATGTCACACATAAAAATACAGGTCTACTGGAACCTGGACTATACTACCGAGGGTAGACAAAACTGTTATCCGGCGATGAATGATGTGAAAACCAGGGTTGATAAACTGCAGGGCTGATGAGTTGATGGGAGACAGGTGTGAAGACTGAGGCAGAGTGAGTGGGTAATTGAGACTGGAGACCATGGCCACACCCCCAACCGGGGAACACAAACAACCCGCCACTAGGGGGCAGAGGGCATGACAGATGCATGACTTTTAATGCCTCAACATGTTTCTCAACAAGAACCATGTTTGCATTCAATGTCTGTCCCTTGGAACTCTCAAATGCCAGGAGGGGAGATGGAAGAATTCCTCGAGACACAGTGCATCTTTAAGAATGAGCCATGTTATGCATGCTACTTGGCCTTTAAGTGGCCCTGTGGGACTAAGCATCACAGGGTATTAGTCAACGTCAGTGTGGGGGTTCTTTAAGTCATTTCTCCAGTCAAGAGACTGGCTGTCCTTGGGGGCTCCATTAGGGGGATGATATGGCGGGACCACATAGTATCCTCCCACTCACACATGTGCAGACACTGTTGTGGGCCAGGGGCCAAACCGCTGTTCCTGCTCCTTGTGGCTGGATGCATGCTCTGATAAGAGATCTCTCAGGGGTGAGAGGGGAGGAGAAGAGAATCTCCTCCTTTTTTCCTTTATCCTTTTTTCTTTTAAGTGCCTCACTCAGTGTCCAGAGGCTCAGCCTAAGAGAGGGTGGGAAGGTGGATCTCAGAAATGGAGCCTGTTAATTCAGCATCTGCTTTCTCTGTCCTTCCTCTCACTCTCTAACCCTCGGGTCTAAATGCTTTTACAGCCTGTTAGACCCACTCTAAATGTTGTCATAAAATGTGTATTCCATTCCTGGTATTGCAACATCCCTCAGTAGTTAGAGTCATTAGATATATAAAACCACTGTCGGAATAAAATTGTTGGACTGTCTGCTATGTCTCTTGTTTGTAACAAGGTTTTTTTAATGAAAGCAATTGCGGTTAAACCGTTGTCCATATGTAACTTTGGGAGTGTCTTTCAGTCTCAAATACCACTCTCCATGTTCTCATTTATCTCACTGAGAATGTATAGCACACTTATGCACACATACTGTGCTTACAGACGCTAACACAGTTCAGGCCAGCAGGGGTCTGGAGGGGTGTTAATCTACAATGAGTGACTCTATGTCAGCTTACATCTCCTCCACACACTCTGAGCAGCACATAGCCGGCGTGGAGGTTAACATCCCGACGACGGCACGACTTACCATCAAGGTAGAGTACAACGATGGGGGCTGTCCTCTGAATGGAAGAGGTCACAATGACATTCTCAGGACTAGACAGGCAGAAACCCATGAAATAGCCTGGATCTAAGAGTCTCACATGCACGTCCATACACAATGACCTTGCAAGGTGAGGAGATCTATATGGGCACTGTGACAGCAAACAATCGCAGCATTAGAGAACTGATGGTAGAGACGGGATCTAGGTCGTGAGAATGGAGATGATTGAGAGCTGTTTGGGAGAAACAATGTGGTGGAACATTATATCTCCCCTTGAGATTCTTAAGAAATCAATACATCGTCACTCATGTTTTATTAGATATTTGTGCTGGTGGCAGTGAGGTCCTTTTCAACTTTGATAACGCCAAAGAAAAACCAAAGCCCTTGAGTTTAGGAACATAACTTGCAAATTATCTCACGTCTGAGCATTGCCACTTTGAATGGCGCTATTTCAGGAATGAAAGGTCATTCTAAATTGGACCCACTCAAGGACATTAAACTGTGCTAAAAAATCTGGAGCCTCGCCTCTAATCATAAGAGACGTGCTGCAAATAGGAATGAGCTACGTTTTTACTGCTCGTGTTGCCAACCATTCCAACGTCTCAGCAGTTAAGCTCTATTGAATCATCCTCTGTTACCTCCAATTACACTACTCATTATGATACTCAGATAAAGGAAGCTGGCCCAAACTGGTCAATCGTTATTTTTGTAAAGGTGTTTGTTTAGTGTCTGACGGATTTGACTCAGGCCTATGCGCAGCATGAAATCATCCATTACGGACATATGAAATAACATATATACACTTTATTTTCTTTTGCACATTCACTGTTCTACAGAATCTCACAAATAAGCCCCCATGCCCAAAGTTGTTGTCTGAGTGAGATGATATGCCAATTCAGTAAAAACAACAGTATGCCATCAGTCATAATAAAATACATGTACACAAACAACAAGGGTTCATTTCAACCCCCTGAGAATGATGACAAGATCCCTTTGTAGTAACCAATCAGCGGATGTCAGTCAACTGCACAATGTTTATGCATGAAAAACAAGACGATGATCCGGAGATCCCAGTACAGATACACACATGGGACTAGTGTTCTGATTTAAATGATAGGGAAGGCAGATTTGAGCCTGGAAAAAAATCTCTGCTTCAGATCTGCATAATCAAGACGTGCTACAAACAGTAGGTTAAACATGGTGAACCGCGAGGAGGTTTGAGAGTGGGCCTCCACAACGCTTTGTATTTTGAGATTAAATTCAGGAAAATAACCCGTGAAAGCCTCAACTGCACACAACAGTGGCGCTAACACACTTTCATTTAGCATGTAGGATGTGCGGATACATCCAGAAACCATCAGAGTCGCAGTGCCAAATAAGGCCAGGGTATGCACGACAGCAATGTCTCAATCAACGGTAAGATTACGTTGTCATTTCCTGTATCAAAGTACGCTTAATGGAAAAATAACATTTTTAGATGATCAATCAGTATGCAAATGTGTGATAACATTCTGTATTTCTTTACTGATGGGCTTGCGAGGGCGAGAACAAATGTCAGGCCTAGGAGCTATAGCATTAATTCCAATAAAGTGCATGCAGTCAAACTCTGACGCCTGAGAACAGCAAGAGCTGATTGTTATTAGCCTGTGGGCTATCAGAGCTTGCAGACACCACAGACTGAGTCATTATCTCGGAGTCAGTGAATGACAAATGGTCTAGCATGGTTAATGTTTTGAAAAAAAGATGATGAGGGAAAAAAATAGTTATTGTACTAATGGAAGGATCTGTGGAAGTTTGGATTGGGAGATATGATCTAAGCTAGACTAGTTCAGAAAGTACACTGTGGCCAGTTGACATGTCCAAACACACATTAGTCTTATGAATGATTTAAGACACTGCAAACCCTGGGTACAAGATGCTACTGGCATCATGTTTTATTAAAGGTAGCAGCTGGGACGCAGAGCTGGGTCACAGGTAAAAAGACGTCCAGGGCCATTCTATGGCCTCGGATGTCAGCAAGAAATCGAAACCACAGAAAATACTAGAACTTCACTTGACTTGCTCCCTAAAAACAAACAATTGTTCAATTACTCCTAACCAAAGAGAGAAGCACTGTATTCCTCAGGCTCTAAAGGATCACTTTTTGAATTAAAGACTTGTTTAGACAGTAAAAGAAAGCAACAAAAGCCAGCCATTCCCAAGAGTAGGTGGCCAGTTGTGAATGGTCAACAACGGCAAAAGTAGGATGAAGAAACAGTAACTATTGGTCACGATGTTCTCCACAATAAAACTTGAGGTAGAAGATCTCCATGTTGAGAAAATCTTAAATGCCACTGACAACCATGACATCATAAAATTCACTCACACTGAATCTCATCAGTTACAGACAGGCCTACAGAGACAAATAATACGGAAAACAGTAGCAACAGATTTATTGTATTAGGCCTAGTTCTACGCCTCTTCCAACAATAAAACAATTCTACACTGTTAGGGAAAATATCTGGCCGATAAGGAATCCTTAATAAGGATATTATGTCATTCTATTGGATTTGAATCCCTCCAAGGAAGAACCATTTTGGAAGTCTCACTAAGACTTAAAATACATAATCTTTGATAACTTCCAGAACTGTTTATTGCTGAAAAACTACATTAAAACGGACCAGGGAGTCAGCTTTAAATGTAACTGCTTTGTCATCTGCTTTTTTAATATAAGAGTTTCCTTAACTCCAGATGTCTTATTTCACAAACATCTTATGATAAGTCCAAGTATGAAACCGACGTGTTACTTTACAAGCTAAACACAGAAAGCATTTGATTCGATGTTCTTTAAGCAACAAGGAGGTTGTGGGCAGTATGTTGTCTTGTATAGTGGCTGATCCTGTCGGAACTTTTCTTCCATCCTACCAATGTAATCCTGCAGAGTAAGCATGCTTTCAAGGGATTGCTTTCCAGCTCAGATGTGTCAAAATGACAAATAAGCCACAGAGTGAAATTGTGTCCTGTAGCCTGAGCCTCTGGATACCTTGGCAACCTTGAATATATTATGTATATACTGTATATTGCAAAGGTGTTTCTCAGGTCATTCAGCATATAGCCCCAAAAAATTTGTATAACTCGAAAAGATTAAATAAAAGTCAAGTTGTCTTAAAATATTTTTAGACGTGACATCATGTCTGTGAAGTAAATTCTCTGACATTCTACAGCCTATCATGTCTTTCTAGAAGTAGTCATATAGTAAACTAGTTGAGATCCCATTGGTACAATTACCTCACAATATCCAGTCTTAAAAGTAATTCGATTATTTTTGTGGCAAAAATGAGCGGCTGCCCTAACAATGCAGTGAGGCTAACGGGAGCAAAATGCCCAAGGGGCACTTTAAAAAACAATTACACTCCGCGTTAGGCAGTGTAATGACAGTCCATTTAAAAGATTAACTCAGGGATCATTTCAAAAAGAAGCTATTACAAAGCTGAGTGACTACCTCTTCTTCAATCAATGCTGAGGCTTTCAAACATACCGTTAAGCGTGACACTTGATAAACAAAATGCAGTTAGCAGTTCTGTCCGACTTGCCTGTCAATCCATCAGGAATTTTATTTCACTGCATTGTAGTTAATTCCATAATTAGTTTCCCCCACTTCTCATAATTAGTACATAATCTATTCACTGTGCCTCTACAGCAGCACCTGGTTAATCTACAGTCGTGGCCATGCATTTTGGCAATGACAAATGTGTTTTGCAAAGTTTGCTGGTTCAGTATTTGAGGAAAATGTTTTCACATGTTTCTATAGAATACTGGAATACAATAAGGCACATTTCACATTTTTAAAAGCTTTTTTGGAGCAAAAATGTTCAATATATGCAAATGGTCCCTTCTTTTAAAACAGTCAATCTGCTCTTAAAATCCAATCAGAATGATAGAGTGATTTCACCTGGCTAGAACTAGTTCACACTTTCCCCTGAGTTGATGATATGACTTAGTGAAATTATGTTAGCCGTCATTTTAAGCCAAGGCCCAGCAAGCTTTGCAAACACAAAATATAAGTCGCTCCCAATACTTTTGGCCACGGCTGTACATCTGAGAGCACTGCAACTAGAGGCTGTCTGACACAGTAGAGGTCCTTCCTCTGTAAAAAAAAAGAGCCAGCAGTCAATAACATTGCCCTGACAGAGCAGTCAGCAGGTCAAACATGTTACTGATCACAGCCCATGATGGAGAGTGCCCCCGCATCTGCTGTGCTTGCAACCTGACAAGGAGCCAGAAGGACATGAGAGCCAAACCACCGGCCCCAGATCCAACAATCAAACACTCTCTGAGGAACAAAGAGAAACATCAACTCTTTTTTTTCTGCACAGGCTGTAATTATTTTGGGGGAAAATTCCCTCTACAAAATAACATACTGTATCTTCAGCAATATCGGTAGTACAAGGACGTATGCTGTTCAGTTGTATCTACAGCTGATCTTGTCCCATCTTTCTGTGGACAGTGTGAATGTCAATGCATTGTCTAATACTCGGGGACGCTGCCAAAACATTCATTGTGGGGAAACTGAGCCAGAGCAGCAGTGAAACAATTTACACTCTTGCACCAATCTATTACAGGGTGCTGTACATGGAATTGTAATAGGTGGGGAAACCTGAGAAAAATTACCTTGTACCTTCAGGAAGT
Organism: Hypomesus nipponensis; assembly: GCF_054491055.1. Classification (NCBI taxonomy): domain Eukaryota; kingdom Metazoa; phylum Chordata; class Actinopteri; order Osmeriformes; family Osmeridae; genus Hypomesus; species Hypomesus nipponensis. Next base: position 5,786,979 of record NC_140379.1, read on the forward strand.
ACACACAAGCTTGAGCAAAGGGCATCTGTTTTCTACTCTTCTATCACTTCAATAAATTTGCTTCAAAAGTCCAATTCATATACAGATTCATACACAGATTAGGTTATGTATATTGAGAACCGTTTTGCCTCAACATGAACTTATGTAAATGTGTGATTTGTAATATAAAGACAGACATTACAATGGTAGAAAATGGATGTGTGGCTTTTATGAACAGTGAGTTTGGGCACAACTGAGCCAATTGCCTTGCGGTTAATATCAACCACTTGTGTGGGTGTGAATAGCAAGAGTCTAAGGAAGATTGCTGCCCTGTGTGTATCTCCATGAAGTAAAAAAGACTAATAACCCAGATGAACTAAAGCCTACGCACCACTCTGCATGACCCACAACCATTCAAAAGTGTGGTAGCGTTGTTTAATCAATCATTACTTTTATCTGTAGACAGTCTTCTTTAGTCTTTTACAGATGAAAGTCTAAGAATTTCACTTAGGAGATTCTGTCAGTGTAACGCTAATGGTTTGTCTAAAGCCATGGTGACAACCTAGACAGGAGAGTAAGGCACATTCCTTCCAGAATATGACTTGACCATTTGTTATATGTACTTAGTAGTGTGATGTGATAGTGTGACCTGTTGTTTCCTTGATGCCTTCAAAAACAATATGTGTCTCAGAGATTTTTTCTCATCAGCGGATCTCAGTGAACCAAATGCGCATGTTCATTCTTTACCTCAAATTTTAACCATGCGTAACTTCATCCTCGAGTACCAAAAGAAAGCCAAGGAAACATACACTAGCCACGATTTAGTACTGTCTATTGTCTGTGAAACTGCTGGCAAACTCACCCATATGACTTCCGTGCTGACTGGAATAATAATAACCACCCACACAAGACCTTTAACACTGCATATGGAACATAGTCTTTTTTGAGGCTAGCAAAGCACCCAGTCTTTGAAAAGTAGGATAGTGTAGTATCTGGAAGCACTACAAACCTGAGGTTGATCAGAAAAGCCGAATGGCGAACATCCAACATGAAACTAACTTGATCTAGGTCAGGTTTGAGGAGGATTGTTCCAGTAGGCTGGCGGTCTTTCCTGCATGCTCACTGTGTTCTACAGATTGCGTTTCCCCAGATTCCTCAGATCGGGAATGCTACTTTGCAAACAAACAAGGAATAAACGAAACAAACGTACATGAAATATGTACAAATTTAAATACATGGTCTAACTATACTAAGGATACATAAACTAGCAATACTAAGTGGAATACAATTAAAATAAAATATACAATAAAATGAATAATATGATCAAGAATACCGGTAGGCCTATGTGATTTACGGTAAGATTATGTTACCATGGCACGTGATCCTCAACATCAAACACCTGCTGTGCCTATATGGAGCCCCAGATAAGCACAGGTCTTTGTGCCCAGAAGACAAACACATTATCAAAGCACTTTTATTCTCCCTTGCATTTTGTTGAGCTGTTTGTGGGCATCCAAATCTTCTTGCCCTCATTTCAGAAGTATGCCGAGGGGCACTGCTCTGAACATAAAACCTTTTTCCAACCAGGCTTCTGGAGTTGTATCGTCTGGTTTATTTTAAGACACGTTGTGTATTATTTCCTGATATCCTTGGTGTGCCTTCTTACGTACAGAAACAACATTCCATTTAACACTCCAGCACTCTCATTTGTCTCTGTGCTTACAGTACGACAGGAGAACAAGTCAATGTTGAGGTCGAAGGGAGAGAATGTGGCGAGGGTATGACAGGATGACCAAAACCTTGCCTTGTCGTCTCCAGGGAATCAAAGCAGGGGAAAGAGGCAGAACCTGTTCGAGGACAGGGTCAGTGCTCAAGGAGCTGCCAAGAGGGGAGACGTATTGCTTCTGCTTGGCACGCTCCAAACAGGGACCTGCTTGAAAAGGCGCTTTATTTAATCTGGGTGGTGGGGGTGGGGGACTCTGCCAGTTTGTGGGTAAACAGAAAAAAGCCAAAGACGCGATCAAGCGAGAAAGGGGCACTGTCTCCCCTCTTACGTTCTGAAGCCTGGGAATAACTTCACCTAGCAAAGAGCCGTGCGCAGTGAGCGCCCAGTTTCCTTTTGAAATTCAGGAAGAGGGTGGCATGTACTTGACATGCTTGGGAGAGCAGGGTTCTATCACTGTAACATACACTGCCACACTGTGCTGTAGTCAAAGAAAGTGAGTCCATTTTGTTCTTTCTCATTTGTTGGACCAGAGTTGATTTTTCTCTATCTCCTTCCAGCTCCGGGCTTCTTCCAACACTGTCACATTTCATCCATAGCTTACTGCATATCTTTGATGACAAGGCTTCCTCCAAATCATGTCGTCTTACAAGATAAAAGTCAAGTCGAATTTTGTCAATATATCCAACATGTTAAATAACATTAGTGACTTGGTTTGAGATGTTTCAATTTTAAATTACGTGCTCACCCAACTTATTCAGGAATAAAGTTGAAATTAAGTTAGTCTGCCTACAAGTAACTAAACTCTGCCTCAGATTTTCTATATAATTCAACAAAATTCATAAAAAAAACAGCATGAAATGCCAGATTTCAACATTGGTTGAAATCCGAACCCCCACATCCCTTGGTATACAGCAAAAATAAAAACCAAACATGCACTGACGCAAGCCTCTGAAAACAAGGTAAAGGAGAGGGATGATTGGGTCCCAGTTGGTTGACATCATGTCTCAGTGTCCATTATCACACTCTTCAGTGGTCCTGGCCAGTGCTGGTGGTGTATGAGGATAACAGGAATGGACCTGCCTCTGTGCCTGAGACGTTTAATAATGAGAGCGGAGCTGGCAGGCCCACAGAGATTTATCTGCGCATACTCCACTCCGCAGCCCATAATGAAGAGTGACACACGGGAGGAAGACATGCTCTTAGATTAGCGGCACAAAATGATCTTGCCTCACAATGGTGCTCTTCTGTCACCATTGAGAGATAAATTGTGTTTTTAAATGAGCAGTTCAAAAATAAAGGCAACTCCATCTGGAGCTCAAAGCCACAGCAAGTTCCCCTTTGAACAAAGCATTTCCATAAAGTATCCATCATCAGAGATAGGTGTTATAACTTGTCAGCTAAGGTCCCAAAACCTGATAAGTATGAATTAATATATTCTGGTATGCTAGCAAGTAATTATGCTGGAGTACCTTTCTATTGTTTATCTGTCATACAGCCTGGGCTCCAGTCAACGAGAGGCAGTTTTGGAAATAATTAAGAGACGTTTAAGAGACGTTTGGTTGAGCCGTAGTGTTCCGCTACATTCCCCAAAGGACAACCTAGAACACCTTCAACAAGTTAAAACAATATCCAAGCCACAATAAAATGAACATTTGTCTGTTTTTTAAGGCAAACTAAAATCCATAAAAACGTTATTACATTTTATACTATGCATTTTATTTTAGTTTTAGTGTCCTCAATTCAATTCAGTTCAATTCACCTCATTAATCCTAAAGGAAATTCACACCTTAATAAAATAATTAACACAAAATATAATATACACAATATCATCTATCAAATTTCAACATAATTGAAGTGTCATATTCTGAAAACATTTTCTGAAAAAATGTTGGCCATACAGAATATATACTTTTATATGTTTAGAGAGGTAGTAATCTAGACATAGTAATTACATCAGGAGGTCCTTCTGTCTCTGTCTCTGTTTGATTGTACATTACATATTGGTCTGAAATGGATTAATTCAACTGGAATTGAATCCGAAGAACCAGCTTCACCCAAGTATTCTGCCAGCTGGCTTCAGGAACAGGGCACTGCCCAGCTGTTTCCCTGCCATAGCAATGTGAATTGGATGTTTCTGTACAGGCACAGACCCCCACCCCCCACACACACACACACACACACTCAAGAGCAAAGCCAAATTGTGGCAGTTAAAACTCCACCGAAATTCCAAACGCGAATGCTATAGTCCCAGTAGACCTCAACAGAAATGACAGACAGGTAAAACAGGCACAAAACCCAATTTATTTTTCCAGAAGGAAAATGGGACGGTTCCAGAACTGAATTCATTTGTGAGGGGATTCTTTCCTGACACATCTTGTCATAGTCTCTCATATCTATCTGACAAGTTAATATCTAATATGTCACTGCAAAGTTAAAGGCAATAGTTTCAAGGCATCTGATTCCCCATGCTGTTTTCAATAAAATCCCTTGTGGATAATGGAAGACGAGTAGCTAGGCTCACGTCACCAACTAAAGGGAAGTGCAATCACTGTGAGCAGGCACTCCATTAACGACAGACACTTAGAACACCTTTCAATTAACAACTCCAATACCTCTAAGACTGCAGTCAGTGGACAGAAGGAGGATTGAGGAGAGGAAAGGAGAGGAGAAGAGAGTTGGGTAGTACTGTAGCTAGGCCATATTATATCCATGCCATGTTACAAATGTGTAGTTATTTCGGCATAATACAGAACTAGTGTTATACAAAATAACGAGTCAGTGTAAACCCCCCCACTTAAGAATCAAGAACATGAAGCACATTATGAGGCAAAGTACAAATAACAATGAAAGTCCTGTCAAAATGAAAATGTTTCACCTAAAAACACATAGCTAGAAGAACATCTCATATATCATTTTATAACAAACTTCACAAGCCAAAATTATTATGATTGTCACAGTCCGCCAGACAAAGAGCTTGCCAATTCAACAAACCATGAATCTGTATGGTTTTCTGTCTTCTTCTTCTACTTCTTTTTCTTCTTATGTCTTTGGCCAGGCTGTGACATGGGGAACCTACAGAGTTTGTCCTCATCCAGTAAGTAATGAGGTTTGAAGGTGCTTTACTGATGAGCTCAGATGTCAGATGAAGGGACTGTCAGGGACCAATCATGCTCACCTAAGCAGTCTCCTTAGACAGGAGCCAGATTTCTCCCATAAGCACTTTCATGGTAGTCAGACTCCATACGAGAACAAATCAATTTTCCATCTGTCAGGCACATTTGGAGGTGTAGGGAATCTGGAGGGGGGTGTTGCCATTTTGCATGGTCAGCTTACTCTAGCGTTTGGCATGAGACACTGACCTCAGCGTGTGTGCTCGCCTCACTTATTGTAAGCCATGTTCAATAATTTCTGTATGTTCACACGGAGACAGAAAATTCACACTGAAGATACCCAGAAAATCCAAATGTGCCAGGAATTTAAACGCTATGATACATATTTCACATCATTCAGACAAAACTAGACTGCGGTCCCTGATGTGTGACATTGTGAGTCAAACAGTACATTCAAGTAGGAGACACAGTACGCACATGTACATTTTGCGAGGTATTTTGCATTTTGTAACCAAAGACAAGACCTTCTATTGCTTTCAGGAACAATTCTTTGCATGCCATTGACAGTTGTGCAACCACAAGGTTTTCATCAGGTCTCCAACAGAGTCTCACCACAGCCTTCCTTACAGGTAGGCCTGAAGAGAACGTTCTAGTTATTTAATTGCTGGGTTATGCTTCATTACAGCAGTGGATGATATCTACACAGATAAGACATGTTACCCTCTCCTCATTACAGATGAGCTGTGTTCACCTGGAGGTGCAGTCCATAATTAACACATCTATCCATTTCCTCCCCAGTACAACCAGAATATAGAACAGTAATAGGCTTATCCCCAGACTAACTCTACTAAGGTCCATCTATGCTTCAATGAAGCAGTCCCATCTGTGATTGATGACTGGGTGATGGATTGATTTTAGAGGATGACTGAGGAGCTTTAGACTTTAGACACTGACGCAGGACGTGTGTGGGTTATTAATGGTGGATATTTATATCCGGTTTGGCTATATCTTTATCTGTCTGGGAGTCAGGTGGCTGAGCAGGTAGAGCATGGGGCTAGTAATCTGAAGGTTGCCAGTTCAATTCCTGGCTGGTGCACACATGTCATTGTGTCCTAGGGCAAGGCACATCACCCTACTTGCCTTTAGGAGAATGTCCCTGTACTTACTGTAAGTTGCTCTGGATAAGAGTGTCTGCTAAATGTAAATGTCTCTCTCTTGGTTTGCTTGACACTCTAACCATGGAGACAGGGGCGAGGGCTGACATAGGCCTGCATGACACAGCCCTCCACATTCTCTTTGTGCTGCTTTATTCTCCTCTATCAGGCCATTTTTATACATTTTTAATTTCCCCCCCATAATTCCCCCTCGCTGCAACCACACATGCTGACACCCCAGGTTTTTGTGGGGATTTTTTTTGCTAAAACATCAGAACCTGGGTTACATAAGCTGTGGATGAACGAGACGTAAGAGATCTTTCCTGTCATCAGAGCCCCACACACTCACACTAATAGGGGTTGTCTGAGGTCCCAAGGCTGAGGTGAGGCTCCATCCGACACAGCTCACCTGGCTTGGGTCTCCTCCCGGAGCCTGCAGCAGCTGGACGCAGAACACTCTGTGCACATGAATGGTTCATGAGCAGAGAAGGCGTGGTGAGGACAGTGTCCAGTCAGGCAGCAAGGTCGCAACGACCTCCACAGAGGAGGGATGCATGAGGAGCCCTTTGGGGAGGAAGTGTACTGTCAGAAGGATGATTGGCAAGAGCAGAGGGCGTGAGACAAAGAGGAAGTTCTCAACCTTGCTTGATCTTGAACGAGCAACCAGCCCCGGTGGGTGCAATACACAGTCTTCAAATCTGAGGTTCCAGACAGCCAGACAATCTCTGTCTGTACGGGAGAATAACACCACCACACCCTAATAGAACCTCTCTCACACAGACATCCATCAAGTCCCCTCTGTGGGGAGGCAACCCACTGGAAATTGGGCTACGACAGAACATTAACCCCATTTAGGAAGTTGTTCATTTAGGGGCTAACCTTCCCCGAGGAAAGATCCAAGTAGATAAACTGGAGCACCAGACTCTCGGCACAGATGACGGTTTCGCTGCTCAAATGCTGTTGATGGGTCATGGGGAACATGTGCTAAGCACATGTATTATTTGAGTGGGTGAGTAGGCTATGACTACAGAGTTGTGAGGTGCAGTCGTCAACATCAGGAGGGCCAATATGCCTCAGTGTGTGGCTGAAAGAGGCTGCCAGATTAGGCCATATTAGGATGGCGGGGTGCTTGGCATGCACGGTCTTGTGTGAGCAGCATGTCACCGCTGGGCGTCCGCAGAGTCTGGGCTTATAGCAGTCTGACGAGAGCAGCTGGAGAGCAGTGACGTATTAAGCTTGTTGCCATGGAGACCTGTGGTTCCCCAGCGTCACTGAAATCCAAGGACAGGACAATGTCATCATCACAGCCTGGTATCTTGGGAGGCATAACTGTGACAAACTGATTAACGTTCACTCAAACAAACTGTAAACGTTATATTGTGCCATGGTTTATTCATTGGATATTGTTGTAAGCTTATCTTCAAGCTACAACCTCCATTATGCAATCCAATACAAAGTTATCTGAACTGTCAAAAACGTAATTATTTCATTAGACAACACTTAATGCAATGTTTACAAGAGCTTGCGGGTAATGTTTGTCATGGAATGAATTTGCTGTAGCCACCTCAATCTGTTCAGTGAGAACCTTATATAAGGTTTTGTCAAAGCATCATAAACGTCATGTTTTTCTCTTCTTCACCCAAGGTTTTCTGTTCATATTGCATGAGAGCACCCTGCCATGTTAATAATATCACCATACACAGCAGTCACAGCACCCCTGTTAACTCACAGCACTCCTGTTAACTCACAGCACTCCTGTTAACTCACAGCACCCCTGTTAACTCACAGCACTCCTGTTAACTCACAGCACCCCTGTTAACTCACAGCACTCCTGTTAACTCACAGCACTCCTGTTAACTCACAGCACTCCTGTTAACTCACAGCACCCCTGTTAACTCACAGCACCCCTGTTAACTCACAGCACTCCTGTTAACTCACAGCACTCCTGTTAACTCACAGCACTCCTGTTAACTCACAGCACTCCTGTTAACTCACAGCACTCCTTAACATCATCATCATCCCTAAAATACTTTAGACACAACATCAATTGTCTCGGCCCAAGAATCAAACCGGCAACCTTCAAATTAATAGCCAATTCTCTTACCGCTCAGCCATCTGACTACTTTGTTTAGTTTATGTTTTTTAGTCTTCATGCTGTTTTGTTTGAACCCTGTAAGGCCGGGCATGAGGCTCTTCTGTTGTAGAGGCTAGGATGAAGTGTTTCTGTGAAGCTCATTTGAGAGCCAGATGGGACTGGAAGACGGGGACAGCCATGGACAACATTGCCTTGAATGTCATTACTGTACCAATGGAAACATTAAAATTAGGTAAAGAAGGGGGTCTCATGTTACTGTTGATGCTATGCAGACCTGGGAGGATTCATTTGAAAAAGTCTGTTACATTCATTCAAATGCTGGGCAAGCCTGTTTCATAACAAAGTATATAGCCCGTTGTTGTACAAACCCATGTTTGGAAATCACAATATAGAACTTGGCTGTTCATGAAACTACTCTTTAATATACTGCAGTCGAATGGCTGGAATATAATGGAGGATTCAAAAATAACTTATATAAACTTACAGTAATAAAATATCAATAACTTGTTAGTTTCCTTCTATCACTCTTGTTACATGATGTTCTTCAAAAATCACAAAGAGAGAAATCCACCGCAGCACAAATTGCATTACATTGCAACACATTATTACTGATCAGTGCGGTGCCAATCTATCCAATTTCTGTGGTGCCTCCCGATCTATATTTGATACCGTGGCCTGCAGTAGCTGCAGTCATTAAGGAGATGATGGAGAACGTGTCTGGAATGTATTCACCCCCAGCTATGGCACTGATGATTTACAGTCCAACTATTGTGTCTCTGTGTAAGGAGGAGGCTGGAAGAAGTTATGGAACAGCCAGAGACACACACGTACACACATAAGTGCACACTCTCACACACATACTTACACAAATACACTCACATCTACACTACAACTCCAGTACTCCGACAGGTTAAGCTACACCTTAGAATCAATACCATGACTGTACTTAGCAGATATTGGAATGACAAATAAAGTAAACTGCTTGATCTAGTCTGCTGTATACTCCTTTATGCACCTCAACAGTATGTCATACAAAATGTCAACATGTAAAAAAGGGAAACGCCAATACAGTACTGTATATTACAATAAAGAACCAAGTAAAGCTGTCTGTGACTGTGAGTCATTCATGCCATCCACCTATCTGAGCTGAAAGAAGAGGATCTTCTACAGGCCCGGCAGACAACCACCCCCTCCCCTTTCATCTCCTGCTCCACGCTCACTCCCACTACACACACACACGCGCACACACACACACACACACACACACACACACACACACACACACACACACACACATGCAAGACAAGAGAGTGGCTAAGCAGCCTATATAAACTCCCTCTCCCAGGGAAGTTTGGGTGTTACGAAACAAGCCCCTCTCCTTATTCAATGCAGGGCCTGTAGCAGGAATAGGCGTGGGAGAGACTAGCCAACGTGAGAGACAAGACACATTGACAAAGAAAGAAAGACAAAGACAGACATAAAGAGAGACAGAGAGAGTGGGGGTATGCAATGAGTGGGGGGAGGCCTAATAAGAGAAAGATAAACACAGAGAGAGACAAAGTGAAGTGTCTGTGTGTATGGAAGTTGGATGGGTGAGTTATATCTATTGAGGGTTGGTTAGGGAAGTTCCTAGCTAGACGTGCCTTTGTAGCGCACCCTAAGATAAAAACAAATTTAGCAATGGTGAGCCCCAAGTCCACATATTATTACAGAAATATTATTAATCGTCCCCATAATCATGCAATGAATAATTGGGTATAATGGTTCCAACACACTGGGATTGCAAACAGGGATCTCTATACATTGAGCTTTGTACAGTGAAGTAACACTGCCTAAGAATCCAAGCACTGGAGAAGTTTACATTGGCACACAAATTAAACTCAAAATACACATTGTTACAAATTATTTATGTAAAATTAGGGAATCGGGCTAGTAATCTGAAGGTTGCCAGTTCGATTCCCGGCCGTGCCAAATTATGTTGTGTCCTTGGGCAAGGCACTTCACCCTACTTGCCTCAGGGGAATGTCCCTGTACTTACTGTAAGTCGCTCTGGATAAGAGCGTCTGATAAATGACTAAATGTAAATATAAAATAGAGGCAAAAAGACAACAACAAAAAAACGATACACCCCTATACAGTATAATATCTTGCCAGAGTGATGATTTTTCACGTATTGACTTATTCCTTGCTCAAACCACCAGGGTCCACCCAAGATCCAACCAAAAATGTCATGCAATGCCTCGGACACTGTGTGGGAAAAAAAAAACGGAATTGATCTATGTACCAACTGCAAGCAGAAGTAGAGCCTTTCCCTGCTGAGTTTGGGAAATCTCAACACAGAAAACTGAGCAACTTAAGAGGAGTGTTTCAACTTGCGTTCATTACGTTTCCGAGGAGCGGCAGCTCCAGATGCCAGAAACACTTAATCCTAGCCTCGACAACAGAAGCCAGAAACACTTCATCCTAGCCTCTACGACAGAAGAGCCACATGCCCGGCCTGACAGGGTTCAAACAAAACACCACGTAGACTAAAAACATAATTTTAAAAAAGTAGTCAGATGGCTGAGCGGTTGGAGAATTGGTTATGAGTCGGGAGGTTGCTGGTTTGAATCTCGGCTGAATTGATTTAGGGTAATAGGAAGGAAAATGGATGGTGGGATCTTGTCTTGGGTAAATGGAAAAAAGATAATTTGTAACTCTGTGAGAAAAACAGCTCTCATGCTTTCCATGTTAATCAGTTGAATATTCACACAGATGAGGATCATGAGCATGACCACCAAACAGACTAAATCCTCAAAAGGCCCAACATATTCAGATCTGATGAATTAAACATGAAGCGCGCAGAAACAACACTATTTTCAATTTCAGTAATATTGCCACCATCATTTCAGAATCACCACTGTCTCTTAGCTGTTTTCCAATTTTCAAAGACACTGTCCTCCACAGCAAATTGCAGCACCCTCCAATCCGCCCCGTCACTCCTTTCAAGTTCAACATGAAAGCAAGCGCCTCGGCTGTATCGCCGAAACACTAACACTGTACTACACTATGGGATAATATGTCATTTCTTTTTGCAAAATGGAACCACTGAATGCATTTTAAGATGTTCTAATGTGCTTTAATTCCACCACTGAAGGACAGTCTTTCAATTAATGCCAGTCGTGGTGGGAATCTGCTGTCCACTTCTCCAGCAGTCTGATCGCTATCAGTCTCTGAAGATCTGCAAAACCTCTAACAAACACTCACCTTGGTGAAATCTAGTTTTGTCATCCTCAGTACCATTACATATTGGTCTGGATTTATGTCTTTTGGGGTTTATGTCATTTTCAGTTTCTGCTTTTGCTTCACGAAAACCTCTGTCTCCAATGGTGTGGAACAAATTATATTTGGAAAAACCAAGGTTCATTAAACGAACCCAATACATAAGACCTTGCTTTTTTGGCAGTATTTTAGGCAATAAAAACATCCCCACGTCTTTTTTAGGACACAACTTGAGAAAAACATTCGTCAAGCGAATGACCCTTCCACTCCAAATGCTTCGGTTTAACAGGAGGAATGTCGGACCAGTCTCTGTGATGGATAGGGACACGTACTCTGGTGACAGAGAACACGGCCTCTTTCTCTAATAAACCATACAGTGGGAGGGGACATCAATGGAGCTTCCATAACCTACATGTAACCAGGGACTCAGAAGCCAGCTTCGAGGCTCTGACAAGGTTGGCACAGGAGCTAACCAAAAATGAAATTAAGTTTTATTTCTAGGCATGTGTACAGAGAATGCATGATATGAAAAGGAAGGGAAAGGGATGACAATAAAAAAGTCAAGAATCGCAAGAAAGAATTTAATATAAAAGCGAGTGTGTTTCTGTGAGAAAGAGAGAAGTCATTACAGCATAAGAAGTAATCCGTTGCTCAGATTTTCACAGACCTGCAATAGGTCTGTAATCTTTGAGATGCAACAGTTCTCATAAGAGCCCAGAGATTGTTTAGCAGTTCTGCTGGTACTTTTTCCCATTTTCTCTTGCATGCTTCCCAACATAAGAAATACATTTGAACATCAGCTGGTGAAATGAGCCAGGGAGTTAGATGCTTATAAGGTAGTGCACCAAATCAATAAGTAATAACTATTGTAATTACATTGCATGAAAATTTAATTCACTAACCCCTTCACCAAAAAATGTATTATTTGGACTAAACTGTTCGGCATGTAATTGTGAGCTTGTGATTGGATCACCTATGTGTAATCACGTTGCCAGACTTCCACAGTGTGTGTCACTGAGCATGTGTGTGTCAGCACACACGTTTTGAAGTGTGTGTGTGTGTCTGTTCATGATGAATGATAACAGTGGGACAATGTCAATAGTGATGAGGACCACCATGGTCCCGAGCCAAACATAGGCCATCTGTTTGGGCCGGGCTGGAGAGGAAACAGTCAGAGGGAGGCCAGGTATTCTGGGTCACTGGCACACAAAGCTCTACGAGGATGGAGACTGGCCCCAAGAACGGCATAACACAAGAGTAGGCAGGTCATGTGATTTATGCATACATATATTAAGGGTTATATACAGTATATTTATATCATTTATGAACTATATATACATGCACTTGCTTTATTTGATCGTATCGGAAGTTATGTTTGACAAGAGAGTAGATTTTCCAGCCATAGCTTTGGTTTGAGTAATGATATATGTCCTCAGTGAACAGCACGCAGTGTCTTTATTGCTGTGTCATGTACAGTGTGTGTGTGTGTGTGTGTGTGTACTGTAAAGTCCTGTGGTGTCAGGTTCTCTGTAGGATGGCTCATTAATCTGCAGAGCCGCAGTGCTAGAGAAGAGAGAGGAGGAGGGGGTGAGACAAAGAGAGGATTCTCTGGTGCTCAGGGGCCAGCCAGGGACCAGGATCTTAGGGACGGCGAATGGGAGAGGGTGACAAAAGGGGTAAGGAGGTTTGGTGTGACTAAGTTTCCAACTGTAAGTGAAACTTTCCTTAGCGTTATTCATATCTCAAACGTACACTCTGCTATGGGGACGTTTATTGGTATGACGTGTGCCTTGCCTTATAGTTAGTCTAGAGAATGTCAGACAAGACTAATTAACCCCTGAAAATGATGCAGACAAGTCTATTTTTCTCCAAATAAATGGGCACCTCTTTTGCTGCTCTGTGAAAGTACAGTACAAACCGCCACTGCTGACTGCTGAATCCTTTAGGCAGTGCAGCAAAGCTGCCTCTGTGACATCACCATGTAGGAGCTGTTGCAGAATGAGGAGGCAGATTATCCTATTGCTGCTGCATCCCAGGCTCAGTGTAAACACCACCAGCAACATGTGTGCTATCGTAGCACTCGAAGTTAAGGCCCCATTAAAAATGTACTCCTGGCACACATTTTAATAATTAATGTCCGGCAAAGCAACAACGCTTGAACCCTTTAGCACGCTTTTTTACCTCACTCTCAGCCATAGTTGCTGAAAAAAGCATGACAAACAGCTAACTGTTATTTGTGTTTTGTGTTTGTGTGTGAGCACATACTGTACATGGACATGTAGTAGGAAGCCTTTGGCTGTCTTGAAATGCTTCTGGATCATCAGGGAATGTGTGGTTAAAGGTTCCCTTCTGGTATGTTGGCAAAATATGAAGGTTTAAGGTTTCGCATTTTTTGTCTTCCCCAAAGCTGGCACTAAACCAGGACGTTCTCGATGTAGTCTTGTGTGCAGATACAGTCTGCAGCTCAATATTAAGACAGAGCACAAATCTCTTCAGATGCATTTTTGTAGAATGAGGAAAACTGTATTCACGTATCAGTGGCTTCAGGACCAAATACCCTGAGTGGTGAACACACCACAATTAGCAACATGTAGCACCAAACACGCACTATACAGAAATCTGGGAAAAAAAAGGTGAAAGGTCACAATTCAAACACATACACATAAATAATAAATAAACTAGGAAAAATAGGATGTTGGGGGTGGGGGTTTTGGCTGAGATCAACATCCCGAATTTCAATAATTTCTAATAATCAGAGCATATTTGCTCAATGGAGATCCCTGGGCATCATCAGTACAAGTTACAGAAGTGACATCTTTAGATGTACACTGATGCACATCCAATATGTAGGAGATTGTTTTTCTTTTTCTACATTATGGATTAATATGTTATTTTGTGGGGTACCTTCAAATCTAAAAGACACGTATTTACCAAATCTCAGCTCAACAGCCTAGCTGGCTTGTCTAAAGCACATCCTACTTTTATTCTATATTAAGCCTGAGTGGTTAGAAAAAATCAATTTAAGGGTTCGGCATTAGCAGTCCATGGATTATTACGGTCAAAACGCTCCCAACTGAATACCACGTTCATGTGATATATAGAGTGAATATGATCAACGAGGCGAGTTTTTCGGACAAGTATATGCTGAAATGGATGACAGACAAAGCTGAAGTAGAATATGAGTTTTAAAAGTTTAACAAGACTTCTCAAATATTGGTAACATCCATCAAGATTAAAAATGGGAAGAACCCATTTAGAAGACAGAAATCCATTTCAATAATGCCTTCAGAATCCTAATGATAGAAGCTCCTTCCAATTTTGGCATTTAGCTTTCAGAGAAGTCGTAATTCTGTTTGTGCTACATAGACTGAGTCTTGACTGTGCCCTGTCATTTCTGCGCAAGGTGACTCAGTTATATTGATGTGCATTGCCTCTGTGGGATCAATATTACAACTGAGGCATAATTAATTTAACGGTGTATCCATTTATGAACTCTAATATCAAGCAACAGTACAAGGCCTCAACATTGCATGGAAATACATTTCATTTGTTCTAGTTTGACCAATGTAAAAAAAGAATAATAACAATAATAATGGAATTCTAGAATGTTTCCCTGTTCAAATTCTATCATTCTTAAACTGGTTGTTTCCATACTTGATTGTGATTGGCTATATCGCGTTCCATACCGTTGTAAAATCCAGCATAACCTTACAGATTGTCCTCATAACATTCTTTAACGTTCCATATTACTGCGCATTGAATATTTCCAATTAAAAAAGACGGCAAAGGTGTCCATCTGGCTGTTGCGTGGCAACGATTTATTTAGGAACTATACTTTGTAGTGGCGGAAGAATGACGGTTTATTATTAAACTATTTTGTTTGTAATTGTTTTTATATATGAAAACATATCAAATATTTGTAGTAACAGTTTTAGAAAAGCAATAAGCCCCAAGAGGCTGTGTTTTGCGCTGTTTTTAGAACAGGTAAGGGGGTTATCGGCACTCCGCGAATCAGTGAAGTCCACTCACATGCAATTAAAATGCAATATACAAAGTTGGCTAACATGCACTCAAATCAAGAACTGGAGAGCTAAGGTAGTGTTCAGGTCAGCTGATTATGGACATTTTATAAAAGGACAAACCTCTTTAGATGCTTTCACCTCAATGTGTCTACTCTGTATCAGGTCCTTCTTGTCCTATCTTCCGATCCGTTCAGTCCATATTTCCCTTCCTTTTCTATACAAGAGTAGTGTGGATTGACTACAATGTTCTGCTAAGATTATAATTTGACCAGCAGGACAAGGAGAATCCCTTCGACCTTTTCTTCTGCCTCTGTCTCTCATTCACCTGCGGTCTTCTCGTGGGGCCAAAAGGTGTGTTGTGCAAACAAGGCTTGTGCAACATTCAGTGAGACACTGTTTGATGAGTAGAAAACATCCTACTTCTGCGTGACTAAATGGAACTGCTTCTGAGATGGATACTAGGTGGGCTGAATGGAGCTAATGAGGTGTGGCCCCTGTTCTGCTTTGTCGCACCCCAGGAGGCCACTCATTCTGGGCCATGTCTCCAAAGGGAGTCAGGAAAAGAGAAAAGGAAGCTCTCAATTTAAATTGCCATAAATAACTGTATGGGCAGCAATTCACATTGTCGATTATCTAACAACTGATCATAAAAGTCTAAAATTGATTATCTCAACCCCAATTGTTCAGGCACTGTTTGTTCACAAGGTGGCAAGGCTAGTAGACTGGAAGGAAATATAAGACGTTCACAAGATTGGTGTTTGATCCTGTTCCATTTATCTTCAGAATAAACCAGCTAAGTGTCCTTGTCACATTATAAAGTAGGCTTCTTTGCGTTTGTTGTCAAATCATACAAATGTGAGAATGGTGATGGTCTTTTAGTGTTATGTAATTTCAAATACTTGCGAGAAAATCTTTTAAAGTAACAACCATCAAAGAGCAACTGTTACATATCAGGAATCCAGGCAGACTAGAAGAACACAAACTATCTCTCTATCTCTCTTTCTCTCTCTCTCTCTCTCTCTCTCTCTCTCTCTCTCTCTCTCTCTCTCTCTCTCTGTCTCTCTCTCTCTCTCTCTCTGTCTCTCTCTCTCTCTCTCTCTCTCTCACACACACACACACACACACACACACAAACACACACACACACGTATGCACGCACACACAGCTTTTTACTGCTTCAGGTGTAGATCATAACTCTACTTATTGATTATTTCCATTCTAATATAACACAAGTACTATAATGTATCAGTACATTTTTGTAAAGCTCCGTTTAAAAGAGCAATGGGACGTTGGAGACACATATAAGGAATATATAACAGTCAGATTGTCTGTATTCAGTCACAAATATAATTGACTAGCCATACGCAATGCAGATAAAACGCATTCTTGTGTTCAGATTAATGCTGCCGTCATGTGATGTTCACAGGTATCAGCGTCTCTGACGAAAGCGGCATCTGTCCCATAAGCGCAGAGCGACAGGCGAACGATGCATAAAGCGTCAAAATAGGTTAAATAAATATTTGTGTAACTGACCTGAATCGTGCAGGTGTATTCCGAATCATCCAGCAGCCTGACGGTACAGTTGTATTCTCTTTCCAAATTCCTGATGCTGCCACTCATCAATCGACTCAGCATCTTTGTCTGCGTGTGGGACCACAATAAACTGTTCACAACAGAAGTATGTCAGATTAACGACGTTCTTCTTCTTTGGTCCAACACCTGGATCGCAGCAAATGCAACCTGGGGCGGAGATTAGGCATCGTTTTCAATATTGATATCCTCACAGTGTGTTCCTGGTTGAACAACCACTGAATGTATCAGTAGGTAAGTGAAAAGACGGTTATGGTTCAGTCAAACACTTATCATCATACCTTTACCCTCGTCTCAACTGCTTGAAATGATACTGGGCGGGTCTGCAGGCGCTGAATGACGTGCCTTAAAACCAACGACAAGCGACGCCTCACATTTCTTTTTGGCCACAGGTTGGTTTTCTACACACTGTAAGGCTTCCAAACCGCGGTAAGGAAACATTGTAACTACCTGGTGGATGGTTCATTACCACAGATATCCTCAACACTCATATTACATGTTCATGGCCTTATTGTGAGTAGCTATAAAGTGCCTATAGTTGACGTAAAACACAGTTTTAATGCCAATAGTTGCCGTCATTTTGTTGTACTCTGTCACAGTCACACGCATTTTTTTTAACCATCGAGCGCTTGATGACAAAAGACGTGATAGATATACTTGCTCTCTGATAAGTGATGCCCAAAATATGGTGTAGACCATATAATTTTATAGAAACAGATTTGAAAAATGAAGCTTCCTCACAATTCCCTGCGTAGCCTACTGGGTCCCTCTGGTGGTCAATGAAGCTATACAAACTAAAGTAGTCCTCATTTTGGAATGCGTATTTAATCTTTAGAAGTAGGCTAACTTTCCAACCCAAAAGAAGTATGACACGAGGGGACTACTGCTATTTAAAGAATTAGTAATCAATCTAGAACAAAAGTGAGCCCATCTGCCGTGACATTGTTTCGCAATGCCGTGACCCGGATTCGAACCGGGGTTGCTGCGGCCACAACGCAGAGTACTAACCACTATACGATCACGGCGAGCTACGATGGGCATGTAAAACATCTCATCAATTTAGACACTACCCCTATCGGTAGGGGTTCTACTTACGGAGGGGGGACATGTGGGGTGGGGTGGGGTGGGGGGTTGACCCCCCTAATTAAGACTTGGGGACCCCCCTCCCCCCGATTGTCATTGCATAATTCGCACTCTGCCTATCGGACACAAAAAGCTTTTGGATATAGTGGACCTGAACAACTGAGTAATTTCGAATGTTTGCCGAATGTATTAGTTCATCATGTTCATAATCGTGATCTAGGAATTGTGTGCTTGAGCAAAACTGGATCCATCTGCCGTGACATTGTTTCGCAATGCCGTGACCCGGATTCGAACCGGGGTTGCTGCGGCCACAACGCAGAGTACTAACCACTATACGATCACGGCGAGCTACGATGGACTTGCTGTTGATGTCATCGATTTAATAATTACCTCTACTGGACTATCAAAGGCGTTTGAATTTCGTAGACGTGAACAAATGAGTAATTTCGAATGTCTGCCGAATAGATTTGTTTATCGTGTTCATTTTAACCGTCATAAAGACACGAGCATCGCCTACCGGCAGTACAAAGACATAGCAAGAAGAGGACACTATTCAGAAACATTCAAATGATCCAAAATGCAGAAAGATAATGAAGTTTGCCGATTGACATATTTATCTCGTGTTCTATAAGACTACAATTGTGTGCTTAAACAAAAGTGAGTCCATCTGCCGTGACATTGTTTCGCAATGCCGTGACCCGGATTCGAACCGGGGTTGCTGCGGCCACAACGCAGAGTACTAACCACTATACGATCACGGCGAGCTACGATGGACTCGGTTGTCGACAGCGTCAAAGATGGCTTTTTGAAACTCACTTCCATTTTGTATAGTATTTTAGTTAAGCTAATACTATAATGAATAACTGAATGATTGAAATGGATGATAATGAATGATCTATGATTGAATCTAGATCACCTTTGGTCATACGTTATTTGCTATTTTACCAAGAAAAATTACAACAACATTAATTATTAAGGATTTCGGAGATTCTTCACTTCAGTTTACCGATGACAGAAACAGATTAATCACGCAGCCTTGTAATTATATGAGAAAGTAAAGTTTGCATCTAAATGTGCCAGGTGCTTGCTCAAAAGAAAATCATACAATTGATAGAATGCCAAATAGAAGTCAGTTATTCTACTCGTGGCATAGCCTACAAACTTGTATTGTTTTCCTTATTTCGCCGCTAGAGGACCGTCTATTTCAAATAGTGTCTTTCATCAAAAGTTGCTGTCGTCATTCTTTTAAAATCGACTTATCAACCTCATTTACAGTTTTTAAAAGAAAGGTAGCTTATGTTGTTGAAATGACGAATGAGCGTGCAGACATAGCTATTTTTATTGTTGTTGCAGTTTCACCAATAATTAGTGTAGCGATATTATCCCCAACCGTTTTGCAATTAAATCATTGTGACAGACTGGGACGTAGGCCTGTATGTTGCACCATTCTGGTCAAATAATAAATATATATATCAGATTGCCGTTTTCAAGGAACCATCGTCAACACAGCCCTTGCTTGTGATAGTGTTTGTCATGTTATTGGTTAATGGTAGAATGGTTGTTTATAGTAGTAGTGTGTGTGACAGTAACGCTGTGTGTCTAAGAGGGTGAGAGTAAGGGTGACGCTCAGCTGTCAAGTCATCTCCTGTTTCTGCTTCCTTGGAGGTAACACTGGTGTGAATATTCAGTGGATGATGTCATAGTTTTAACACCCCAGTCTTACAAATCCAAGCCTAGTTTCCACAGAGACTTGTCAAACATCAAAATAGGCCGCAGAATGGGGGTGGGAGTGGGGGTAGGGTGGGGTAGAGCACCCCAGGCCAGCCAATGACTGTAGGGCAGCCAATGACGGTAGCTCAGATGTCAACACATCATCATGCAAACAAGGTAGAATCTAAGACGTCATGTCCATTTAGAACGGAACAGTCTGTTCTGTTGATGTCCCCAATAACAAATCATATGTGCTGGGTACTACTGAATTATGTTGGTAATTCAGTATTGCATCTTCATTTAAGGATCTATTCCCTGGTATTAGCTTGTTTTTTATATTGTATCATATATTTCTCATGATCTCTTCAGTGAACAATGTATACACGCTAGAGTTTGTCAGTTTGGAAACCCTCCTTTTTCTCTGATGTGAAAATCGCGTCAGAGAAGGCCCTTTCCAGGACTAGTTCCTGTAGTGGTGAAACAGCACGCAGAAGTACTGCCGGCTCTTCACACACAGCACCTGTCGGAATGTCTGTAAGCTCTTTACAGAGGTTGCACCTGCCTGAAAGGATGCAATTGCTCAGATTGTATAGAATTGCTGGAGTGCTTTTTTGTCCACACAAAGTTCCCTTGGTTTAATTTGCTTACGTTGTAGGTGGCCCACACCTGTTTGTCTGATGCACTGCCATGCTGTAAACGATATATTCCAGATGGCTTTGAGGGTATTCATGTAATCAAAACTAAACAACAATGTGTTCAATTAGCAGAAGTTTGTGTTCAAAACAAAGGGGTATTAAACCTGTGACATTTTGTTTTGCAGTCCAATGCTCTACCTCTGAGCTGCACACATCCCTTCCTAGATGAACGACCTAAAGAGCACATCACACAGTATTCCAAACTGATCAAATAAAAATAACATTGGAGTTTCTCACTGTGGTTGGAGTTCCCTGGATGTACAAATGCTTTGTCTCAGTTGAAAGAAAGTTTAGTGAAAATGTCATAGCCACACAGTAAAGGTCACTATTTCGGATGTCTATGTAGTGAATTAGGGCTGTAGTGGAATCGAGATTAAATTACAGTGGTTTGGTCAGCCACAAAACCTGCAGCCCACGTCTCAGTTTCTCCTCCGGGCACAGTCCTCTGCTCATGTTAGACTGTAATTATATGGTTGCGTGAGGCCTTTAGGTCCCCAAGGTCCTTGTTCATTAACTGCCTCCTTGGAATTGATGAATCGGCGGTTTACAGTATGCGTCTCAAATGGCAATTTAGACCTCTTATCTACATTTAGGAAAGACACCCTTAGATGGTTTTGCTGTAGTACATCCTGTTTGAAGGAGACTAGTGCAACCCAAGTTTTGAATTGGCAAAGTTTTATAATAAAGCTAGTAATGTTGTTCCTACTGTATGTCCCCTATAAATCTGTCAAACAAAGCCTATGGACTATAGGAACTGCTATATATAGCAATGCATGAGGCAGAAAAAAAAAAGTCTTTCTATGTGACCATTTATAGCTATTTGCTTCTAATGAGTTCATACGGTAAATTACTATGGAGAATTCAACACATTATAAATGTTTTTTTCTTATGCTGTATGTCTTGTCACCAGATCAAGTTTGTTGGTGAGTGACTTGTGGGAGAGAAAAATTAAACTATTCCTTTCTGAGGAAAGGCTGTGCCCCATGGCACGACCTTTCAATGTCTAAATGCTTTAAACACCCTGTTGTGCTTTGATCAGACCCAACACACCCCTTCAAGAATTCCCAGCTGAGAGCTACCATCTTTGTCCCTGTGGCTCCAGTCAGAGAGCACTGAACCAGCTGTTGTGGGAGGCTCTGCAGATCATGTTTGTCCATCATACGTTCCATTGGGTAGAAGTGTGCGGAATGATTAGGCTAGATCGTAAGCACAGTCACTGCATAGGCCTCCTTATTATTAAAAAAACGTCCTTGATGTTATTAAGGACAAGATAGAAATGAAAAAAAAAGTTTAAAAAAATTGCTGCACCGTAGTAATAGATGCATTTGTAATTTGATAAGAGTTTATGTAAAGTAACATTAGAGGAATTCTGATTAGTAGCTTTGAACTTGATTTATGTTTCAAACTTAAGAAGGTGGAATTCATAGTGATAATTCCAGTTACAATCAGTGCTGTGAGATGTATATGTTGAGTTGTCAGTATGCAAAAGAATAAGATGAAAAGTGGTGGTTTCAAGTGAACTTTGAGTGCTATTTCTTCAAATGTAAATTACACAACATAAATAGCAAAGTGGCACCCAAGTGTTCTTGAATAGTTAGAAGAACTATATAAGGCTGTTCTATTCCTATTGTTTCTCCTCTGGGGGTCTGTGTCCATTGCAAGACAATTAGACTGCAGGCCAGCCGATGGGTTGTCCCACATCATGTCATGACGACTAACTCTGGGGCAATTGGATGACAGAAATGGGCAACAATTTGATCGCATTTTTTACAAAGTGGTAGTATTTCTTTTTAGTCTATCCTAGGGCTGTTGTCGTATCTCACTGTTTTCCAAGAGCTGTTTCAGAATCAACAAGCTCTCCTTTTCGCTAGGAAGGTCAGTGTAACCAAGCACTTTTATTTTGGAAAGTAAAGCAATGTGACGGGATGCTTAAATTTACAGCTCATTTTAATGGGCTTTTAAGGAGGGTGATCCTTCTGATTGACAGGATCATATGATACTTCAGTACAGACCTCATCCAGTCCGAGGCATGCCCTTTGAGGAAGAAAAAAAACGGGTCACAAACATCCTGGTTTTAGAATGAATTGACAAACGAGTAACCACATTTGCTGACGATCTAATGATTCCATTCCATCTGAAACTACCTTGATTTACAGGAGCTTACCATGGAATCAAAACCTCCAAAATGCTGGAAAGAAATATAATTATACTCACCGACAGGCTGGTTATAAAATGCGTTTTCTTTTCAGTCCCAGGATATTGTAGTTATCAAAACATTTGGAAGACCAGTTTTGGAAAATGTGATGTGCTCTTGTGCCTATTTGCAGGCCTGCTATAAATAGGGTGAAAGGGCTACGCATGCTCATGTTTGATTGTAAATTGCAGAGGCTTGAGCTGAAGCAAAGGGGGTTTCTTCTGAAGGACAAAAAGCAACTTTTGAGTGGTGAGTTGACTAGTTACAGAGATCGTATGGAAACTAGCTTGATTACATTTGGCAATGTCCTGGATGTGTCAACAAGTGAAGGACTCATTCGAGCAACTTATTTCTGGAAAGCATCTCACATTTGGATGTATGATTCAGTGTTGTGAGGTATTGTGTTACAATTGAGTTTCTGAGTTCCTGCTCCTCCTATCAATCCAAAATTCTAAAACAGTTTTTTTTTTACATCAGTTTGAATCAATTATCCAAGTTCTTATTGTGATTTTTTCTTTTCTTTCAGTTGCTCCCTGGTTTACATCAGACAGGGAAAGAAGATAAACACTTTGTAACAGGACATCTGAGGAATTTCTCCTGAAAACAATATCGGTGGTGGCCTAAACTTTTTCCTGGGTGGATATGGGTTCCAGGAGGGTAGTGACACGCTCTTACTCAGGAGATGGAAGATCTGGTTTTAACAATGGGGATGATGTCACTGGAAGTAGCAGATCCAGTGGTCTCAGTTACCTCTCTGGTGTCAGACCAGAAAACAGGTAAAACTCTCCATTCGGATAAATGATTGGGACAGACAAAAAACTTCTGTACCACATATTCACTTTAAATCAACTCAATGGTTACTGTGAAACTATGTTTGCATACTTTGGCTGTATTGATGTGTTTGGTTATTTGTTAGTTTCCATGGTGTTTGAACTGTTTGAAATGCATTGTTGATAAGAAACACTTTAACACTCTGCACTTGCTTGTAAAAAAGAAGTGACTGTGAGGGTCAGCTATTTATAAACTTCATTGCATTGCCTTTAAAAAATACTAAACATTCAGCAAAATGTCTTCAGTACAGTCTATTCAAAAACAGGACAAAAACCTTACAACAGCCTTTTTTTCTACTTGGGCTTGGTTGCATGACCAGATTTAAGTAGGAATAAATAAAACACATTCATTGTAATTGAACTGAAAATGAATCTGGATTGAAAAACAAGAGGCAGTTATGTAACACCTGACAGCATTAATAAGTGTTTATTTTTTCATTTTTAGAGTTGTTGGTTTGTTTGGTTTCCATGCAGGCAAATGGCAATGTGAAGTCATGCAACATTAACACACTGTCCTTAAACAGCACCATATCAGAGTTAACTGCCCCTGTGACTGAAATAGATGACAACACCAGACAGAGATCAAGTGACCATACATAAGCACCGAATTAATGATGCAGTCCTCATTATAGGCTTGAAATTCATCAATGTTCTGTCACCCATGGAATGTTAGTTACCGCATATAAGCATGCTTCAATACATTCTGTATTGAATTCATCAAACAGATGAGCATGTATGTCTCATCACTGTAAACATATTTCATATGGACAAAGAATTGGCACAGTGTAAGCGATTGAAAGATCTACACCTAAGACCATTCAAATGTACATTACAAACGTACTACAACAAAAGTGTACAATTTGTTAATAACTGACGTTGTTATAGATATCGTTAATGTTATAAAATATATCTTTGTCCATATGTATATCTTAACTCATGTCTAAACATACATGCATAGTGCCTGATAAGCTGCTTTTATTTGCCTCCCCTCTGCATAGCCAATCACGTCACAGGTATTCTCAATACAGGCAATCAAGGTACTGTAACTAAAGCAATCGCTCAAAAATCTATTTGACCTAACCCTTTCACGTTGTACTGACACTTGACATATATAGTGTATGTGGTGCTACAGTATAAACCAAAAACAGAAAGTAGAAGATGGTTGCAAAACTGCCTGAGATTGAGATTGAGAGAATGTGTTTACAGTTGAGCTAACCAGCTGGCGGTGTTTTTCAGGAGTACCTTCTGTAGTGTTATGGCACATTTAATGGAGGAGACCCAGCCATCCTTTGAGTCAACCTTAAAATCTAGAGCAGTGTCTGAGGCCAGTAATGTGAAATTCATCTGTGTGGTGACAGGTAAACTCTCAACGGTGCAACACTTTATCTGTACCTATGTATTTGTAATTTAAAATGTCCTTTTTCAGATTTTTTCTGTGTCAGTTTATTGTAACAATGTACTGTCTTTTCCTTTATTTTCAGGTAATCCTGCTCCCGAAGTCACATGGTATAAAGATGACATACAACTGGACAGATACTGTGGACTTCCTAAATATGAAGTCTCCCGCAATGGACAGAATCATTCCTTGCACATTTACAAGTACGTGTTTTGACAGTTAAAATGTTTGTTGTTTAACGTTGATGACTGCAACATTGTTTGCATTTGCTAAAACATAAAACGATATTCCCTGTAGATGCACTTTGGAGGATGCAGCCATTTACCAAGCATCAGCGCGGAACAGCAAAGGTATTGTGTCTTGCTCTGGGGTTCTGGAGGTGGGAACAATGAGCGAATACAAGATCCACCAGCAGTACTTTGCCAAGCTGAAGCAGAAGGCTGAAAACAAGCGCAGGGACCTTGAGGACCCCAAGCTTTGGGAGAAGGAGCACCATGGGCCTGGACGTCAAGAGCAGCTACGGACCATCAGTCCTGACCGCTCCCAACGGAAACGGCGGTCCCCCATGGAGGCCAGCCTCAGCACCCCTAGTTCCATCGAAGAAGAGGGGGCCGAGGAGAACATCTCTGTCCCAGACAAAGAGTTAGAGGTTAGGCTACAGGAGACGTCTACAGAGGGAATAGATAATTCCATACCGGTGACTAATGGGACCGCATCCTCTATCTCTGATGGACAGCCTGCAAGAGAAAATGGCAGCAATGGCCTCACATACATATATGATTCAGTGCAAAAGACCTTCTCTGCACAACCACCCAAGGCACCGTTTGCCAAGAAGAAGATAAAGATCTCTAACGGAGTGGGGCATGTGAATTCTGATAGCCAGGTAGAGATAGTGCTTGAGGACAGAGGCACAAGTGAAGAGGCCAATGTGTCAACATGCCAAATTGATTCTTCATACTCACAGAGAACAGACGATGAGGCAATGGAAGTGGAGAGTTCTGCTCCCGATAACATACAAGAGAACAACATCAGTGTGTCTGTGTTGCAGGAAGAGGTTCAAGTTGAAGGGACGTTGCCAGCCCCCTTAAACAAGGATCCCTCTCTTGACCCTTTTCCTGCTGTGTCCCCATCAGTGAAGGAAATCAGAGGAACAAATAGTAGAAAGGATGTGGAAAAGGAGAACACTCCGAATATGGAATCTAAGGAACCTAAGGTGGAACGTGAGGTAGAGTCTAAGGACATTTTAAAGAATGTGGGTGCAAATTCACCCATCTCGTCAGAACCAAAACCTAGAACTTCAGTCACACCCCTACAGGTTTTGAGTACGTCAGTAGTGGAGGTTAAAACATGTCCAGAAGATGGTTCAACCATGGAGGTAGATGTGAAGTCATTACACAAGCCCTCACAACTAAACCCCATAAACAAGCCCTCATCATTGGAACCCACACACGAGTCCTCATCATTGGAACCCACACACAAGCCCTCACTACTAAAACCCACACACAAGCCCTCAGCTTTGGAACCCACACACAAGCCCTTAGCATTGGAACCCACACACAAGCCCTCAGCATTGGAACCCACACACAAGCCCTTAGCATTGGAACCCACACACAAGCCCTCAGCATTGGAACCCACACACAAGCCCTCAGCATTGGAACCCACACACAAGCCCTCAGCATTGGAACCCACACACAAGCCCTCAGCATTGGAACCCACACACAAGCCCTCATCAGTGGAACCCACACACAAGCCCTCATTACTAAAATCCACACACAAGTCCTCATCAGTGGAACCCACACACAAGCCCTCATTACTAAAATCCACACACAAGTCCTCATCAGTGGAACCCACACACAAGCCCTCATTACTAAAACCCACACACAAGCCCTCAGCATTGGCACCCACACACAAGCTCAAAGCATTGGAACCCACACACAAGCCTTCAGCATTGGAACTTTCTGAATTAGAGTCTATACACAGCACTCTTGTAAATAAATCTAAAGTTACTGTGGAAGACCCGGCAACAGTTGGTGTTGGGGGTCTGTGTTCTGATACTTCCATTAATGGAGCCACAGCTATCACGGGCCCAGACTCTGTAGCGGCCCCATGTGACAGAGAGAATGGATTTCCCCAGCATCCATGTGAACAGTCAAGAGATCAGCTGTCTGGGAAGGAAACGAGCAGCAGTCCAAAGAATGCGTCTGTGTCTCTGCCTCCGCTGCGGGCTGAGGTGAGTGGCCCTGTTCCCTATGAGCTCATGAGCGCTTTGCGTTTCCAACACAAGCCAGATCAGTAACACAAGCACCCCAGGTCTATTTTTAGACTTTACAAGTATGCCTCGAATTGACAAGACGTATGAGTTGTGACGCATGCGTTAACAAATGTAATAGGTATATTCCCGCTACACATATCGCATGTGGTTGAAGAGCACGAGCACAGATATCAGTGAGCACAAAGGCCACAGGAGGTATTTGTTTACAATATGTGCTTTGTGTAATCTAGATTTAGCTATTAGTAATCCTTGTCTGACAGCATAGCAACTGTTGGTAGTCTTGGTGAAGAAGCATTGAATCACAATGGAACAGATGGTGTTGTGGTGATGCTTTAAAAGGTCTCAGATTTGCTACGAGAGGGACCACTTATGACCAAGACATGTTCTACTCTTGAGTGATGAATATTGTTGCACTGTAGTTAGCAACTACGTTTTTAGTAACATTTGGCATCAAACCCCCTCCTTTGTCACACTGCTGTGATTCAGATGTATCTTATTGAGGAGCTCCAAAGCGCTTTATCTACATTCCATTCTTCCTATGCTAAGTCTTGAAATACCCCCTCCCCCAACTGAGTCAAGGCACGGCTTGTCCAGTATACCCTTCAGTGTGCTAAATATGCATCAGTGAACCCCGAGTTGGAAAGAAACTGTTGTCCACTCCTAAATGTTTAAATGTATATGAATCACTCTGTATCTCAATGTATTCCAAATGTAATATTTGGTATAATGTATTCCTAACTGAGTTTGATTCAAAACTTGATGTATTGCCCCCCCCCCCTCCTGTCTTCAGCCTTTGTTTGTTTATTTGTTATTATGGCTCAGGTAACATAACATAGCAGTGTGTCAGTTGCATGCAGGATTCAGGGGTTATCCCATCCACAGATGGAGTGACATATGACATAGGAATCCAATTAAAACCTATCGTGCTCATCTTAATTTCAGCTCCCCTGCTGCTGTGTTGAGTGTGGATTGGAGTCAATCTTAAAACAACTGGTTACAGCTTTTCCTGGTTGTCCCAAGTGTGACAACAACATAAAACATGATAATCCTGGTGGCACTAATATTTTCATATTATTCTGGATTATTATAGTTTGATCGCTGGCCTTGTGCTGTCTATCCACAGTGAAGTATAAAATCTGTGTTTGGACATTGAAGCTAATTCAAGAACAGACTGTGCAGCTGATTTACAACTTAGGAAAAAAGCGTTGCACCATTTTGTTGAGTAGGTGCCAGTTAGCGTGCTTTTCAAACGGAGTAGTGCTCAACACGTGAAATAAATAACAAGATGAATTGCGCATTTTAATAGATGTAGATGGATCATCTTTCTCCTTTCTGCTTTAATCTCTGATTTACTGAAACCATAGCATCAGCCAAAAACACTTGATATCCCTTTCCACTGAACATACACATCATAAAGTCTAAGCAACAAACAATTAATGTGTATAAATTGCTTGTATATTTTAACATTTTAGTCTAGAATGATAACATTTATCAGTTTCTGTTATAGTTTCTTTTATTTTATACTGACTATGACCAGTGTCAACTGTTTTTTCCATTACTTTTGATATCTGTCGCTTTGGCTATGTTGTTACCGCCTTTGTGTTTATGCATGTCCAGCATAGTTATGGATAAAGGAATAAGTATTTACAGCATGGAAACCTCTGCTTGTTTGTGCCTCAAGGTTACACAGGCCCACACACAGACGGAGAGGAATGAAGCACCTGTCAACCCAGAAACTTTAACCACCCGCAGTGAGCTGGATGTACAATCCCTGCCACAGCCTCCATCGGAGAGCGAGGTCATGACAGATGCCGACCAAACTTCCACTTTGCACAATGCTAGCCGAACTTCCAATGACGAAATGACGCAGAGCACATGGGATCATTCCGGAGGATCAAGAGAAAGTCATACAGTACCTTTTAAAGAAACACTTAAGTCACCCCTCGAAAGCCTGGGGGAGAGTGAGAACTCCTTAGGGTGTAACATTTCACCCACACTCCTGCCAGGCCAAATTGAGAAAGCTATAAAAACTGTTGGTGGGACAAAGATACAAGATGAAAAGATTGTAGAGGGTACTGGTGGACTACGCGTGCAGAAAGACAATTTTGCCTCTTTGGGGGAAAAGGCTGAAAACAAAACTGACGTTGAAATGGAAAGAACTGTAAATCAACTAGAAAAGCAAAATGGTAACAATAGTGTGATGGATGTAGCAGGTGTAGAGATGGAAAAGAATGTAGCAGTATTGAAGACTAAGAAGTGTCCGGTTATACAAAAAAATAATTGTCCACATCCAAGCCTTGAGACTATCCCCGACAGCACACAGCTAACAGATACACATTCAAACCCTTCAGCACAAAAACCAAATGACTCTAAAGACCTTCCAAAACCTGTAGCTAGTGTCATTTCAGTTGCTGACCTTTTAAGGGCACAATTGAAGGCATTTACCTCTACACTGATTAGCTCAGCGACACCCATACAAAACCCTGTTCACTGTTTTAATCCAGATCTTCAACCAACACTCCCCCAATCAGCAGAAGTTCAGGATATTGAACCAAACCCAATGATAAGAATGGATGACACAGAATTGATTAAGAATTTGGGAAAACCTAATATTGTGAAGGAGATCAACAATTGTTCTCTTTCTGCTGGTTCTGATGTCCCGTCAGGCCATGAGGAACATAGACGTGATACTGAAGTTAGGCTAGTGCAGTCCACCAGCATTGTCAGTCCCATAATTGAGACCTTAACCACTGAGTTTGATATTCCTTCTATTTCTATTAGAGACAAACGCAACACTTTTGAAAACAGAAATCCCAATAGGACAAAGGAAAATGATTGTGTTATGGATACAGGACAGGATGCACCTTTGGAGAATAAACCTAATGTGTGTCTAATTGGGTCTGAAAGCATACAAACAGACTCTGCTTTACTTACTCAAAATCCTAAATTGGCCAGTGGCGTTACCCTAATATCAGTTCCGCCGCTCAATATTTTCCAAGAGCACAAGCAAGTCCAAGAAAATACCATAGAGGAAATTGATTCTTTACAGTCTGTGCTGCCAAAGGTCAGCAGTCAACATCATCAGGTTTCTTGTCCTTCAGTTTTCAGTTCACTTCCTTGTGACACTGAAAAACTTTCATATACAAAGAGACCAGAATGTCTAATAAATACGACCCCAACAGTTTACGACCCCAACTGCTTAAAAAACATTCAGCCAGATACAGCAATGTTTGTAGACCAACTAGAGGGACATCAACATCATATGCCACAACTCAGTTCACAGACAATACAAAGACTGGACTCTCATGTGCCTGCTTTAGGTCCTGAGACACAGGAGCCAAAAGTTCCCACAATTAATCTGCCATGCTCCAAAACCAAAGATATCAAGTTGGAGGATACCAAGATGGACTATTTGGTTTCTGTTTCAAATATCGAAGAAAACTCTTTGTTTCAGAAAAGAGATATTGCCTCTCCCCTTCCCTCAGCCACGCCACAGGAACTGGCCTCTGGGGCTCGCCGCAAAATATTCATCCCCAAATCTAAAGGGGATGATGCAGACACTACACCCCCACCTGACAGCCAAAGTCCAAGAGAAGAGGTTCCTAGGCGGACCAGCAGGCTGTCCCCTGAGACCCCTTCCTTGTCCCCTAGTTTGTCCCGCAAGTCACCCCTGCTCCAGCCTCCGAGCGGTCAGGCCAACCCCTTCCCTGCAGAGAAACGCTCCCCTCTGCCCAGCAGGAGAAAAGTAGCTTCTGACGCCCCCAAACAGATGCAGGAGCCTGCTCAGATGGACACTGCCAAACCTGAGGAGAAACCAGCAGAGAAAGACAAGCACAACCCATTTAAAGGTGAGACTTCTGTTATGTTGATGCAGTGTCAAAATGATGGATTGTGTTGTTCTGTGTTCCAGAAGTGGTTTCCTCAAATGAAGGCAACCACTGCGGCATTCTTTCCTTTGGCTCAGCTGCAGTAGGAAGTGTTATGAAGAGCCTCTGTGTACTCTCGGCTTGTTTGCTTTGACACTGTCACGCAAAGGGGGTCAACTACTCGTCAGAGATTAACGAGATAGCCTTTCATTGATATGGTATCCACATTTTAAGAAGGTGCAACATGAGGAAATGTATATGTTTACCTAGTTGTTCCTGCTGGGGGTCCCTGTCTCATTGCAGCTCCTCAGGTTATCCGTAAGATTAGGGGGGAACCTTTCTCAGATGCTTCAGGACATCTGAAACTGTGGTGTCAGTTCTTCAACGTGCTCAGCGACTCTACTATCAAGTGGTACAGAGATGATGTGCAGATTGCTGAGGTTAAAAGAAGGTACTGTAAGCCTCAAGTCGGCCTTTAATTATTATTATTTTTTAAGTTGTACCCTACACCCTTTTTACTTGTACTGTACACCATTTGCCGTTTTTGAATCAATATCTCCCATTTCTTTCCCAGTGCAGGAGATGAGACTCTAGTAGCATTAGCCATTGTCCAGACATCAAGCAGAGACTGTGGCGTTTATGGATGCACAATCAACAATGAATATGGAACAGACTCAACAGACTTCCTTCTTAGTATTGATAGTATGTTGTCTGATTTATATCTATATAAATTCAAAATAATTATCATTACGTTGGAAGTGCCATTAATCCTCATTAATCCTTTCTCCAGTTCTCGCCGGCATGTTTTTGCGTGAGGATCTAGAGGGTAAGAAAGCATTCTCAGTTAATGTGATTGATATTGTGCTAATTTCTTTTTCATTATTTCCCCCTATAAACGATGTCTTTGTTTTTTCCCCTCTGTGTAGTGGGAGAGGAGATTGAGATGACACCTATGCTGTTCAACAAGGGACTGGTTGACTCCGGGCTCTGGGGTAGCAAGTTCTTTGGGCGAATCATGATGACAGAAAATCATATTGGTGAGGGCTGCTCCCACAAGACCTGTAGGGCAAAGGTCATCTATGGCCTAGAGCCTGTGTTTGAGTCAGGGACCACCTGTATTATCAAGGTGCGCAACCCGATTGCCTATGGAGCCAAGGACGAGGGCAACCTGATAGAAAGGAACTTGGCGATCACCCAGTTGGTAAGGCCCATTTATTATTTTGTTCCTTTCCAATGCAGTTGTGCATGTTGTACATTACAGACATAGATATAATAAGACATGACACAAGTTGTAAATGCTGTGAACCTCTCAACAGAATTGTATTGCAGTGCAAATATTGTGTTCCTCAACAGGAATGTAGAATTCACAACATTGCTCGGGAATACTGCAAAATCTTTGCTGCAGAAACCAGAGTAATAGAAAACTTTGGGCCGGCAATTGAGTGAGTATGACATCATGTCAACACTACCCAAAGTATATACATTACTCATTTACTTTACATTCAGTATTCACTCATACCCACTATTATGTTTTGAAGAGTGATTCCACTCTACTTGATGTACCGGCCTGCAAACACCATTCCTCATGCTACAGTGGAGGCCGATCTGACGGGGGTCTATTTGAAGTATTGCTTTCAAGATGCTACAGGCAGGCTCATCATGAGGGCAGGTTCAGAGGTAGAACAGAAGTGCTGTGCTCTCCAACACTGGGTCCACCAATGGACCAATGGCAACCTACTGCTCACTCATCTGGAAGGTACAAAGTGGAGTCCAGCTGAGCTGATTAATATAACTTCTCATTTTAGGTATGAATGATGAAGGCTGTGATTTCATTTTGTTTTGTGAAATTACATTGCAGGTGTTGACACCAAGATCACCAACATTGGAATTTCCATCCAAACAAAAGGGTTGGTATATCGATTTCCTGGTCTGTTGCTTTCATAGAAAAAAGAGCATTTGACATCATTTTAACTCTCAAACGTTTATGCATATTTATAACAAGTTGTATCTTCTTGTGACTAAACCAAACATTACTAAACTAACAAAATTCTCACTATTGTCCGACACAGGTATCAAGGTCTCACTGCTATGGGGAATCCCAAGGTTTTTGAACAGTTTGTTTCTCAGCATCAGTGTAACTACTACTGCGGCCTTCTTAGCCTGAGAGCCCTAAAAGCTGTGGAATCGCTGCAGACACCCATCAAACCAAAGGGCTCCAGGAGCCCCATGCTCTATCGCAAAATGACACCTGGCTCCTCCAGTCCCCTGACACCCAGAAAAACCACAGCCAGTCCCAGAGTGTCAAGAAAGTCCGAATCTGAAGACACCAAGGCCAACACCAAATTCAGGGTTGAAGAGACTCCCAAAGTTGTTGGGTAGAGTTATTTTATTGTCAAAGGCTTGATGAAATTAAATGGATGACGGTTATCTTCATGCGTAAGCCCGGGCGGATCTAGAAGCTAGCCTGAGACCAAAGGCTGGTGACCCTGCCCCCAAGCTGTGACTGAAATATGCCGAGTCCTGGATCCTCAGAGATATCGGAAGATGGAAGTATTAAAACAACATTACAATTCAGAGACGATGGGTTTAAACAATGATGATGATAATAATAATCTTTATCACCATCCAAATGTAACCTGTTGATGCAGTCATTTCATTGCATAGATTCCCTGTACTCTAAAAAAGGTTTATATTGTACTGTATAGCAATTATCATTGTTTATCACAAAGTGTGAATCCCAGCTTTGCCTCAGGTCTCCAAAGGTACATCAGGTTGGTGTTATTTGTACTGTTTTGAATTGATCTAGCGGGCTGATTTATATAGATTTATGAGGAGCTCTTTTTTTATTCAAATGGGTAGCATTGGGATCAGAGCGAACAATCTTTAAAAGAAAAAGTAGCTTGGACTCTTGATTCTGCAAAAGTAACAATAGTATGTAAGCTATAGCTCATCTCAGAGTCATATTTCATGTTGACCTATTCCATGACACTGTTATACAGTGGAAAATGACTGTGCTTTTTATACTGTAACTATTCTAACTGGTCATGTTACAGAGTTTTCCATTTTTAGAGTCTCGTTAAATAATACGCTGTCAAAATAAAATACATCAAATTTAAAATGAACTTTTTCACGTTTCAATGCAACTCGTTTGTTGATGAGTTTCAAAGAATTTGAGCGACCTGAAAAAACATTTTACATGCATCAGTCATAGGAAATATGTAGCAGGCAATACCAATGTAATCAAAAGCATCCTGCCTTGCCTATCTGACATAGGTTGCCTTCTAAATGCATTGTCTCAGTAGGTGAGGTTCTCAGTATCTCACTGACCTCTGTTATCTGAAAGGGCAAAGTCACATTCAGTTCTGTCATCACATAGCCTTGATATACTGCACCACAGTGTCTATGAATAGGATTGCTATACTAAAGCATGCGACTGATGATAACCCAATCGTTTATTATCAAACTTTTTAAAGCATTACAAGCATGAACAACATGTGTGAGAAACAAATACTCAAAAGTAATACAATACATTTTCTAGGGACATGTAGAAGATAAGGACATTTTCATATTTGGTGTTCATTCTCAACAATAACACTACTGTAATACATAATTTATGCATGTATCCACTCACTCAAATGTTGACATCTAAATTGCTAAGGTTGGCTTCACATTATGCCCAAGAGCACGTATACCATATCTTCAATCTGAATTACATTCTGCACACTAGATGTCAGACTCACTCAAAGTCAATTCAGGTCCGTTTGCTAAGAATGTTTTTCAATTGCAATTTAAATTATCCTTTTAACCTCCTTGCTTGTATGACTGTTTTCCTTTTTTTATTGTGTCATCCCAAATTACTAACTTCGTCACGATCATCATTTGTAACTTTTAATTGCGTATGAGTCATTGATCACGTAAGCTTTGGCTGCGCTTACGTGTGTCTACCACATGGTGTTCCCCTCCTGCTCCTCGTCAGAACGCTGTGTCACATGTGATAATCGTTCTGTTAGATGGGGTCAGGGACTGTCAGCAGGAAAACATGATTGACTGACAGATCTCCTTGATGCTGGAGGATTCCATTAGACAGAAGGCATTACTCACTTCAGGTTTGAATGGATTTGTGACACATCTGAAGGGGATCTCCTTGAAAGCCGTAAATAATATTGTCGTAAATAATAGAGCTGTAGTGTGTTGTTTGTGGATGTTTGGTCTGATAGCACTGCTAGCAGAACAAGAGGGTTCGTACTGATGAAAATCACAGGCTGAGCAGTCCAAGACAGATCGATGTCATTGCCTCATACTGTACTTTCCACACCATTATGTTTATGTTGCACACTGGTACAAGGCCGTAATCATAATATATATTGGGGGGGGGGACACATCCACTACATATACTGCACTTACCAAGTGTATATAAAAACGTTTACAATTAATGCTGTGTAACTGCCAAAAATATCAATTTTTTTCAAAGCTGTATCATTAAAATACAGTTCTCATTAACACAGGTCTAAAATAGTTCGCACCCAGCATCTTTCTCACGGTTCATTAGCAATGTGTGTTTTTCCAACAGGCAGGATAAGAGGTGTTGGAGCCGATGACTCAGTTCTGGAGTATAGGGACTAGAGAGCCTTTTAGAGATTAAAAACTAGACCGGAGGTGTTGACAGCTTGGGGATATTCCGGCTACTGTGGAACATGACACGT
This sequence comes from Hypomesus nipponensis, assembly GCF_054491055.1. Lineage (NCBI taxonomy): Eukaryota > Metazoa > Chordata > Actinopteri > Osmeriformes > Osmeridae > Hypomesus > Hypomesus nipponensis. The sequence continues at coordinate 5,822,665 of NC_140379.1, forward strand.
CTGCCATCTACTGTTAGTGCACTCACTGTGTCATTATATAAGAAAGGTAAATTAAAGGCATGTGTAGACACTTTATTGATTGTAAACTTGCTTTGCTAACTGTCCCTCTGGTCCAAACAGAATGAAAACATACAGTTAGTTTTAGGAAAGTAAACTTTCCTTCTTCACTTCCAGACCAAACTGTCTCTGCAAATCCAACTAATGTGATGGTAAAAGCGTTTGAAAACCATTCAAGCTGGAATGCATACTAAACTATATATAAAGGAATTCTACCACATAAATACTCATTTAACTTCCTGGTGGCCAAAACCTAGCCTGGCTGCCAGCCCAACTTCTCCCCGCCCACAAAAAAATTTGGTCGGGAAGTTGGGTCTGGAGGGTCTCGTATTGGGAACAACTACATAAAACCAGGATCTGGGCGGACCAATGAAATTGCCAGGGCGGGCTTTATACGATGATGGACAGATGATCAACAGTAACGTAATCAATAACGTCACGAAAGAGCCCTTGGGTTGAATTTGTTTTCAACAAACAACATATTACGTTGCTCTGATTGGTTGTACGTCAATCCAATTGAGCGTAGAGGCATTTGTTTTACGAGTTCGGTTGAAACACGCCCCATAGTCACAGCCCAGAAGAGAGTTTTCAGACTCATATTCTGACAAGAATTATGAGTATGACAATGTCTGGCTAGCCAAAACCACAATTGTGATGCCTAGAGGAACAAATGTTTGTATTTACTTAGACTTAGATTGTCTTGGTGAACCCACAGCTTCCAGACCATGTCCCCATCAAGCCACTCAGTTGTTAACTCAACGCATTGCATTTACTGTACTGTTGCCTTGAATTTTCAACAAATTATTTTCACTGAGCTTTGGTTTAGGGGTTCTTCTCAATGGAGCCCTCCCCCAAAAAAGAACATTACGTTGATGCAAAAAATTACTGTCCTCCCATCTTATCTACTCACTTTGTTCAGCGGAGAACAGAAAAATCTTATTTTAGGCCCACTCAAACATCTGAAAATTAGACATTCCTTAATCCAGGCAGATTTCTGTAGGCAATGATGGTGTGAAACATGTATTAACATAACTATTCACACTGAATTTAGTGAGACTGATTGGGAGAGGTAAAGAGCATTGACTCAAGTCAATTATAGTAATTTGGGAACAAAGATTCATAGCAAGACACTGCTTAAAGTGAGTATTTAACATCTCTACTGATAGAAATACCACATGTACTTAATTTAAATAATTGTCGCCTCAGTAGACCTCAAATGGTCGAGGGTCCCAGGCAATCTTGACTAATAGGGACATTTTGAATTTACATATGATTCCATCTCGCAGAAGGAGGAATGCAATGAACATGATTATGATCATCTTTGTGATTATTGTGTGACATTTTATTAACAATATTATGAATGTATTCTTTGTGTTGTGTACAGTGAATATGTACACCATACAAACAATAAATACTGACATCCCTATAGACAATAGCATTAGATTTCGGCAGAACTATAAAAGAAAATGTATAGATGCATAATTTTAATTATAATAGCAGTAGTTATAAGCAGTAGTTTGCATCAGGTCACACATTTAATTCAGAGCAACATCAATCACACAGTGTGACACAGTGTATTGTCATTGCATTGTATTTTCACATATTGGAAAAAGGAAGACTTTTATGTGATTCATAAGGACATGGGTCAGGACATGGGTCAGCTGCAACCGGTTGGACGTTGAACTCACATTGCAGTGCGTGTCCTTAATTATAATTGGATAGAGGATGTGATTCTGACTATTTAAGCAGATTGCATGGAAAGTATCACACGCTCCTAAATGTCACAGAACAGATGGCATTTGAAAAACTTTTATCTCTAATCCACAAAACGTTACAGGCTGCCATTGTCTCCCCACTATCCCTTAGGCTGACTGTCAATGCCAGGGTAATCTACTTCAGTGCAGCCTGCTTTTGCTGACTAGGAAATAATGACATTCTGATACAGATCTCTTAGCCCATGCGCCGGTCCCTCTCATGATGGAAAAGGCTAAATGTGGCAGGGAAAACTAAATATGAACTAATTATGCATTACGGAATTTTGGGGGTAATCTTCAGGGGGGTCATCTGTTCTGAGCTATCACAAGATCTAATCGAACTTCAGGATTTCTTTTTTAATTTAATCTTCAACTCAGACATAATTCACTGAAAACTCAAAATGCTTCCGTCTACTGGATCATCTACAGCATTTTGTGCATAAAGTAAGCAAGAACGGTTCATCAGAAGAACGTTTTCTTCTGCATGTTTAAGAGGCATGTCAGAACATCACCATAACAAAACTGTGTGTTCAGTATAAGCAGTTTTCTATGTCAGGATTAGAATAGTTGTTTTACGCAAGAAAATATCTAAAACAGTAATTTTAATTAAACTTTTACGCCACAAGTTTCTATGCATATCCAATATACTTGGGATATTCTCTCTCCGAGAAAGAACTATCTAATGTTCAGACTTTTTGTAATGTAAAAGGTGTTAATGTAGCTCAGGAGGATACTGCACGTTTCATGCCAACTCCTAACACTGGCTTTCTGTGTGGGCAGTGCCAGGAGCTCTCTCTCTCTCTCTCTCTCTCTCTCTTTCTCTCTCTCTCTGTCTCTCTCTGTCTCTCTCTGTCTCTCTCTATCTCTCTTTCTCTCTCTCTCTCTTAGAAATGCATTCGTTAACAAAAACACCAGTTCTATGCCCAAATCAGAGGCTTAATGTAAACCTAAATAAATGATATCATCACGTTACTCAAACACTGACAGATGCTTTGAAAGTTATTAGTCACCATAATTAAGTCAACATCAAAATACGACAGACTGGTTAACAATTGAAGAAGGTCAATGATTACATATGCGTATTCAAAATGAACTACTCCAGGAAATTGGATCGCGCACATGTGTGACAAAGAATATTTACTTGATATTAATTATTAATCATACTGTTTACATTGTCTTGTGATTGAAAATATATCATATCATGAACATTTTCCACACATTGAAAATACACTCTGCTCAAAAATCAAGCCAAGAAGAGCTTTGATTATCATTATGCTCAAGGTAATAGACAGTTTTATTTTTTATAGGTGATGCATGCAAGTTTTATGTCTTTTTGAACTTAAAGTGTGATTTTTTTCTCCTAACGATGGTTATTAAGTTATCAATAAGATAAATAATTATCAAATCAAATACTAATTACAAGATACGTAATTATCTTCTAAGTGCCCAAAAAACCTACTCACTTGTTAGTGAATCAGCGTTGGTTCCCACGTTTGCTCGAGCCCAAATAGAGAAGCGACACCTCAACAAAAGACATTTCATGTGGGCGGGACTTCCGACTGAGTGTACCCGGAAGATTTGGATGCAAGTTTTTCTGTAACGTGCATCCATATGTCGACCTATTTTATTATAGATTAAATGTAATATTGTTGATTTCAGAGATTTATATCCGAAACAATGTTGTCTTTAGATTTCCTAGATGATGTGCGTCGCATGAATAAGCGGCAGGTATGTGGCTACCTAAATATCGTTCATGTAGGAGTAGTGCACAAATGAAAGAAGCTAACGGCTCGGGCTGGCAAACAGGGAAGCTAGCTAGTATTAGAAGCTACCTTGCTAACCAGCTACTAGTCAGACAAAATAGTAGTATCCTACTGTATGACTAACAAGTACCCGTTATTCAAGCAAGCCTTATCCAGTTCGTTAGCTCATTTCAAGTTTGTTGATTTCTCTTTTTGATTTGTGTGAACACAGCATGGTGATGAATAAACAGGGCTTGCTGCTATTTTTAGCTACCAAATAGTACTGTATCTAGTTCGTTCGGCTAGCTAGCAGTTGTATTCATAACTAGCTGCTTCTTAAGATGAAGAGTTTCTATTTACGTGTCTGTTTTACAGTGCATACTCATCTAAGGTATTATCAGAAAAAATATATATAACTTGGAAACTCTTACATAACTTGCTAGCTATGTAAGTCTAGTCTTAAAAGCCTGCATTATTATGGAGCTACACATTCTAGAAGAATAACGTAAATTGCATCATGCTGGTTAGCAAAATAATTCCATGTGTCTCAACATCACACATAGTAGACAGGACTAATAGACTATATGTCTCTCTTTGTGTTCTTCAGCTCTATTACCAGGTGCTGAACTTTGGTATGATCGTGTCCTCTGCGCTCATGATATGGAAAGGATTGATGGTTGTGACGGGCAGTGAAAGCCCCATTGTGGTTGTTCTCAGGTAAAGTCCATGTATGTAGGGAGTCAGGTGGCTGAGCGGTTAGGGAACCGGGCTAGTAATCTGAAGGTTGCTGGTTTGATTCCCGGCAGTGACAAATGACGTTGTGTCCCTGGGCAAAGCACTTCACCCTACTTGCCTCGGGGGGAATGTCCCTGTACTTACTGTAAGTCGCTCTGGATAAGAGCGTCTGCTAAATGTGAATGTATGTAGTCGAGAACCTTGAAATCCTATATTCTTACCCTCTAACAATCATGTATTGTTTGCAGTGGGAGTATGGAGCCAGCTTTTCACAGAGGAGATCTCCTTTTTCTAACAAACCGGGTGGAGGACCCCATCAGGGTTGGAGAGATTGTGGTCTTCAGGATAGAGGGCAGAGAGATCCCGATAGTACACAGGGTGCTGAAGATTCATGAAAAGTAGGTTGTGTTAACATTCACAATTTTTCTCATGCATAAATTGACTGCGTTATATTGTAAATACTTCCCTTGCTGTGGTGATACCTAGCATATTTGCAGAGCATAGTGATGCTGTTTCACAGCATTGATAGCATTAACACTTAACAAAACAACCAATGAACACATTTTTGTTTTAAGGGACAACGGAGACATAAAGTTCCTGACCAAAGGTGACAACAATGCAGTTGATGACAGAGGGCTGTACAAGCAAGGGCAGCACTGGCTGGAGAAGAAAGATGTGGTGGGGAGGGCCAGAGGGTAAACCTTTCTCTTATTCAAATACAATGGAGATATCTCAGTGGTACAGCTGGTTCTAATCCCTGCAGAAACATTGCTTTGGATAAACGTGTCTGCTAACTGAATATACAATATAACAAACAACATTTGTGTCTTGTACAAAATCAAATGAAATAATCAGGCTGTTTGCAGAATGATCATATTGAATAGACTCCAGGGGTAAATCAAAATATCTGTGCTCGTTAGTTGGTACTTATCTTTTAATCAAGCAGAAAGCTCACTAGGTTGAAAAACTAAATTGGGGTAATGTTCTGTTTTACGGTTAACGTCCATTTTATCTTCAGGTTTGTGCCATACATTGGAATTGTGACTATTCTGATGAACGATTATCCCAAATTCAAGGTAAGGTGACTGATATGCAATGGCTGTCTACAATTTAAAAAATCTGTGAGGAACCATCAACTCAACTTCAGTGTCTCTTTTATCCCCAGTATGCTGTCCTTTTCATGCTTGGCCTGTTTGTGTTGGTCCATCGAGAGTGAGGGGATTACCAGACCCGTACTGATCGATCCTATGAAGGAAAGCTTCACCATGCCTTTCAAGACAGAATTATGTTTATTACAAAGAAGAACTTGCTTTCTTTACCATCTATTTGGCTTTTTTTGTAGAAATATGGATTGTGTGTTTATATTTCAAAGTCACAGGTGTAGAAGTATGTTGTTAAGATTTAAGTTGTAGAATAAGAAGCCAATTTCTTTTTTCTCAAGATGTGAAATTAAATGGTTAATTGAATCCCGTTTTACTAAGGAAAGCATTGCTTTGGGTAAAAATGAACTTTGTATGATAAATGAGTATGTGTGTGACAATAAAATAATCTGTTACCTTCTACAGTTAGGCTTTGATTCTGGACCATAAATATTCACTCCATAATAACTTCTTAGGTGGTGGGAGTGGGTTTAAAAATATGAATGGATAGAGAAAAAGAGAGTTAGAGTAAGAGACATGGAAGGGAGATATGGTATCTCTCAAAGGTAACCCAAAAATAACGTTAATCTCTATGTCTATTCCAATCAACATATAGTGGTAGGTAGAGTACCTGTTTTACTATGACTTTGAAATTGATCTGTTACTCAGACTCCAGCTATTTCACTCTGCCTAATTATAGTAGATCTAAGGAACAACCTTTCAATACTATTCTGATTACGTAAAAAGGTACCCTGATTCATGCTTGTGACCTTTTAATCTTTTAAATCTGACTATATGTCAAGACTGTATACTTTGACAATTTCACAATTTGTCATGTTGCAATGCTGAAAGGTAACTCTGTCTTGAAAATGGATTTAAGCTTAAAATTCTATACTGAAATTCTGTTTCCGTGATAGTCGTGCAGTAGTGCAGTTCTGACTTTGTGTGATGCAAATGACAACAGCAGGGTTAACAATGAATATGGTGAGACTCTGAATGGCAAAGGTTGAGAAAGGGACAATGTCAAGCAGCTTCTACCCTCTGAACTTCCAACTTAGCACCCTGAAGTGACAAAAAGGACGGTCTGTCTAAACAGTTTTAATTATGTGGTGATAATCAGCAGGTCCTCCTGTCCTCCGATGCAGAGGCTGGCTACAAGAGCGTGCCACAACTGGTCAAATGTCACGATCGTCACAGAAAAACCCTGCAGGGTATCTTGGCAGGAAATCCAGTTTGTACCAAAGGGAAAGCTAAACCGATAATGAAGCATGTTTACACCTTCAGGCACATATACCCCAGAGATAAAATGCCATGGGTAATAACTTTTCATCTGAATAACAACAGAAAAGGAAGGACTGTGATGTTGTGGGCTTTATTATTACAATTGTAAACTACAATACAAGTGCTGTGTGCCAGGTTGGTCTAAAATACAGTATTTTGTCTGATTTATCACATTTTTCAATTTTGGAATTAGCTAGACAGATGTTCACACAATCTTTAGTGACGTTGCCTTGAAAAACGGTTGTCACCATACAAACTAAACATACACGTTTCACATGTAGGTTACTTTATCCATCTTCTAACGAAAAGAGGACATTTGGAAGCAAATAGCAATACATGCCTGAAAACTCCACTCTTGCGTAAAGGTATTCGCGCGCACAAATGTGATCCAGTAAATTAAACATTGAAAATAAATGACAGCCTGTTTGGTCAGTGGTCACCACTTAAAATTGCGAATTGCTCTGCATAAAACATGACGCTAAAGCGCAATCCCACCCCGACCAGAATGATATAAAAGCAGGACCAACTTCAGTCCGTCACGAACAACCGCGCCATCCTCATTTGGAAATCTGCGTCTTGAGGAGTTCAACATTGAAGTTCAACATTTTTACTGTCGACATGCCAGGGATAAATTTGAACAGTTTTTGCCAATTTGGTTTCTTTACTTATCTTTTAATATTCTCTTACATTTCTGTAACATCTTCGGTAAGTTTTGATTTAACTGAGCTAAGAAATAAAGTTGCGAAAATTAAAGTCAATCCGAGAGGGAATCTATGGGCAACAGGTAAGACATTTTGTAGCATCCAAGGTTGTCCTTTTTGCTATACACATTCTACACACGACAACACGCACTTGAAAAATATATTGTTCAAGTGGGTCACTATGTGGCCTTTCACTTAACAACATAATTCTCAAGTAACTGCTAAAATAGATGCAAGCAAATATGTTAAAAAAAAGTGTTTTCTGTCAACTGCAAGGTCATTTTATGGGCAAGAAGAGTGTGATGGATAACCCAATGCTGCCGTCACCAAACGGACAAGGCGTTGATGCACTGGAGGTGGCCATGAGTCCCGAGCGGAACGGGCTTGGAGACCTTTTTCAGGAGGTTCTTAGAGTGGCATTGCAAGCCCAGGTAGACACAGAAGAAAGTCGCTCGAAAAATCAGGTGAGCTTGGTAAACCTGCCAAAAAGTCTGGGGCCCATTGCTTAGGAAGAAAATGAAATGTGGGGCTACGTTTGTTACTGACATGATGGCACACTTTCTATTCTAGGAGACTGGATTGTTGATGAAGATTTTAGAGAGCTACATTCAAAACAGCAGAAAGTGACGCAGGAGCTTGTCGTGTAGCCTACCTGCATGCATGGACCTGGCTGAAGTCATTCGGTCAGACTCACTCATGGGTTGGCCAATATAAGACGTTCATCGATATCCAATGCTTAAATCATGATTGTATAGTATTAATATAAATTCTAATAAGTTTACAGTTCATCAACATGCCATCTGCAATATAAATGGATCACATGAATCACAAAAGGAGATATATATATATATATGTATATTTATTTTGCTGTGCTGCATTGTACTGTTGTTTAAAGAAAACATTTATATTCAATAAAACTAATTATTTGCAGTCTGTGACAAACATGGTCATGAATGTTACTAATGACAATTTATTTCTCTGTAATAGCATGTTGTCTCTGGTGTTTTGGTTCTGGGGCTAAGTCAATTGATTTGGTTTTCCGTGATAGCTCCACTACAAGTTTGAGATCATTCCAACATTAAAGATATCTAAATCTCAAAAAACATGACTCATTTCATACGCCTTGAACAATAGGTGGTATTGGCTTCACACAGCATTCACTTCAACACACAGCATGAGCGAGAAATAACTTGCATACTATGGGAAAATAACAGTAAATAAGTTAGTACTGCTTACATAAATACCAAATGTGGGCAGGTTATATAAATGTATTCATGTGTTAGTTTTAGATATTTTCTCGAAGTGAAAAATAAATCAATATCACATTTATATATTTCCCTGTCAGTATCCAACCCATATTCCTTTGGTTTTTGCCTGGAAGAATGATCTCTACTTCTCTGGATCAATAATGCAAATGTAATATATTCCGGTTCTATTTCTGCTGTAATTCCCAGTATTATAAATGTCATTGATAACATATTATTGTGTGTTTTAAGTGTGTGTGCTATATCATTTGATCTTGAGTGACAGCCATGCAACAGTGTGGTCACTAAGTTCCCTTGACATGTTACCCAGCAACACAGTATATGACTCATTCATAAGTCTTTTGTGGCTTTGTATACAAATACTGACTCAAAGTAGGCTTCAACCAAGCAAAACCCCTAAATCAAAGATGCCATTCTGTCACAATGCTGTATTGCTCTGTATCCCCCATGTTGGCAAGAACAATTTGAATTACTCGCTTTTTTGACCAGAGCTGTGGTCATTGTGTGGCACAATAATATCTGATAAGAGACACCCAGGGTCGGTAACATTCTCACCAAGTCAGTGATGCCTGTTGGATATGTATTCTATCTTGATTACTGTGCAGACTTCTATGCAGAAGGTTTCTATGCCTTGTGTCATATATTATATTGCTCCCAACTGTGTGGTGTACAATGCTATGAACAAAAAGGGCCAAATGTAATCTCACTGTTAATCCCTTCTGTTGAAAGGCCAAAATACATCATTATCTCAAAACCACAAGTTCAATCATTTACAAAGTTAATATTTTTCCGATGTTAATTACTCCATTTATTTTTCTTTAATAGTAACCTAGTTATGATGGCTGTTGAAGGAAGTTTATCAAAATGTAAACACAAAAATACTACACAAAAAAACTAACACAGACTTATCATCGGTGTGCCTCAGAGTCCTATATTTTATGTGTGGTACAACATAATTAAAAAGTATTGTATGTAGAACAGTGGTATTTTACCACCACTAGTTTACTGGGATACATTTTTCATGATTTAAAAGTGCATGACTGAATGTCATTAGTGCAAGACTTGTTGGGTAGGCGGTGTTCCCAGTTAGGAGTATGGCATGTTAGTCTGGCGACAACATAGATCTCTAATGACATATGCCCTGTCTCTCCTTGGGTGAGAAAGATTGAATTTATCCTCTCAGTAGCCTCTCGTTGCTTCCTTCCCACTCATTATACAAATCACAGATATCATTCTCTTGCATGGTAAAGCACATGCAGTAATCTCTGTTTCCTCCAACATTTGCATGCACAGCTGTGACACTATCTGCTGCAGGCACGGCAGATATTAACCAGGTTAATGATAGCAAACTAACAATCTTATGGTAGAAGAAGCAGCTATTTGGCATCTCAGGAATACATTGATGTTGATTGGATGGTTAATGCAAATAGAGACTTTATTTGATACATGTCCTATATGTTTATCACACACAACTTTGCACTTTAATATTTACAGTATTATGATTGTCCTAGCATAAATGAGAATGTCAAATTATTCATAATAACAAACAAAATGTCAAACCTGCCTAAAATTACATAAAAAGTAAAGAGTAGGAAGTGGATAACATTTCAAAGACTACCTCTTCTTATGAATGCTTGCTTCACAGATTAACGTTTTATGATTTTTGCATGACTGACATACCAATTATTTGTATTTGTATATTTTATTTGCCTTGTTTTGCCAAATTACCTTGTCTAACTCAGCCATTAACATTCTCTGAGGGCTTCCTTTCACTGCACGCTCTCAGGTTTTAATACCCGTGGCTGACAAAGATTAAGTTAGCCAAAGATTTAGCTCAATAAAGATCCACTTACGTTTTAGTCCAATACCTTGATACCTATCGTAGTGCCAATTTAGTTGCATTTCCTGTGTGATTTATCTTCATTTTTTATTTATCGTTAGCTGTAAGTTCTTATCCTAATGATTAGGCTGCATCTTGGTTGTAACTTATATGGTGTGTAACAAATTGTTATTCTAATGTAACAGACAAATCTCCTCAAAAATATTTCTGAAGCTTACAACTTCCTACAAAAAAAAGTATGACCACTCTCACTCTGCATGTCAACGTTTGAAAGTTTATACTGCCACCCTGTGGGGATTTTTTAAATTATTTTTTTAAGTGATGAGTTGTCGTTTTGATCGTTGAGTCTAGAAGATGTAGGCTGAACACGTTCTAACAGGATTAGGTTTTAGTCCCACGGTAGGCCTACCACTGAGCTGGAAATAAACGTATTTCCAGTTTTGTACCAACGTCTTGGCATGCCTTGCAATTGCAAATCTCCTGCGACTGGAACTACAGTTGCCACTGCAACTCGTAGAGTTCACAACCATATGCAAGAGTAGTTTCGGTTGTTTCAGGAGACTGCTTCCTTGTTTTGTTTGCCCAGTAGTCTGTTTTAGTGTATTGGGATGTGATGTGTTAAATGGTACCTTATGAGCAGCTATTATTTACATCACAGTTGAAGTTGAGAGATTTTTCTCAAGTATCAGAATTTGTCACACTGTTATTGTTTTGATGATCTCACAGGGGCATGTGACTTTGCCCAGTGTATTTGCCAACATGATTGGTTGAAATGGGATGAATTGAGCCAGTGGGCTGGAATGTGACAGCCATTTTATTATCATACAACCGATTTTATGCAGTAAATCTCATTTTAATTGTAACGTAACCATGGGGCAGTGTGGGATTACTTCATCTAAAACCGTCTTGGTTTTTTTGAACCTCATATTCTGGGTAAGCAAGCGAACACAACAGCTAAAAGCGATGTGATGCGGCGAGGTTGTTGATCTTCGCATGAAAAATCATAGCACCAGCCATACCGACGAGTTTGCTAATCTAGTCAAGGACTAACAAAGCTGCAAATATATTGCATACAGTATTGAAAGGAATTTTTCTAATATCTTTATATTGTATTATATTAAAGGTTAAATAATATTAGTTGAACGTTTGTGCATTCATGCGATGGTCAGACTGCTGCAGTATTCCCCTGTTACTGGTTAAGTTGTAAGGTTTTATTGTGTGATCATGATAGTATCAGATAATTGGAATGCTTGGTAGTGATTTACTCATCTCATCTCCAGTAAAAGTGCTCTTCTGCATGTGTCTGTATGCACGCAGATTTGTTTGGGTGCAGTTCCCCAGCCGATATAAGAAAACGACACAGGCCTACTGCAACGACTACAGATTAAATCCCCCCCTTCTCATTATGTTTTTCTCTCACTGTAGGCTGCAGCTGGAATTCTGTGTTACATTGGCGCTTATGTGTTCATCACCTATGATGACTACGATCACTTCTTTCAAGATGTATACACCTTAATCCCAGCTGTAACAATAATAGTAGTGGGGACTTTACTGTTCATAATTGGCTTTATTGGTTGCTGCGCCACAATACGAGAAAGTTCCTGTGGACTAGCAACTGTAAGTAGCTTTGAAAAACAGATGGTTGACCTCAATATTGAGACTCTAACGTTACATAACTTAATATTTCTTTACATCAGCATCATAGTGTCATTTGTATCCGCTACAGTTTGCTGCTATACTCCTGCTGGTGTTTGTCACAGAAGTTGTTGTGGTGGTACTTGGGTACATATACAGGGCAAAGGTAAGTTACACGTTGTATTTTATATTGTCAGGGCGTCTTCATGAAATTTGTGGTGTGTCAGCAGTAGTACTTTGTTAATCATGAGATTAATTACATTGTTGTTTTAAGCACATTTTCCACTTATTGACACGTTATTTTAGGTGGAGGATGAAGTCAATCATTCCATTAAGAAGGTGTATGATGAGTACAATGGCACTAACACTGATGCTCCTAGTCGTGCCATTGACTATGTTCAGAGACAGGTGAGAATACACCTGTCCTGATCACTAAACAATTGTACCATATTCAGGTTTCAGGAGCAGTGTCCTTACACTATTACTTTAACTTTAGCTTCATTGCTGTGGAATTCACAACTATGCTGATTGGAGGAACACCACCTGGTTCAAGGAGTCCAAAAACAACAGTGTTCCCGTCAGCTGCTGTAAACCCAACATCAGTAACTGTACTGGGACTCTGACACATCCAGGAGACCTCTACCAAGAGGTGAGGAGAGAGAGAGGAGAGAGAGAGAGAGAGAGGGGGGGGGGGGGGAGAGAGGGAGAGGGACCAACCAGTTTTTTTTTATTGTACATTTTTCTTTTTTATCTAGGGTTGTGAGGCTCTTGTTGTGAAGAAATTGAAGGAAATAATGATGTATGTCATTTGGGCTGCCCTGACTTTTGCAGCAATACAGGTAAGTGTAAAAGTCTACTTAATTATTGGATTTGTTTTGTAGTGTCAAAACCACGGAGACATGAGAGTATAGTGACCTTTCACCTGCAGTAATTCCTTGCAATGAAAAATTACTCTGCAGGCCACAGTGGCATGATTTTCAAAATCAAAACGTCCTTTGTGTTAATACCACTGCCCTCTTCCTGTTCTCTTCTAGATGATGGGGATGCTGTGTGCCTGTGTGGTGCTGTGCAGGAGGAGTCATGACCCAGCTTATGAGCTGCTTATCACAACAAACACCTATGCTTGAAGAGGACCCTTATTCTGCAATTTATCCATAATAATAAGAAAGCCCCACCAGACACATCCATATTCGTTTTCAACTGTTGTCAGCTCAAGAACACCTTGCACAATTCATGAACATAGAGTACACTGGTGATGGGTAAAGGGCAAAGGTCACTAAGCTAGCTATTTATTTATTGTTGAGCATATTATTACTTTTCTTATTTTTCTATTTTAAATGTGATTACTATGACATACTATAAGGCTGAAGTTGTAGGTCTACATGGCAAGTTGATATTCATGAGTTGTCTCATTTGCCTCTTGATTTCATCCGGCCAAGTCTGTGTTTTTTTCTGTTCCCACATGGGGTACATAAGGGATCTGTCAATGAAACTACAGTTTAGCACAGTGTAACGAATGTATCCCATCCTCTTGTGTCAGTTTGCACTATAGAGAGCTCTGGAGCTGTTGAAGGTGTTAATGACTTCTCTAAACCTTTATATGGAAGCCAACCCAAATACTACTGAAGTTTAAGTCAATCCCATCACCAGCTCAAATCCTGTAGAAGTACTATCAGTGTTACCTAAGAAAATCCATGTACTGTAGGTATTGTTTTGTGTAGCTATATTTTAGTCACACAAATTCCAGTTGGGAAGTGGTTCAACCACTTTGATGATAAAAAAAACAACAACAAAAAACAAACATTTTTACTACGTGGAATTGTGTACTGTATTGTTGAAACATACCCTGGAATATTCAGTAGATTTTTGATGTTCAGTTGTTATTTAGGATTATAGTGCAATAGAACAAATGTGAAAAATGTAACCATGTAAATAGATTGGGAGACATAAGTAAGACTGAAATAAACGTATACATTTAAACAAGATATATATTTTAAATACTCATTCTACAGTGTGGTTCAGTGGAGTTGATCTTATTATTTTCCCAACATGGTAATATTATATTATGTGTCCACATCCAAAACATCGGTCAGTATTAACATCTTTAACATTTTTAATGGTTATTTAAATACTATTTAGTTTACAATGGCCATTAAATTTGTTAGTTGCAGTTTGTAATTTGTCACAGCAAATTATTTTAATGTTAACTTGATATGTCAGATTTAGCTTGTATTGGATAAATCATGGTGACATACATGACAGAAACACACGGGGGCGATGTGACAGCGAAGTTATTCATGACGTCCATAGATGACTCATTTTTCACGTCTGTTAGGTGAGTCATCTTCACTGCTGTCATCTATCACTGGGAGCCCCTGAATGAAGCACTAATTTAATCTTTGTCCCTATTGAAGAAGGTGTTAGATGTTCTATATGTTGAAATGGAATAAAACAGTTAATTTTCCTGTTAATGAGATCATTGGTTTGAGAAGGGATAATACATAAAGGAGAGGGATCTCTTACGCAAGTCAATATCCTTATAGCCTGATCTGAAAGCAAACAAAAACTAAACAAAAAAAATATTACTATCTATCAGGGAAGCCTATTATGTGACTGTAGTTCCGGTGCTGAATGTGTTGTTCTTTTTACACACTTGGGAGTGTGTATCTGTGTAAGAGTCTGAGTATGTGAGAGTGTATATACTTTCCCTCTGTGTGTATGAGACCATGACTAGATTTTGGCTAGATAAGACCCAGGGACTAGACCAGTCTGACCATTCCTCTCTGCTGTCCACCAGCCATCATCCCCTTGCAGTAGCACTACCAACACGTCCCCCCTGGTCACAGATAGCTCATCTGAGTCCTGGGGGTGAACAAAAACACGGAAGAGAAAGTCAGTTCTGTAAAACAATTAATTAACATACACTTGGTAAACATGATGATGTTGGTTATGACATCAATGCATAGTCACCTGTGCAGAATAGTTATACTGCGCCACATAGCTGTCTTCGTTAGCGGTTCTGCTCACAGATGCTGCTATGTGTTGAGAGTCTGGTACTGGTGTGACTACTTCATCTGGATTAACTAAAACAGCCAGAGAATACAGGTAGCTGTTGACGCTTAACAATGCCATTTGTTAAACAGAAAGATAATGGAAGAAGAAGAAGCTAAAGCTTGTGTAGGTGGTATTATATTGACACTAGCCTACATGGTACACAACGTCAAGTGCTTATACTGACCCGTAGAGAGAGTTGACTGTAAACTGTCGTTGATGTTAAGCTTCAAATCATTATTACTCCCTTGCAGTACACTGGAGAAACTGAAAATGCAACAACCTTAAAGACAAGTTGTGTTTTGAGCCGTGTAGATATATGTATTGTCATTTGTGATGTCTAATGATGTACACTCGTGAAATGTGAATTTACAAAGGTCATAGTTCAACAGAATCGTTTTAAAGTCATAGGTTCATGAATCTTGATCACCTCTTTGACATCTCTCCGCGTTCAGGGCAAATGCTGCCCTCGCTTTCCCTCTGTTGCATGCTTTGATAGTAGTCCTCAAAGACTATAGGACCTACAAGTTAAGGTAAGTCTTTTAGGGTGTCAAATACATGTTTTTTTCTATTTTGGTCTAAATGTATTATGGCGAAATCTGTTGCAACTTCCCGCGCTTGTCCGTTAAGGAAATAATTCAGACCACAAACCCATATGAAACACATGCTTACACGTAGAAAACGTTCACACATTCATACTACTGAAAACTCACATCCACTATATGAAATGCTCTCATCGACACATATAAAATGTGTGAAATGTTCACAGGCGCATTCATACTGAAAACTTACACATGAAATGCTTGCACAGACGCATGTGAAACACATTCACACACACTCATATATACAACGCTTATAAGACAGGTCTTAAAATGAGTAATAAGGAAGCTATTTCAGTTTACGGAAGTCAGTTCAGTAGTAAAGCAATTTTAGAAACAGGAGCAAAAACGTTTTGAAAGGTTGAAAAACCTTTTTCGAAAAAGGTTTTAAAAAAAAGTTTGCATCATTGATGAGGACTGTAGTGTTGTCTGTCTCTTTTTTGTGTGTCATGTGTGTGTGAAAATTGTTTTTAAACATTTGACGTATTGTTCACCTGGTGGACTTGTACATGTTGACTTCATCTCTATAAAACTGTTGTTGTCAGTTGTGATGTCACAGCTCTCCAGTGTTTTCCTCACCTCCTCATAGACCTACAAGAGAATATTACAACACATACAACACTTGTGCATACCCGGTATCCTTGTACTAAATTAACTGATCGTTATTCATATTAATATTGTTTTCTAATATTTTATGCTCATCTAACTAACTTCATCATCTTGGACACACAGTTGGGAGAAGTGATTGCAGTGATCCCACAAAGCACTCCTTAGCAAACTGATGCGATCTCCCTCCTGCTGTTGAAACACCTGTAACACACACAACCTTGATTTGGCAAAATACATGGGTGACAAAGAGCCTTATTTTGATCATGATATGCTATAATAACATTGTATTATTTGGTTGTTTAATCACACATACACAATTTATTTGCCCTATGCTTTGTTGAGTAGTTCACACAAAGGGGATATGGTGAGGTCATCCTGTGTTTCCAGGCAGTATTTATGCCATGCACAGTAAAGTTGTGACAAGCTCTGTACAGATAACTACCTCACATGTGCTCTTGTGAGTGCCCTCCCAGTCCTGCCGGACTTCCTCTAGATGCTCAACATTAGAAACATATATTTTCTCTGTGGATGACAAGGCATTTTATAAATAACTTGTCAATTTCTGATCTGATGGTATGAATGTCAACAAACATCTGAATATGTAAAATGGCTCAGACCTGCTTCACTGGCTGCTAGTCGACACTGCTTGGCCTTGTGCTGCACCTTAAGCATGAGAGTAAGAGAAGTTAAGATCATTGGTTTTGTTCAAACGTACCAAAAATGGACCTCCCTACAAGGAACAAGGCTGTCTCAGTTCTCCTTTAATAGAAACACATCATCATTCCCGTCATTAAACTCTCTGTTCCTGTACTGAAGTTACATTAAACTGTGCACAAAGCAAAAAAATACGTGTTCCCAGGCCATTGAATCGTTTGACAAAACTTTAAATTAAACCCAGCAACTGCGGTGCTGGGTCGTGATGTAGGGGACTGGAGGGCTAAGTTCACCTGTACCTTCTCTGACTGCTTCTGTGTTGTGGCTGTGCAGGGGATCCTCGCCAACAATTGTTCTGCTTCATCTGCCTCTTTGCATTTCTGCTCATAGGTCCTCTTTGACTGGGAAGGAAAGAGGCTTCATGAGTCCTTCATGAGGCATTCTTCAGTACACTGCTGACATCTGGTATTTATAACCCATGTACTGACCTCAACTCAACCCTTTGTATCATGACTATTATTTATTGTAAATACTTTCTGTGATCTGTGTTTGTGTGTATAAATGTATGTTTGTATATGTGTGGGTTTCAGTTTCCTTCACAGGCACGGATGCTGTAGCCAATTGTATTTACCACCCATTTGTCTCTGTTGACTGAAATTACACCTTAACATCCTAATCCTGTTCTCATTCTTCTTTCTATATAAGAATGACCTTTCATGTGTTTTTTTGGCGCAGCTTCTCAGTTGCTGTGTAATTTGTGTGGATGTACCTCCATGGTCTTCCTGTAGAAGGACACCTTCATCTTCTGTACCTTATCCATGATCTCTTCGAACTGTGAGCAGAAATCAAAAGTAATTTCAGTAGTCCCAGTTTTTATATAAACAAAGGACAAAGGACTAGGGGGTATTCCAGAAAGCAGGTTATGCAACAAAACAAGGTAAGTTAACCCACCAGCTGATTCACAATGTTGCAGCAACCTACTGGGCATTTTGCTACAATGCTGGGTGTCAGCTGGGGAGGTATCTTACCTGGGTATGTCACATAACCTGCTTTCTGGAATACCCCATGGGCCATGGGCATACAGTATGTATGTCTTATGTATACAAAACCTTTTTTCTATGTTCCTTCTGTCGTTCTCTGAATATCTCGATCTTCTTGATCTCATCTTTCAGTATTCCAGATAGGTGAATATGCAGATTTCCGATGTTCTCGATTTCTTAAAAAAGAAAAAAGGAAAAACTACAGCCAAATGATGGTTTGATTTTGTGACATCATCATGAAACGTGTTGTGAGGTCTCACTCACGGGTTTTTAGCAGATTGAAAGATGTCCTTAAGGTGCTGAGAAAATGAAAGTTGTGAAAATCAACAGTTTTTTTTTTTTTTTACAAATGATGCTGCTTTTTCACTGCAAAGAGTAATTTATTGTATACACAATATCTGACTGTATGGATACATGCTGTATTAAGAGACCTGAGGGTTCTGATGGGTGATGAATGGAGGGGCAGACACCCTTCTTTACCTGATCTCCGTTTGTAACCCAGTTTTACGCGCTATCATTAGCAGGTCCTTTCCGTACCTCTCTTCAGCCATTGCCCTGTGCATAGCAACAGACTTGCTTTATAAGTTGTAGTTTCAGTTATTCTTGTGTCAGTCTAGACAAGGCTAAGATTAGGGAGTCCATTTTGAGTATCATGTGCACTGCCCATTAAGGCAGTACTGTTCACGATGTAATAACTCTTACCAAGGGCGATTTTAGGATGAGACCTTTAGGGTGGCTCAGCCTCCAATGAGAATGTAACATGGATATAGTGCCTTACAAAAATGTTAAACCCCCTTGCTAATAAATCACTAATTTCACTGATAACAATGAATAGGCTACATTTATTTATTATTATTCAAAATATTGAATGAATGAAAAAACTAAGAAAGTCCCTTTTTTCATGAAATACCAGCATCAAATGAAACGGTTATGATGTGCCAACAATAAATAAACTTGTTTAAGATAATAATAATTCATAATAAATCATTTAAAAATATATATTTTTCATTATTATTTTTAGGGATGCTGAGATGAAATGTAGGGGTGCTTGAGCACCCCTAAAAAGAGTCTAAAATTGCCACTCACTTACCTCATTTTTAGAAGCTCTTCAACGTCTTTGCACATACGTCTGCCATCACGAAGCTTTTGAATCAAAATCTCATAGCCAGAATGGTTGGTGAAATCCGTTCCCTTCAATGACATGGCCATATAAGGACTTTTTACAGTTAGAACACCATGCATGTTACAACACACAAGTCCAGTGATATATTTTGTCTGAGCATGACACATATTATCCTGCATGATTAAAGACAAATGTGGAACTTGTTTTGAGAAGCCATGGAACTTGGGTGACTAAAAGAAACACTTGTCTATATCCAAAATAACATACATAGATTGATTATGATGCCCTTATATGTCAACATGCAAAGCTCAACTTAAACTTTTTGGAAAAAACAAGGAAATTAATATAAATAATTCATCTTGTTTTAAAGCTTGCTCTTTCATGTTAAAAGAAGGCAGGCTGATTGCAGAGGTGCCTGAGATGCAAATAGGCAAGTCAGGTGGTAAGTTGACCAAACCATTGTTAAGAAGATGAGGCCTTTCTCAGTACATAGCACACTTGAGAAAATTCAGAATCAAAAGTACTGTGTTTGAATCTCTTGGTTACTCTTTCAAATAGGAAGTTGTTAGATGGATTAACATATTGGTTTGATGCTGTAAAGAATTGCAGTATAGTTTGTTCCTGAAATATCCCTTACAGACTGAAAGAATAATACATGACAATGCATCTGTATGACAAGAACAAAAAAAGAAATGCTTGAAAGATAAGTAACTGAATAAACCAAACTTACCCAAAAAGCGTCTTTAAACAGTAAGGGTTTCATTCTGTTGAAGTTCCTCAAATTCCTAATAATATACTTTTTAAATTAAAACTGGATTTAGCGATAAGGTTTGAACTATACACGAGACTTGATTAAGAAAAGGAGCCTGAGCCGGCGAGTAGACGAGTGAAGTTGTTTTGTGGCCTCCTCTGTGGCTTCTCTGTAACTTTGAGGGTGAATGAGGAAGAAGCACAGTATGATGTCACAGACCACAGACAGCTTCTCGCTTACTATAAACAACTGGGAAGCTGAATTGAGTGTGAGTTAAAGAATCCATACATATCCATATTCATTTCAGACCCAAAATGATTATGTGAATTACACATTATGTTGGGGAAGATAATGTAATGTCTAATACTGGTAAGAGTTGAAGGGTGAAAGTTACATAGTTTAAATTAACCTGAAAGTGACCAAAAATAGAAAGAATTGACATTAATATTATCTTTGAATATTTTATTTTAACAACATGCATTTAATGTATTTGCAGTTGTTCAAAATGACAGCATCTGTTTTTATCAAGAAATCTACCCTGCCATCTGGTGGTTGGTAGTAATACCAAGACAGATAATCTCAATTTGAATCTAAAATATCCTAAATGAAATGGGCAGCCATAGACAAGAAGTATCCTAGTCACATGTTTACCAACTTATCGTATTTGAGAAATACACTTTGTGCGGACTGATTAGAATATACCACAAGAGGGAGACACAGACCTGCCCCTAGGGTACAATGTCCCAAGTCCTCATGTACAGATTCCCAAACCCTCCATTTACCCCAGATCTCCCAATCACAGTGACTTCTCTAAATTGTGCCCCAGGCATCACTCTCAGCGGACATGAAAACACATGGATGAGCACATAAAAGCCTATTGATTTTCCAAGTGAGAAGGAAGGACTATGGGTGTCTCTCACTGATCGGTCAATAGGATGTGTGAAAATCTGAAGGCTTTCTCTCTCTCAGCTAGGAAATCACTTGTCACGATAACACACCTACAGACAGGTTAAAGGGGTCGTTTACGATCAATAGAGACAGTCTGGAGCTGGATTTACTGGGCTCTTTTGAGCACGACAGTAGATACCAGGTTTGAGAGTAACAATTTTAGATTGGTTGGGTCAAGGATTAAATCAGCATTAAGCAAAACAACCTCAGATAACTTTTTAAAGAACCTAAAATTGTTTATATTTGCCAACTGTCCCGACCACATTCTTAGGGATATTGTATTTTATACAGTGTTCTAGTTGTGCCTACCAGCTCCGTTCCCCCACCATGTTTAAGAGCAGACCAAGAAACAGACAGGGAAGTGGGGCTGGTGGATCTGACCCCAGTGCGGAGCTCTCTAATGGAAGGGGATAATCGCTGGGAATCAGCTGTGCTGTTGGTGACCGGCCCACATGCAGGCACAGCCTCCTTTCAGAGTGGCAGTTATTGAACTGTGACAAACGGGCCGTGTCAGGCCCTCCTCCCTCTCCTACCTGAGGGATTCACTAAATGACCTTTCCATTGCTAAACCACTGGTGTATAGAGTTACACTCACGGCCTATTTGCATGGCCCATTGTGACTTCAACCTCTTTTTTGTATTTTTTTTGTTTATTTCTGTTTCTGTTGGGTTTGAATGTCTACCCTCCAGGAAATACGGTACAGTACTTGGTGATGTATATGAAGGGTTGTATGAACACTTTCAAGCCAAAGTGTACTATACTTTGGATTTTGAAGGACTGTGGTTGCCTGAGCGCGTATACATGTGCGAGGTAGTGCTCTCTTAAGCAATGTGTGACATTTCTGGTTTCACACTTTCTTCCCCCTTCATCCCAGATAATCCCCGGTTGAGCGTTGGCACCGATTCTTTGTCCTGTGCTGTACCCTAGGAGCCAGTCAGCTGTGGGTATAGCCCCGCTGGCTGGCCACAGTCCTGCTGAAGAGGAATGCAGTGAAATGAGCGTTAGCCACATTAGCGCAAACCTGTTAGGATCCTGACAGATGGATAGCTAATGATGTGTAGGCCGCAGTGCGGGGCCTGTAGTTGTTAGTGAGATGATCCACAGTGGCTGTCATAATACAGTTGAACACCGACAGCTGGGGCAAGGGGTAAAGGGGGGCGAGCCCCGAAAACCTCCACAAAGCAACGAGGGACTTTTTTTCCACATTTGATCTAAGTCTGGCTCGGAATTAAACATTTATTAGCTTGGCTGATTCAACTATGTCATTCCTAAAAGCACCAGGCTTAATCAATTTGATCCTCTGTGTGTGCAACTCCCTGTTATGAGTGTAGCCACCAGGATCTGTGCAGTGCTCTACAAACACACACACATGCATGTAGACACACACATCCAACGTGTATGTTTGTTCATATGGATTTTCTGTTGTATAAATATTTGATCAGCACTGATGTCACAGGATGCACACACAGCCACAAAAATATGACTGATACTTTTATTGCGTTGTGTTCTCTCCTGTGCTCCCAAAAATGGAGATCTGGGTTTTGTGGAGTGAAGACAACAAATAGGGCTGATTGTGCCAGTTAACCCCATGAGGGGCATGCCACAAGCAGTATCCTCCCCTCTCTCCCCCCTGCCTGGTGCTCCTGACAGACTTGATGCTGGTGTTGGACTAATTTGTCCTGCAGCCAGTCTCTCCTGAGGGACCCCTGTCCTCTTCTCTCCCTCCGGCTCTCCATACTGCCCTGCCCCTCCCCCTCTCCCTCTGTCCTCTACCGTCCCATCCCATGTTTCCAGCCCCACCTGACCAGATGCTTCTGGCCTGGCCTCCTACCAGCCTGGTGTGTGCGTGAGAGTGTTTGTGTGTGTGTCTTTGTGTGAGTGTGTGTGTGCTGATTGAGAGGGAGAGGAGCAATGCTGCTAATTTGCTTGGTGAATTCATCAATTTGACAGTGGACAGAGATTCTGCTTGAACTATGCTATGCTCTATGCTATAGAATTCAACTAGGTTTTGTCTGTGGTTTTTTGGTCTGTGATTGGATGCCCAACTGTACAGTTTACTTTGTATATATTCAAGTTGTTCTTGAAAAATCAAGTAAAAATGCAAGTTGCCAAACAAAGTGTAGTGTACATCTGGCATTATGCTGTATTTCAATCGTCTTTCTCCCGGTCGCACTTGTGATCATGTAAAGAGCTCTAATAGAATCCAACAGCAGGTGGGGCTGTTGAGATGTTTCAATGTTTCACGAGACCTTTTTCCATGTTTTCCTCAGACATTCCTTTTGTTTTCTGGTTAGTATCACAGAATGCTCTGAAGGCTCTTGGTGAGAGAACTATCACTGGCCACTCCCCTGGTCATCCTGTGCAGGGGAAGATTGATGACAGAGGGTAAACAACCCACTGCGTGTGTGGGTTGGTGTGCACTTGTGTGTGTGCGTGTATGCATATGCTTTTGAGGAAGGAGGGAGAGAAAGAATATTAGCAAAATAGTAAATTACTAGATTATTTTAGTGACCACAATCAGAACCACCTGTACTACCAGGAGGCTGTAAACAGTGTGTGTGTGTGTGTGTGTGTGTGTGTGTGTGTAGGTGTGTGTGTGTGTGTGGAGGTTGCGGGTGGGGTATTTGTTTGTTTCTAAGAGTGTTTCTAAGAGTGTGTGTACAGGTATGTATATTTGTGGACAGTATGTATATTTGTGGACAGTATGTATATTTGTGGACAGTATGTATATTTGTGTGCCAAGGGACAAAGGGTATCTACCTTCCCCAGTATGTGTGCCTGAGTCAGACTGACAATCCTGAAAGGTTTATTTGACATGCCAGTCTCTCTGTGATGGTCCAGGCCTCTGAGCTATGCAGGGTTCCAGGCAGGGGATGGAGAGCACTAGATCACAACTTTTATTGCTGTGGTAAAACTGAACACAGCGATTCATATCTGTTGCAATGGGTCATCTGTGTTTGACTTGAGGCGCACATGTAATTAACACGGGCCAGAGGTAGCCTAAGTGTTTAGCTTACCTCCCATCTCTCCAACACGCGACCTCTCCGAGGTGCACAGTGGGGCTGTCCCTGACTCAATATTTCCACTTCTCTGTTCCCGCTTTTCATTCCCCATCGGCGGTGAGTTTTCTTTCCCCTGCCTCTTATAACGACAGCAGTGTATATGAACAAGCGGTTTATTGACCTATTAGACTATACTAAATTGTAAGTCAATGTAGTCAGTATACTGTACTGAAGTATTGGACCTCACCTGATGACCCCGATGAGGAAGTTAGCCAGATGGATGTGTGTCCTGTCTGTCGCAGCGTGGCTCCATCCATGTGTGTTTGTTTACTGCGGGACCAGGTATTCCTGTTACACTGGTGTGTTGTGCTATGCGGCGGTGTGCATGATTATCGACCGGCGTGTCATGCAGGATAAGGCCCGGTGTGCCTCAGTTGACTGCTTTGCGGTCAACTCTGCAGGGCTCAGGCCTGTGGTTAGGCTGCAGACAGCCAGGGCTGTGTAAGGAGATCAGCTACTGTGTGTGTGTGCGTGCTTACACGCCCCCACCCAATCCCCCCTCTCTCTCTCTCTCTCACCCTCTCGCTCTTTTCCTCCTCTGTATCTCTCTCTCCTACCCAAATGTCTCACTCTTTCTCTCTCTCTCTCCCTTTTTTCCTCTCGCACCGTCTCTCCTTCTTTCCTGTTTCTCTTCTTTCCATCCAAACCCCCACTCCTTGTACCTGTACCAACCCCCCTCCTCCATGCCTCCAGTGCTTGGGCAGTGCCCCAGGCTTCACCTCAACCACCCTTCCTAATGGCTCCTGCTGCGTGAAAGCCTTCTCTCCAAAGCACAAACACACACAAACACACATACACACCCAACCACAAATGCATCCCAGCCTGTGCCCTGAAGCTAATGGAGCGGTCTGATAAATGGTGGAATTAGCCTGAGGGAAAACTGAGAAGCATCTACAGCGTTGTGATTCAGCACTGTGCCGGCGATACCGGTGAGGTTTCATCAATTCTGCATGGGACTCAACGCTGAACGCAAACAATATCTGACTAAGGTTTGCCACAAGCATACCCAGAGCTCCATCTGCCCCCCCCCCTCCATCCCTGCCTTTGTCTGCTCTCTCTGTGTTGTTCAAGGTTCAGTCGTTTTAACACAATCCTAAAGGAGGGATGACATCGTACTACATCAGACCTTTAGTTTGATATGATGTTTTATAGTGGCTGCGTTCGATTTCTTGTCGTAAACCACAGCAGTTGCCGGTGCGCTGGTTGGTATACTGTAGGGTTGCAGTCTTTGTTGCTGTAGCACTAAACACAAAACTAAACACGCTTAGTATGATGGGATGTACAGACACTGACTAATGTATGCTGTCTGGTATGCAGAATGGGTCAGAGGATTTATGAGTTTATTTGAATAACACTGAAACCTCTTTAACCCAGAATTGAAAGGCCTAATTAGTTCTTATCAAGTGTTTGTTCCATCTTCCATCCATGATTTATGCCACCTCATGCTTTACAGAGGAGTAGGCTTGGTCTACTGTCTTGAGTCATATTAGCATAATTTGTGTCTTAGCCTCAATGGAAAGAAATGCATCAATTCACATGAGTTCATTTCTAAGATCTTTTGCAGTTTGTTTGCCGTTCAGGTGTCTGTGAGGTCATAACAGACTGCGTCAGTTTGTTTAGTTGATGTTGTGTTACAGGAACACCAATGACATCAGTCATAGGTGTTCGATAGGATATTGTCATGATATCGATTTCATCCATTGTCTTCGAGCAAAGGTACCATCCATCCGTCTCTGTTGACGACAAGTGCTGCAGAGATCAGAAGTGTGGGCCGATTCGATTTGTCAGCGAAAGTGGTAATTTCTCAGTCCCGCGCCGGGCAGGGCGTTTTAACCGTTCGCTCCACGGTCAGAGCCTCTTGGCAGGCCATTCCTTCTCAAGCGTGGCGTGGCACGCATTCATTACCCGATGACTGTTGGCCGGCTGGGGTCCTCCGCTGTTAACCAGGCCTAATCAGCTGCTGTGGGGGCCGACACATCTTTCACCAGTTGACTTGTCATTAACTAAAAGCACCACGGAGCTTTACTCTCCATTACCACTCCCCTCCCCGCTTGCATAAATCATGTTTGTCGTCTTTCACAAGCTCTCCTCCCTCATACCGCTCTCCTCATGGGACCTGCTCAGGGTCTCGCACTTCGCTCAGGGTATCATGCATGATGGGGACAGTAACGCTCCCCTTTTTATATTCAGGCTAACCAGCCGTTTGATGGTAAAGGACTTGGGCCAGAGCAACAATAGCAACCTCATCATTTAAACTGTTATGATCTTTTAATGTCTTGTATTACTGCGTCTCTAACCCAGTCATCGCCACAGGCGATGTGATATCGCTTTCAATGAGAAGAGACTGGGATCATTTGTAATTGCGTTTAAGTCATTTGTTGCGTGTGTTTTTCTAGAGGAAGGAGTCCCTGTGTATTTTTATCTGGCACATCGATCTGGTTCCCCCCCTGCCCCTCTCTGAGTGGACGCCTTGACCTTCAGTGTGGGAGGTATCACTGAGCCATGTGACCTCCGCGCTGGGCCATTGCCGTGCTCCCCTCGTGAGCGCACACACACACCCAGACGCACACACACACGCACCCACATCCACACACACACACACTAGCATCTACACAATCACACCCCCTCTTCCATGGGAAGAAAAAAAGAAGGGAGGGTGAGGCAAGGTGGGGAGGGAGACTTGAGAAACACAAGGTTCCTGTTGTCTTTGTTTGTCGTCAGCACCTTCTCAGGCGGTTGAGGTTTCGCCCCCTCTCCATGCTCACTCGAGCGCTGCGAGGGGCTGCTGTGTGTCTGCGTGTCCGTGTGTGTGTGCGTTCCTGTGTGTGTATGCGTGTGTGTGTGTGTGGAGTATTGTACGTGTGTGAGGGAGGGGAGGAGGTGGGGGGCTCTGGAGCTGCAGGGCTATGTATTGATGTCCGCTGCCCCCCCCGGGCCAGGCTCTGTGGGATAGTGTGTCAGTAGGACAAAGACATGGCGCCATCAGTCCTGCTCTACGCGCCAGTAACTAGAATTAATTACAAACCAATCGAATCCGTTGCAGCCAATTGGTAAACTAATTGGTAATTTCAGCTGGACATCTTACTGTGGTGATTGGCGGGGTCCTGGACGGGTCCTTTCAGAGGGACTTTTGTTCTCCACGGCCGTGCCTGAACAGAATAGCCCTTAAGGCCGCCGGGTCGGACGGGCCCTGGTTCAGTCGCAGGGACCTGCTTCTGGCCTGTCTGCTGCAACTGCCCGTCTTCCTGTTGGTGTTTTCTAGGCGGTGGACCTGTGGTTCATGTTACAGCCACTCTGGAGTGGCTTGCGATGGGGACGCGATACGGCCACAGCCACCATGGCCCACCAGACATTCCCCTTAAATAAGGCCCATTACCTCGGAGCGAAGACCTATTCTTCCAGCCCCTTTCAGGGTTGTTCACTGTCTTTCAGTTTTTGTTTAGCAGTGGTAATGGTTACTAAAGCCAGAGGGGGTTTGGAGGAATGGGGGTGAGGGTAAATTGGTGGAAACTGGATAACACTATAGCAACTCCTGCTAAAAAGTTGTGACCCCCCCCTCCCCATACACACACACAACTAAACAGCTGTAAACTCTAACACTATTCATTGCTATCATGTCCTTGTGTGATTTGTAAACTCTGATAAACTTTCTAAAGGGCATCGCTGTGTTTCCATCAGCTGTCAACGTGTCTCACGGTGCGTCTTTGGGAGGAAGTGGATGAGAAAGAGATGAAAGGCATGTGAAGGTGCCAGGTTTCTGAGAAGCATCAATCTCCCAATTAGGCCTGAAATAACCTGGCCAGCCCTGGCTCTTCCTGCCTGGGTATAAGAGAAGGAGAGAAAGGGGTGAGAGAGAGGGGGAGAGAGAGAGAGAGTGGGAGAGGGAGAGGGGGAGAGAGAGAGAGGGAGGGAGAGAAGGGGAGAGGGAGAGGTAGAGGAAAATAGAGGAGAGAGGAAGGAAGACAGATAAACAGAGAGAGAGAGAATAAAAGAGGGGTAATGAAAGAGAACGAGGCAGAGAGAGAAGTATGGGTAGGGGGGGGGGGGGTTAGAACCCTCAGCCTGTCAGCTTTGGAACAGGAGAGGCCAGGCAATGTTTGTGTCTCTGTGAGTGTGTAAGTGTGTGTGTGTGTGTGTGTGTGTGTGCGTGCCTGATTCTATGTGTGCACGCTTGTTTGCAAGTGTGTGTGTGCATGCGTGCGAGTGCGTGCGTGCGTGCGAGCATGGCACTGAGAGCAGCGAGAGGGAGTCTGGTCGCCCTGACAGTTCCACATCTGGCTGACCAAGGAACACTAAACAGCCATTAGTGTCAGATGAGCGACAACTGTACTCACTTCCAATGCAGATGATTCCTTCATCTGACCATTGGCTAACCTTTGGTTAATGGTTTGGTAAATGGTTGGTAAAAGTTGAATTTTGCTGTGCCCTACTCGAGTTCAGCATATCCCTGTAGTATGGCTGAATTCCTTTAAACCCAATAGCACATTTAGTCTACGTTTTGAATAAGGATTGAAATAGTTTGGACAACTTCCAACAAAAGTTGAAACCCAGATGCCCAGACAAGGGAACTGGCCTATGACTGGGTAACTGGGTCCATGAATAAAATAAATAACTGCAACCCTCCACCCCCCTCATCCCCACCTCAAACTTGCATCATAAACATACTCGGTCAATGGAGTAAACTGTAATTCATGGTAATCCACCAGTTTATTGGTTTTAACAGGATGACCGGTACACCCATAAATTGATTAAAGCATAAAAGTGAAGGCTTTTAAGCAGACACCCCAATTTCTGCTTTTAGAACAGACTGCACATTGATTGGTTTACCAGTGTTTTACATAAGCGCATGGGTTTGTTTCCCTTAAGGGCAATAACTTAGGTTACTGGTTGTAGCAATGTTTTACATGAGCTAGTTGGGAGCATAACATGGGGGAGGTAGTGATGGTGATCTCCAATCATGGTGATCGTCTCAATCAGTTCGCCAATGCTTTTCAGCGTTTATGCTAGCTTTCTCGTAACTGGGATCAGCAATCACACAATGTGGCTTGGAGTTTTCACCCATTACATTAACACTGCTGATCTATGCAGGATAAACTGAATTGCAAACTGGATTAGCAGAGCATTCCCGTCGTAAATGCCCCAGTCTACACTTCTAGAATTCTAGGCAGCCCATTGAAGCAAAAAGAGGGATCAATCACTGCCCGAAAATAATTTGTTTAATTTGATTTGTAGAGATTTGCTCTCCTTAAGCAAGAGAATAGTGGAGGGCTGGAAGAGGGGAAAAACTGTGGTTGGAGTCTGCTGAAACATTGGTTCAATATGTACATTATTCTGGAACCTGACACCACAGGAAATAGATATTGATCGTGATGACCATTTACTCACTTTGTGTGCAAGTGGGGTGGTTGGCTCATGAAACTTTGCCAGTGCATGAGGCCAAGCCTCTTTGTACATACAAGAGTTCACTGTTTCCTCACCTACAACCGACTGTCGGCTAAAATGGGATTCAGATAGCTGGTTGGGGTACAGTCCTGTGCTCCTGCAAAGAGTTATTTATGTATCCATATTCTCTGGATTTTTACATTATTCAAGTCATAGAATAAAAAATAAAAAAAACCTTCTTTGACCGGGGCTCTCGTCTCGCATTAACGTCTGCATTTTTATCAGCCCGCAGTACCCGCCATGTTGAAAAATTAATCCAGGGGCAAATGCATCAACTAGTCATGCATGTGAAAAGCCTCTAAAACAGCCACTTGGCTGGTGCAGCTCGTGGGCTCTCCTTCTGGCTGACATCATCCTCCTGCCTCCGTAAATCTAAACACATGCCTGCTCCCTGCTTCTGCCACCAGGCCAGTGTAACTCTGATTTCTGTGGTGAATACCCTAATATATGCCACCGCAAGGGGAAACTCACAAAGGCATATAGACACAATGTTTAAGGGTGCTGTGACAATAATTTTACTTTCCAAAACACCAGTTTACTTTTGATTTCTTCTGAACTTTCTAGAATTCCCACAAATGACACAATAAACATTCCTTTCTCCACTGACTCGTTAATGAGCCATACCCCTGTAAAAGAACAGACCCACAAAGGGTTTCAAGACATGTTGGTTCTCAGCCCTCAGCCCTCCTCACTGATGATGTCACCCAGCAGTCAAACAGCCGATGTAATGTATTATTCATGGGGGAAAATGTATAGTTTTTATCAGTCTCATCCGGGGAGTTCCATCAGCATTGATTTGCAAATCAGACTAAGTGGATGTACAGTACAGGATGCAGGGAAGACGGGGAATCCAAGAAGATTTGACCAAATGATACTGGAGTATTTAGTCTTGATTGATGGCCTGATAGATAGTTGAGGATTATATGGTGTGTAACCGCTCACCAGACCTACAGTCTACAACAAGAATGTACATATGATGAAAAATTTCTGCTTTCAATTAATTCAGAGAATTATCATAATTTTCATAGTGTATAAAAACATGACCGAGTGTGTAAAATTTGGCCGGGCCTGTTTGTGAGATCGAGATGAATGAAAACGACTGTAAGACAACTCCATAGCCACCACAGCCTAACCCAGCAACATGCACGCCAGACCAGACTCACACCCCAGAGGTGAAACTGGAGAGTGGCCTAGACCCCCACAAACCCCCTTAGCGCTGAGGACGTTGAGCGATGGACGAGGAGGGAGGAGATGGGGGGGCGGGGGTGTAACAGAGTAAAGACGAGGGAGGGTGGTGGTGGGGGTCGTGCTCGGCCCCCGCTGGGACTTGCAAGGCCTAAACAAATCCAATCTAGCCCCCCTCACCCCCCAGGACTGCTGCACTGACCTTGCTAAACGGACCCCTTCAAAACAATAGCCTGAGCAGGCCGGCACGCAGGCAGGAGAGCAACAGCTCTCACAGACCCACCAGTATAATGAATGAGGGGTTGTGAATGGATGACTGTGTGCACTTAGCGACAGGCGCAGCGAGCCTGCTGGGAGATGATGAATTGACAGCAGCTCTGCTGGGCTGACGGGCCCAGTCCCCCCAGTAGCTGCCTGCCAGGAGGGACGAAATGTTACTCTGGATGTGGTCTGCTAGGGTGAGAGGGGAGAGGAGAGGAGGATTCCGTGGGGATGATGATGAAGCACGACTCTCAGGTTTCCTGTCTCTGATGTAAGGCTTGCCTGGATCGATGGCCCCATTGGGTCCCGGCCCAGCACACTCCCCCCCCCCCTCCTCTCCGCCTGCTCTTCTTATCTCTCCCTGCACATCTCTCTCTATCTCTCTCTCTCCATCTCTCTATCTCTCTCTCCATCTCTCTTTCTCTTTCGCGTGCTCTCTTTCTCTCGCTCTTTTTCTCCATTGCTCTTTCTCACTGTTTCTCGCACTCATCTCACTTCCAAACCTCCCCCCCCCTCTCTCTCTCTCTCTCTCTCTCTCTCTCTCTCTCTCTCTCTCTCTCTCTCTGTCTCTCTCTCTGTCTCTCTCTTTGTCTCTCTGTCTCTCTATCTCTCTCTCTCTCTCTCTGCAGCCTCTCTGGCCACCTGCTCTCACTTAGTCATGTGAGCGGTCCCACCTACTGGCAAAGAATTTGGGGTTTTTACTTAATGCGAATCCATCATATTGCATTGTAGTATTACAGTAACATGCTAATCAAATATCTTTATTTTTCTCTTCATTTTACCTGATGGAGTATTCCATTCTCACAAGTTCACACTACAGTAACACTCAAAGAATAGTGGCACAATGGCAAATTGATGCTTCTCAATTCATTGAATGTATTCATTGTAGTCATTGAACGATGGGACAGTGTACTGTGTAAAGGACTGAGGCAGTCTCATGTACTGTGCCATCAAGATCAGTATCATTGTATCCTCCGTACTGCAACTTCCTTGGACATACCTCCATGAAACGTAATATTAGAACCATTGTGGTCCTAACGAGATTCCACAGGGTTAAATAAAGATCAGCAACACTTGGGCTGCGTATGAAGGCCTGCCTTAAGTATTGAGATGAATGGCTTTTTAATGGCCTTTGGGGAGCTCTGCTATCTAAAGCCAGATCAAAAGGGGCTGTGGGGGGTGGTCTTGTCTTGGAGTGGCCCAGACGCACTCACTGGGTGGCTTAGATAACCCCCCTCCCCGCCCCCGCACACACACATCCGTGCACCCCCTTCCCTGTTTAGACTCCACAGCAGCACTTGTTAAAGATGAACAGCCTCTGTGTCGACGGAGCACTCTCTCTCTCTCTCTCTTTCTCTCTCTCTCTCTTTCATTTTCCTCATTAGCTTAAACTAGTGCACAGTGCCAGTGATGCAGTTGGTGATTACTATAAGATGTTGGTGACTTGGTGTTTTGGCCAAAGCTCCTACCTTTCACATGCAAACACAAACACACACACACCCACTGCACAAGCTAAACAGACTTCCAAAGGTGTAGAATAATGACCACATCTGTAATGTTCTATATTGCTCAATAAAGTTATGTCGTGTTTGGAGGTGTTTCCCCTCTGGTTTATTTTGGTTTGGTGCGTGGGTTACGGTTGTGAGGGGCCTTGGGTTGTTTGTCTGTCTGATGGACATGTAGCCCGAATGTAATGTTCCTGACAGGGTGTGTGGAGACTGAGAAATGTCCGTAGCCTTGTGAACAGTAAACAAAGCTGAGAGGGAGAACTGTTTGGGAGAAAAGTTTGAGAACATTTTAAAACGCAACATGATGGAAGTTTGTTTATGAAAAATGACACATTCAAAGTTTGAATTAGCGATTTACTTTTTTGTCTCGTCGTCACATTAATTTCCTTACTCAAGTAAAGACAAAAACAAACACTTTGGTGAGGTTGGAATGGTTTGGGCTTCGCCCCTCTCTGAACACGTACAAAGTATCATCAGCAGCTGGTGCAGTAGTCTGACAAATTCATTACATCTCAGAGACACCACAAGACGGTTCAGAACGAGACAGCCTATCTCTTTCTATTTGTGCACACGGCCTCATGTCCTGCCTTGATCTAAGTCTCTCTGACATGTGACATAACCGTGGCGGACACACTGGAGCGGATCGCACATGAGAGCAAGGCTGTCTGGGTAACGATCTCCTGTATTTGTGGTCGGCATGTCTCCCACGAAGACCATGGGGCAGCCCAGGCACCCTTCTGTGTTGGCACCAGTCGCATAAATATTTCACCTCTCCCAAACCAAGCTGTCAGGGGGCTGGCTGACTCGGGCAAATAATTCATATCATCTCCTGTCAAACATTTCCTGTGTCCAAGAGTGTATCTGGTGGGTTTCATCTCCAAGAGGGCGATATGAGGGGGGAGAAATAGAGAGTTATATTGTGTGGTGTATAACCAGTCCTCTTACATGCGGTAAAGTTGTATCCCAGAGCCGGAGGCAATTTACCACAGCCGAGGTGCTGTGTGAGGGGCTTGTGGGTAGGCTTTTTTTTCTTCCTTCACCCACAGCACCGATGGTTTCTCCTCCATCTGTTGACAGAACCGTGGCAGACCCGGCCTTGGAGGAGTGACAACTAAAGATGTAGAGTTAAGGCCATAGGCTGGACTGTGTGGGTGGGAGGGGCCCTGCTTCATGTTAGAGTAAGCTGCAGACGAGCAGCGCCTTCATTAACAGGCGCGGAAAAGGCCAGGTCTGAAGCTGCTGACTGCCGTGTAATTGGCTGGATTGGGGAACACAGCGCTTATTCACGACAGGTTGGTTGGAGAAGACCCCAGCTAAGAAACAGAGCAGCAGCAGTCTCTCTCTCTCTCTCTCTCTCTCTCTCTCTCTCTCTCTCTCTCTCTCTCTCTCTCTCTCTCTCTCTCCAACCACTGTGTGCTTTTGCCTCAGGAGCTGGAAAGAAGAGAGAGGTCTGTGATAAGCTGCTGTATTAGCTGTTTCAATAAATACACTGTGAGGAGAACATCAACAGCTGGTCTTCCATGCATGCCAGGACGGCAGAGCGGAAAGTGGGCGCGAAAGGCAATATTTGAGAAGAGATACATGTGCTAGTCAGTGAAGGAAGCCCAGTGCTGACTCAAGTCTTTGATATTCTTCTATTAGAATTCCCTTTCCTCTCACCGCGCAGACCTTTTTTTTCTTTCTTTCTTTCTCTCTCCTCCCTGTTTAGCTAAAATAGAAAAATACGTTGATTTGACAGCTATTCTTAACAGTTGCTTATAGATTTGGACCTCGTCACATTTTCAAATGGACATTCATATTTAATCAGCTGCAATGAAGATCTTCACACTTTCAGGGGTCCTGAGACGCAGGCAGGTGTGTAAAAGGCTGTCTGTACACCTCCTCTGAGCCCCCTGTCTCAGGACCCTCTCCCGGGTCTGGCCCTCCTCAAGGTCTGACTCCATTAGTTCTGACTGATCTCCCTTTCGCTGCTCCGTCGAGTGTGAGAGGATATGAGCAGAGCTTCTCTCTCCGTCAGGGGGCTGCAAACACACACACACACAAACACGTACACACACACACACACATACACACACAAACACTTACATACAGGCACACATACACACACACACACACATACTCAGCTCCTCCAGTGCACACATAGACACAAACACATACAGGCGCACATACACCCCCCCCCCTCCCCCTCCAACAGACACACACACACAGCACACACACAGCACACACACAGCTCCTGTAAGGCCTCTCATGTCCCCACATGGACTGGGGGCTGCCAGGCAGAAACATTCAGGCTGCTAATGTGTTCCCGTCATCCAGTGAAGCAGATAATCTTCAGGCTCTGTGAGACCAGGCTCATCTCTCCCCCTGGTGTTGGTCTCTGTGGATCTGTCCTGTCGCTAAAACAGTGTGTGTGTGTGTGTCTGTGTGTAAGTGTTTGTGTGTGTATGTGTGTGTGTGTGTGTCGGTGTGTTTTTGTACCTGTGTGTTTGTCGTCTGTGGGCGCATCCATACTGGATATTGGTTTTAATCATATGTTCTTTAAAAGTGTAGAATTGTTCAATTCAATGAGAGTGATTCGATCAGTAATCGTGTTTTATGAGTTGGGGAGAACATCTAAGTCGTCTCTCACAGGGGATAGTCATATAGCTCTTCATACAGCAATATGATCAAATCAATGACTATCATGATGACAGACACTAGAAGGACTTCAGAGCGCACTGAAGCACGTACAGTACCCATGCAGTCAATAGTGCTGTAGAGTGACATTACTGTTTCACAGTTTCTGCTGAGCACTATGTATAACAAGCTCAGAACAATACAATGCATGATTATTATCGAAATGATTGGGGCCAATAATGTTAATGAGTGCTTTGCCAACTGCGAAAATATACAGAATAGTCCCTTGCCCCTGTTTCAATGCCTTGTCAATTCATCAGAATATCTCTATTTAAATTAATAAGCAGTATGCAGAGAAGCCGTGTGGAGGTGTTCCCCGTAAGGTTCATTGCGGTAGACAAAACATGCAAATGAGTATTTAACTACATTGATTAAACCTGAACCGTGGGCAGGATGATTTATGATCATTTGTGTTTATGCACTGGGAGAAGACAGCCAGGCCACAAATCAACACGAGCATCAACATCTATCTGTGACCGGCCACAGGACTTTGAGAGCATGAACGTCACTAGTCTTCCATCAGATGGAGAGGGAGCACAGCAGAGATACACAGAGAGACAGAGGGGTAGAGTGGAAAAGAAAAGGAAAGAAGGGGTTGAGAGAAAGATTTTAAGAGAGAGAGAGAGAAGGAAGGAAGGAAGGGGGAGAGAGAAAGAGAGAAGAGGTGGAGAGAAAGAGTGAGAGAAGAGAGAGAGAGAAAGAAAAGAGAGAGATGACGACCACAATGCGATGTAAAAACACAAAAGAAAAAAAAGATACTGGGAGAGAAACAGAGAGAAAAGACAGAGTGAAAGAGGTTCAAATCTTGTTAAAATGTCAGGTGCCCTTGGCCAGTGGATGACACCAGTCATAATCTTTAGGTCAGAGACAGGCACTCTGTTTAATGACATTAGCCGTGACCGTAGAATGACTGCTTTGTTCCCGGGTGTGAGAGGGGACACAATGCACTTCTTCAATGTCCAGTCCACTGTCATCTCATTTTATATGGTCAACCAGTCACCCCCCCCAATTTATTACCGTTTGTAACCTTTTGTTTTGAGAAGTGACGGGCAGGATATGGTTCACCTGGGAAAAAGCCACTGGTGATATTTGTGTTTACATAGGTCAAGTATCTTAAACCTACGCCGTATAGTGTCTGACCACTTAAACAAGATCTCCAATGACTTATCATGATAAAAAAAGATACACGTAGATGCATCTTCAATTACCATCGCGGCATGAGGAAATGACATCACAACACACCGCAACTATCCTCTCTAGTGGCTGACCCCGGATATTAGTCAGATAGCGTCGAGAAGCCTCATTGGCTTTTATGACGTCGTCAAAGGTCTTCCTCGCCGTAATGTTTCACCGTTAGAATAACAAGCTCTCTGTCACAGCCAAACACAGGGAGAAGGTTCAGACGGCGTTATGGACTGCCAGTGCAGTGACTCAGGACTCTGTGTTTGACCTCTCTCTCTCCCAGCCAACGCTGGGGATCAGACTCTGTAACCATGGCGCCTGGGGAGAACTTCTTTGATGACTGCAGATTTATGGAGTTGTTTTACTCCTGCCCGTAGCGCTCGCTAACCACAGCTCAGCACGGAATCCTCCTCTGTCACACGATTTATACCTAAGGAGAGTTTTTCTTTACAGAGAATGCTGACTTTGTGTGTCCATGCGACCGTCGGAGGGGCAGTTGTGATGCTTTGGTTAGATTGCGTGTCCACAACGTTTTCATTGAAGATAAGATCTCACGAGGACTTCTGGACCTCTGCTTCATTTCCATTTGACCTTTTATCCGGCTGTTGTCTGTCACTGGTCTCTCGGGCCATGTCCCTGTGCACCGTCCCTGTTCATAGACTCATAAATGAACGCATCGCTGTGGAGACACATTTATGATTGTAAACTTCAAACAGCAGGGAACTGTCATTGGAATCATCAATTTTGAAATGATGACTTTTTTGTGTCCTGCCCAGTGTCACGTGAGAATGACTGCTGCTTTCACTCAGAGATGTGACTCTCTGGCAGCGCTATACTAGATTGCCCGGGGATAAGCGTGCTGTTTCCACGCGTGACAACTGTTGGTGGTATATGCCTCACCTCTGAACCCTGGCCCTCTCCTCACTGGATCCTCACTGCAGGCTAATCTCTAATGCCTCAGTGGTTCCACTCTAATTCATTACTTCCCTCTCCTCTCCAGCCATGCCCACATAAACAAGATGCTCCCCCCTGACCCACCAGTGGCCCTTACCAAACCGTGGCCTGAATTTGATCTTCAACACAAACCCGTCTTTCCATAAGGAGATGCTGGTTGTTTATCGGTTTCTCCAATGTCTTGGAGACTGCCATTATGAAATCATACTGATGTAGAAACAAATGCTTTGTTTCTCTAGTTCTGAGCATTAACTGAGGCAGAGAAACAAGGATTTCAAGGGAAAGCAGAGGCCTAGCTGGTTGAGTTATAGCGACATTGAGAGAACTCCAGTCTATTAAGCTCCGGCAGGGTTGTATGATGGAGGTCTTTGGAGAATGAACTTGAATAAATATGACAGAGTGCAGCAGTTTGCTGGAGATATTTGTGTTGCATAATGTAAGGCTCAGTAATGGAAATAGTAAAAAGTGACCAGCATGATATAAAACCAACCATTTATTTTCTTTCTTTTCCCCCCTCTAAGATTGTGTATGCTTTTGAGGCATATTTCTCAACAAGAGTAAAACTAGATGAATCTACATCTGATGTCAGTGATGTTACCAGCCTAGGTCATTCACTAGGTCCCATTTACTGCATTAAAAATGTGATTTGCAAATATAATTACTCACACATTGTCATCTACTTAACACAAATGTTGAGGAACATCATTGGCATTTTATATTGAGTTACATGACTCCACACCCAACTGCTGGCATGTGAAATGTGCAGGTTTACATCAGTGCAATAATTATGAGAGATACGTGATTTTATTGAGACGCACGTAAAAGTATATTGAGCATCATTTTTTTATCTCATTTAATCTCTGGAAAATATTTGTATTCGATAGCAGAGCAAAGGAAGGTAGTGTCGACAATTAGTTTATATATTCCAGCCACACAGTAGGATTGATGTATCTGTTGCTTACTTGATTCTCACACATAATTTGTTATGTGTTTTTTTCCTTTGCCGGGCTGCCAGCGGACTCCCGTGTCTTCCATAACTCTTGCCAAAGTGAAAGATTTTTAATTAAAATGGAGACGGCCGGCTGAACCGAATGGATGTCTCAAATAGTATTCCCACCTAACGAAGCCCATCAAGACCTCGGAATCTCAGGTATCAAGCAATTCCCGCTTCCTTAAGAACTTGTTAATCACATCTCCTTCTTAATTCAATTATCAACACCTACAGATTGATACATTCATATAGGGCTGGATGTGGGGGAATACGGTTTTCAATGGTTTCCAGCTCGCTTCTGGCTTGTCATCTGTCCAGTTTTCTGGGTTATATAGTGATATGTCTATGACCCCAAGCATTTGCCATATTGGATTTCTTTATTGCTCACCTTTGATCCTGTTCGAAAAAATTAACACTGATCTCTCCAGGTGAACCCTGCATGTGTGTCCATCTGTGTGTGTGTGTGTGTGTGTGTGTGTGTGTGTTTGTGTGTGTGTGTGTGTTAGTGAGTGACAGTAGGTCCCACGTTGTACAAGAAACCATGTTGGTTGTGCAGTGCTGGTTGGTGGTGGGGGGGTTGATGAAGCTGGGGGTGGGAAAGGTTGCAATTCTGGGTGTAGAGGAGAGGTTGAAGTTGGAAGGTCATGTTCATAAATTTGAACTAGTGGGCCAGGGCCTAATTGAAAAGGCTGGAATCGGAGCTTGACCCCTTGAACTGTTGCCCCCAGCCCCTCCCTCGCTGCTCCCTGGCTATTCAGTCATAGCAGTGAGATCTGTGGGGTTGGGCCTGTGTTTTACAGGTCTGTATCACCCCTATATTCAAATGGTAAAGTTATCGTTTTTTCCATACCTTTTTCCAAGCTTTTGGTCCCAGCTTTGGACTTTGACATTTTTCAGACGACAAAGAAATCAGACGTATAAGCAGCCAAAGCTGTGTAACTTCAAACCGGCTGGTCCTCACATTGTGAGCATATGACACATCTCAGCCTTTTGAAGGGTGACACCGAACCGAGTGGGCACTCGACAAGAAAGGACTCAAATCTGTCATTTCACACCCAGAAGGAAACCCATCCAGGGAGGCCATTGTATGGAACAATGGCTGGGAGATGGTTCTTCATATCATTTTGACACGTTGAGCTTATGACAGGGACAGTTTTACTGCTGCCATACCTGGGAGGTTGTTGGGAGAGCTCATGTTTCTCTCTTTCTCTTCCTCCTTCTGTCTCTCTTTCTGTCTCTTTCTTTCTTTCTTACTTTCTTTATCTCGCTGTGTCGTTCTCTGTGTCTCACTCTCTGTTGCTATGTCTTTTTCTGTCTCCCTCTCTTTCTTTCTCCATGTGTCTCTCTCATTCTGTTGTTCTCTACCTCAGGGTTTTCTTGGCCTTTGTATTTTTTTTGTGAAAACGGAACAGCTGTCGATCACACACTCCCGACCCAAACAGAAGACACTGTCAATATCATGCATGAGCCACCCTCTCCTGGTGTAGATGCATGTAACATCTCAGAAACAATTCTATTCTACCAACCCTCACAGCCCTTATCAATATGAGCATTCTGCTGTGAGGGACGCTTTACCTCTGACTCCTCCCTGATCCCTCAGCTGTTGAGTCATGGGAAGTTGGAACTCACTCCAGCGCCCCACTTGTCCACTCGGGGTCTCAAGGCAGTCGTAGGGCAGGAGGGGGGGACGGGGGGTGCTCGTCTTAAAGGTGTAACAGAAACAATCCCATTAAGAGGTGGATCGCCTT
The DNA here is from genome assembly GCF_054491055.1 of Hypomesus nipponensis. NCBI lineage: Eukaryota > Metazoa > Chordata > Actinopteri > Osmeriformes > Osmeridae > Hypomesus > Hypomesus nipponensis. The sequence goes on from NC_140379.1 coordinate 5,862,598, forward strand.
TCACACAGATTACTGAACATCTGCCACTCTCGCAGGCCAGGGGCAAAGTCCCCCGACTGCTGGACAGAATAACACACACCCGAACACAGACGCACACACACACACATCCTAATTAGAGACTGTGGCCCTTTGACGGCCTGTTCCCCACACCTCAGCCGAAAGGGATCCACATCACACAAAGTGTCGTGACACCTGCTATTTGTATAAGCCCTAACCCTACACTTTACAGAGGCAGCCACCTTTGATTCTCCTTGTCATCTCCATGTCCCCTCGATGCTCTATAGTGTCAGTCACCGTTTTGTACCTGTTGTCTTTCTCCGACAGCAGCTTCCTATAGCCTTTAGCCCCGGTGTTGTGTTGTGCGCTGCTCTCTGTGGAGCTGTGTGTGTGTGTGTGTGTGTGTGTAATGTCGCCTCACGTTTGCCTTGGGTGAAAGGTGAGAACTCTGAGAAAACGTTCTGGTCTGCCGGAGAGACCTGCTTGTTCTGCACGGTTGAACGGTACCAAGGGGATTCTGAGGGGGACAGAAAAGGGGAACAGGGGGTAGGGGGGGGGGGGGCTGAGAAGGAAGGGGGACATACAGAACAACAAGGTTCCGTTTGGGTGTTTATCTAGAAGGGTGAACACAGAAGGGAGAAGAGGGAGAAAATGGAAGGCAGAAGGAGGAGACAGGGAGACGAGGTCAGCGGTGCCCCTCACCTTGGGCAGCTGTGTGGCTGCACGGCCGGTCTGTCTTCGGCGCTTCTGCCAGTATCCGTTTCAAAGACAGCTTCTGTCATGTCACTGGAGCCTCGGGGAGGGGCCGGGGAGGAGATGAGCCCTGCGATTGAGACGTGTCCACCTGTAAACATCTCCACCTCTCCCAAGCGCCACCCACTCTGCATGCTGAGATTGATCTCAGCCTCTAGGGCATGTCACTATTTACAGGTATCATGGGATAGTGCTGCTAAAATGTTTACATGTGTGAAAAAGATTCACTGTCCAAGACAAAGACCTCATTGTGTCGTTGTTTCCAGTGCAGGCATATGTCACTCCTCCATGCCACATGCTGACGGCATAGTTGGTTGCTGTACTGGAAAAGAGGATCTAGGTACACTTTTTTGTTTATACGTGGGAGAAGAAAAGTTTGATGGTGAATTTACATTGTGTGAGTGTGTATGTCCAAGAGAGATGTGTTGGGTGGTGGGTGGGTGGGTGGGTGGGGGCTGCTAAAAAAGTGGGGACTTTCTAACAAGCCCGTAGGTGGGGGAAGCGGGTTGAGGTACTGTGGGGTGTAAGGAATAAAAGTTGCATGCCTCACGGCTGTCTTCAGAACAACACAGATGCGCTTAATTTATGGCCACTTTCTGTGATTGGAGAAGAAAGCTGGGGATCGATCCGGGACCCCTCTCTTTCACCTGTTAAGAGCTTTCCTCATAATTGGCTGCCGCTTCTCTGCCAAACCAGCGTCCTTCCCCGTCCCACAATTGTATGTTAAAGTATGTGTAAACCAGGCCTATTTTTCTTCCCTTCAGGCTATTGATTTTTAAATGAAGTATCAAAGAAAATCAATAGTAATCAACAAATAGAAGGCAACGTGCTGTAGTGTCACATCCAAGGGCTCAGCTTAATCAATGTTGCTGCCTGTCACAACATGGAGGGGGGATGGGGGGGGGTTAAGTTGGGGACTTGAACTGAATGGAAAGCAAGCGGGACGAGGTATCTGTCATTGGGGGAGGGGAGGGAGGTGGGCGGAAGGAAGGATGGCAAGTTTGTCTGAAGCGCATTTCTCTACATAACCCCCCACCACCACCACCACCACCACCACCAGTCTTGTTCCGTTGGCCTGTGACAAAAGTGTCTCCACCTGATTAGGGTCCTGTGGTGTAGAAACATTACAGTGCCCTCAGGCCCCAGATCATGTTACCCCCACAGTCAAGCCGCACCAAAGGATCCTGTCCAAGATGCTTAATGAATCTACAAGTGAACTGTGAAACAGGTAGTCTTATCTGCCACCGCCTGTCAACACCTCACCATCTGTCACTGTCAGAGGTCTTGTTACACGCTGCATACCTGAATGTTGAGAAAATGTTGTTGGCACGTCACCTCAGAAACATATTCAAAAAAACGTTAGCAGAACAAGCATATTTGGAAGAAAGTACTCATCCAGGATGAGGTGTAGGTCATCGGTCAGCGAGGGTGATTTCCTGGCACTTTGCCGCTCCCCTTTTCTATAGGCTGGTTACTTTTTTCTTGCTCACACAACACATGCTATCTTTAGTTGTGGTAAAAGCTTTTTTGCTTTTCAAAGTACATGGATTAACATGTCACTTGTCATGTCACAAATGTGTCAACGAGAAGTTCATAATGAAGCAACACCGCTCTCCTTGAAGAAATGGAAGAATGACTAAATAATTTAGGGGATGTGCTGTGCTTCAGGCAACGTCATGAACTATTCTCCTTGAAAACGTTCGGTGACAGTGCCACAATGCCGTGCTCCAAATGGACCGATTCCACGTCCACCCAATGAAGGAGCGGTCAGAGTGTGTCCAGCTGTGAGAGTGGTCCTAAAGACAGCTTCGCCACCCATACTTCCTGTGACTCCTACGTCCCTCCTACCTGTGACTGTGACCCCCGGGGTAGACGCAGCACTCTGGTGTTTATCAGAAAATGGCCGTCAGGTTGACTGCTCTGCCCCCCCACACACACCCACCCTGGTCGGCCAGCATGCTGTGCCAGGCCCACCGGTGAGAAGGTGACAACATAAGGGGGATTCTGTTCCCTGTCACTCGCAACCCCAAGCCTGCTGTTAAAAGGAAAAGGCTTTTAGAGGTTGTAAATGGGAATGGGGGGTGAAGGGGGTGAGACTGTGTGTGTGTGTGTGTGTGTGTGTGTGTTTTAGGGCAAGCATGTGTGTGTGTGTGTGTGTGTGTGTGTGTGTGTGTAAGTATGACTGTGTGCTGGGACAAGCATGTTTGTGTGTGTGTTTGTGTGTGTGTGTGTCTGTGTGCGGCTGCTGCCTAGGTGAGTACAGGAACACTGTGAAGGCGTGATTAGCCTTTTTAATGGAGCGTAACAAATAAGTTGTGAAACACTTCTTACTGCTTACACAGAACTATTGTCTGCAGAGATTACTGTCACAGGAGCATGGCAATGTTGCTGTGTCCCATGTGCTTCAGTGCAGAATCTGCTGCATTCTGAACATAGCATATTCTACTTTGCCAATGCACAACCTTGTTCTAGCATGGTGTGCTAATAATAATTCAAATCATAATGGAATCTTGAAAAAATGCCTGAAATGTATGTCCACACAGAATACTGTCTTTTAAATTGTTTATAATGAGGCATTTGCTATCTCTGCACCTAATCTCCCCAAGCGGTATGACGGCGTGGTCCCACAACATTCTCAGAAATTTGCCGTGGTGAACGCAAGTGCTCACAGGGCCTTTAAAGTAGATATATGAGATCTGTCACTTTCTTGTAAGCAGCATTAAATACAAAATTCCTCACAGAGCCCTTTTTATGACACACGCTGTCTGCATACATCTCCAATAGAGGTGAATGGAGGGACAGCTCTTGATGAATTGATTATTACTCTAGCTTTGAAGCCTTGTTTTTTTTTTTTTCTTTTGCCCCGACTGATTACTAATATTTATAACCCCAGCCTATTTTACTGGGCCTGCTGTAACTGTAATATATTGCTTAGCAATTGGTCCTCATTTAACCTTGGGGATTGTAAAGCTGTCAGGGAGGAATAGTGTAATATTCACCTTGATGAAGGGGCCAAATATGGTTCTCACTGGCTTGAAAGCTGGAAACTTTGGCGTTTTTTGTGTCTGAGGGAGATTAGAGAGGAAGCTCAGGAGATGGGCTGGTCTTGTCCGTGTGTGGCTGACTAGACCTGAACTCCCTCTGAGAATTCTGAGGGCCTGAGTCTCTCATTAGGTACTTTTGAGAGCCCTGGATGAAAGAGAGAGCCTTTCTCTAGATTGCTGTGACTTCCTGTGAATATGTGTCATTGTTGTTGTCAGGGTAATGCATGATTTACTGTTATGAGAATCCATTTTTTTGCACTGGATGATTTGAAAGTGCGGAGTGTGTCTATGAGCAGTCTTCCTCCCTCTCTCTCTCTCTCTCTCTCTCTCTCTCTCTCTCTCTCTCGCTCTCTCTCTCTCTCTCTCTCTCTCTCTCTCTCTCTCTCTCTCTCTCTCTCTCTCTCTCTCTCTCACTCACAGACACACACACACACACACACATATATTCACACTCACACACTGTGTGTTTTCATTCTCCCTCTGTCTGAAATAATGAAGTAATCATTCCGTCTCTCTGTCCTCCATTTTTGTCTTTCTGAGTCCATATCCACTTACCACGGACAAATACATTAGAATTCTTGAGTTTGTCTTGGTCTAATGTTGTTTTCTTGCTTTGTGAAACGTGCATAATTCTCCATTACTGTAATTCTCTTGGTGTGTGACAGGGATCATACACAAATGCTGCCATAATCAGAGCAAGGGAGAGAGCCTCGGGCCTGTTTATTAGATTACAGCTCATCTGCAGAATATAGCACACACACTGGCCTCTAATGCCTTTCTCCACTGAGACTGGTCATGTCTAATGGTGCTGTTGTGAGACTATGCCGATTGCTTTAGCCCAGACTAGCAACACTGACTGCCTTGCCCAAATTACCTTGCCCTGCTTGCCCTTTCCCAGTGTCCAGCTGTGTCGAGGTCTACCCGCCAGTCCGTGGTGTCATCACTATTGGGAGTGTGATTGACAAGTGAAGGCCCTCACCTGTCACTGGCAGGGCGTTGTGGACTGGCTGGCGCCGGTCCAGTCTAAACAGGACTCTCCCCTCAGTGTCTGAACAGGTCTGCTCCATGCTCAGCACGTCCCAGCGCAGCCCAGCACAAAGAGAAATCAGCCATCCATCACTCACCCTGCCACACACACACACATACACACACGCACACACACACTACTGGGTCACAGTGAGTCAGGGGCTATCAGGTCCCTTGTCTGTGTATCACAGTGAGAACAGTTGTGTGTGTGTGTGTGTGTGTGTGGGGGGGGGGGTGAGTGAGTGTTGCAGGAGTTGGACCATCTGTTTGGCTGGTTCTCAGTGTGCTGGATATTCCCTCCGTTTTGGCCGGCATGCCGGTTGCGCAGATGTTTTGGTTGTTTTTAGCACCGCTTTGTTTTTGGTTTCCACTCCACTGTTTAGAGTTGAGGGATTACCGGGTAGTTCACCGTGGGACATTTGAAGGACTGTTAGATCATCAGAGACACAGGCACCCCTGTAAAGCTGTTTTGCGCCAACACATTTACATGCTGTTGATGGCATATCGTTCGGATGGATTCACGATACCTTGTCAGATGAAGGAGAGCACGCTCAACCCCCCCACCCCTTATCTGCTGTGAGCGTTGGAACTCGGAATCGATATGCCGTAAAGCATCATGCATCTCCAGATTGTTTGTCTTTTATTAGTGTGTGCGATAGTGCCTGTGAGCTCATACTTAACCACGCCCGCTCTTTGTTGCGAAATCCATCTCAAGACTTTCAGTTGTTCGACAGTCCATGTTAAGAGCTTCATAACCGTTGCAACCTTAGCCAACATGGCCAACAACAAACTGCTGGTCGAATCAGACAATTAACCAATCATGTTTCATCTACAAGTGGGTCTCCATTTATGTTCTATGACATCCTGACACAAAGTTTTTCCAAGATTTTAGGAGACTTGTCTCAAGCATGACATCCATTGGCCTAATCCATCACATTCAAGAAATCAGTCTTTGGCAGATAAAATGTTTATCTGTATCTTGAGAGCAACAATTCATTAGACTTAAGAAAACTTTGTAGAGATGTTCTATGACGATTGGCTGGTCCGGTTGACCTCCCACCAGCTGATAGCAGATCTCAGAGCTGGAGTGGCAGTGATTGGATGGTCTTATCTGCAGTGACAGGTCAGCATACTGACAGCTATCAGCTCTGGCCTACCTCAGCCCTCAGACACAAGATATTCCACACTGGGGAGCCAAGTGGGATTAAGTCAGATTTAAAAGATAATATGCGTCTATATGAAATATTAGCAAGTTTCCTGAATGTCTGACATATTTGTTGTTGTTGAACAATGCCCCTAGACTTAGTTTAACCCTGTCTCAATCACTAATTAGCAGTCGTAGAATAGCCTTCTAGAACAAATTTGCTAAATGTTATTCTTGACCGGGAAGTGTAATAAGCCACACGTACTCCATGTGTTTTGAGTTGTCCTAAGTGGAGTTGTGTGTAGAGCAGTATTGACTTACTGGTAAGAAACAACCTTGATCCATTACTGCATGGCCATTTCCAGGTCAGGCCTAGCCAGAGACGACGCAAGGGCAGAGGGAGAAACCAGGAAACCAGAGACAGGGCAAATAAACAAACGTGTCAGCCATAGCAAGGCCCTCTGACCTCTCCTGTCCCATCTGTTTTCTTATCTACTCAAGGGCTAATACTGAGAACAAGTGACACCTCTCTCTGACACTCACTGTTTTCCTTCCACTTACCCAGGGTGAAGAAGATATCCTGGTGATATGACAATGTAAAGCAACAGTACGTTTTTTTTTCTCCGATCTTAGCATAATTTAATCACCAATGGCAACTTTTCTCATAATTTTTACCCCCAAAACGGGACAGTGAAAAAACATATTGACAAAGTTGTGTTGGGGATGATGATGATGACTACTCAACACAGTAGCTCATCATGGTTGGAGACATGGAGACAGCAGTGTAAAAGAGGCTGCAGACAGATTCATGCTCGATTTCGGCACAAATCTGTCCAGGGGACAGGACAGTAGCCCTTTGACGGTGAGCAAGGGGCACGTAGCACTGTCCCCTGTGACGAATCATTGCCCTTGTCTCCCTCTAATCAATAAGGTCAGCTGAGATGGATTACAGCAGCTGCTGGTGTGTTTATAAAGAGAGAAATATACTGTCCTTTCCCCCATCCCCTTTACCAGCTGTAATTCTCCGTCTAACTTGCTGTTCAAGGAATCACAAGACACATTGCCCATGTCGTGGGGCGGATGGATAGAGAGTTGATGGTGCCAATCATTGACAAGGGGGAGGAGCACCGGCGCTGTTAATGGATTTCCCAAGAGAGAGAGACAGGAGATGGGGAGGGCGGGCCAGTAGAGGGGGGGAGGGTCCGTAACGAGAGAGGAGGAGCCCAGGAGGAAGCAGTAAGTGTGCAAGCTGTCAGGGTGGAAGAGAGTCTGCTCCAGTGAGCTGCATCTGCCGGCGGGCACGGAGGGCCAGGCCTGGGGGGGTCGGGGGTCAAAGGGCTAGGCATCCCTCTGTAGGGTCGCCCAGATCACATATCCTCTGGAGTCAATAGACTGCTATCGGCGTTACACCGCTGAGCTTTCACAATAGCCACGACTCCTGTCTCGAGGAGACACAAAGAATGCAAGAAGTAAAGAAAAACTCAACTTTTTGTTATATTCGATTGTGTAATGGCGGAACATTCTGAGAACAGTTCTTCGACTCTTGGACTCACCCAACATGACAAATAGATGGTAACCTATGATCTCTCCTTGTCATTACTCTGAGTCAGACACAAGGTTTCTCCTTAAGCCTTTTGTCATCTTTACTCTGTAGTTGAGTGTCGTTCATCTTCCATCTTCATGCCTGGGTCTTTGGGGGGTGGAGCAGCTCTGTGAACCAGACAAGGCAGCACTTCCTGTTCTAATCCCCATCAAGGTGTAAACAAACACAGTTTCCTTTCCCAGAGCTGGACAGCCAACCAACCCCTTGCCTGGCTGCCTGGCTGCCTGGCTGTCTGTCTGTTCAGGGGTCAGGACCAATCGCTCCTAGTTTGACCTAACCACCATCTCTCATGTCATGGAGCCACCCTACCTTAGGTTTGTTTTCTCTTCCCTATCTGATTCAGTATCTACTTTCTGTCCTCAAAGGCATAGGACAAAAACCGAGCAACTCCCCGCCCCCATCAGTAACTGCCAACCTCCCCCCCCCCACTCCCCTGACTCTGTGTCTGTGACCCCTCTACGTTGCTCCCCAGGTGACCGCTAATGGTTTATTCCGTGTCAGACCACATTTTGCCCCCCCCACTTCAAAAATTCAGGACTAATTTCTCTGTTGCCGGACCCTCACCAGTCATGAGCTCATTTGTTTACGTTTGGGCCCCGTGTGTTTGTCACACCTTTCAAATAAAAGGTAGCCGAGATGGACAGTGTTTACCACACGGCGGGGACTGTCAGAAACCCGCTGGTGGTAGATCAGTCCTCTGAGGTTGGTGTTTGCTCTCTCATTTGACAGTTGTCATGGTCCCTGGCTCCCTGGTGTGGCTTACTGGAGCCTGGCTGGGTCCAAGTAGAGCAGGAGGCAGACTCCTTATAGATACAGACTCCTGCTAAACATAGACTCCAATTGAAAACAGACTCCCGATGGCCGCACACTCCTAATAGATAGATTTCTGTACGACAGACTCCTGTTAAATATTGACTCCGCCTCAACACGCTCTATAGTCACATTTGTTTGTCTGCTGGTGTGGGGTGAGTCAGATCAGCACTGTACAGTCCTGACTCAGGGACTGTTCATAGTGCTACTACTTCAACACTCGATAGATTGATGTTATCAGCGTAGTACTAAGAAGAAACCCACTACATCTCGACCATAAAAAGGAACCACGACGCGCTGCATGCTAAAGAAGAGAAAAGCTCTGATTTGGATCCCAAGCCCTCATCTCTCTCCAGATCTCCACTAGATGGCTCTGTAAAGATGAGCCACAAGCCCCCCCCCTCCTTGCTGAATTCTGACCCCCTCTGCAACAGCTCACTGTGGTCCCATGACACTCTGCACTGTTGAGACTAGAGGTGGGGGGAGAAAAAGAGGCAAAGATGGACAATGTTTAGGCATTCCCTTACCGTGCGCTGTGAGTTTAGTCATTCCCTGCCGCCACAGTGAGAAGGCTTTTTTACCCCCCCCCCCCCCTTCCCCTGTTTTGGAACTAGGGCCCTTGTTACCAACTGTTTGTGTGAAGGAGCTGTCAGAGAGAGGCTCTATTGTAGTGCTGTATAGACAGATGACCTTCTGTGTGGGGCGCCCTTGTAAACCTGAATTCTCTCAGTCATGGTTGGAGTAGAAAGGGGAACAGGACAAAGGAGGGGCAGAAACAAGCAAGACTAGCAGCAGGCCAAACACATATTGAAATTAGATTTATGGAATTGTGGATTCATGCACTGAGGGTGTTGTAAATTTGTTAAGCAAAAATGTATACAATATTTATTGTTGGCTGTTTACATTTTGACAATCACACACACACACTCACTCACGCACGCACGCACACACACAGCTCCTTATTGTAAATCATCATATTTTTATTACCAGGTTATGTTTGTGTACAGTCACATTGGCTAATTGGCAGGGGCATTTATAATTTAACACTGTGAATTCAACAGATGGTTTGTGCTGGTGTTGTTTTATGGAACACCTCAGGGCTTTTACCATGGCTTGGATAAGCATTTGTTTAGGTCTCCTCAAGTGCATGCCATAACATGTCATTTTCCATAACACCACAATAAATTTAGCTAGTATGGACTACCTAAGAACAATGAGAAGTGTGACTCCTATTTATAGTTGCCAATTAACCTTGCCAAATATATTTTAGGAGCATATTTTTTAGTTGGAGTTTGTGTGTGGGAGTCTGTGCAGAGTGTGTGTGTTGTCGTTTGCATTACGTTTTTGCACTTGGGTGAATATGTGGATGTCTGCTTGTGTGTCTCCCTGCATTTTTGCATGTGTGTGTGTGTTTGTGCATATGTGTGTGTGTGTATGTGTGTGTGCGTGTGTGTGCAGGAGGGTGTGCTTCTGTACGTTAGTTGAAACAGTAGCAGGCTGTCAGGCCTAAGGCACAGTGTTCACCGGGCCACCCTGCACCACTCCCAGTCCCTCTAATGAACTCCCAGCCAGTTGTTCCCCATCTGTTGCCTGAGGTCTTAGGGCTTGGGGACTCCTCCTCTGCCCCTCCTTTCACCACTCCTCCCTCCCTCCTCCACCTCCCCTCCCCCTCCCGCCTGGACCAGCCTGTTGGCTAATTAGAGTTCAGGGCTGAGGAAAGGGGAAGGGAGCAGGGGAAGTACAAAGACACGTCTGGCTGCCCACCGGCCCTGCTCCGCCCAGAGGACCGCTGTCATTTCTGGCCATTAGCCTTTGCGTTAGCCTTCTGATTAGCCTGTGGAACAGACACAAAGGGGCAATAATTGGATCTGACTCCTGAACTGTGTCATTCTGGGTTGGGTTGCTCCTCTCTTGTTTGTCTGTAGTCTGAGGCCCCTGAAAAGAGCCACTAATCTCAGTCCCCAGGTCAGTCCGTGCCTGGAGGAGAGAGAAAAGAGCAAGCCTAGTCAGCATCATTTCCTGTGATCTATACCGTATGACCCTATCGGTTGTGCTGGTGATACATGCTTATGAAGACGCTCTAACTTTCTGACGGGCAGTATCGATTGGATGGCAAGACATGGCTGTTCCGGCCTGTTAGCTGCCAGGTTGATGTGTTTGTCCTGAAGCTAGCTCCAATATATCTCACACAGCTTGTTCAGTAGCCAATAGCGTGAGCGCTCACTGAAACCCGAATCCTTGCCCCGTACCAGCACGGCATATTTTTGGCTACCTCATCACGAAGAATCTTCTTTGCACCTTCTGTGATGGACAGAAAGGAGCTTACATGCGATTGAAGCGAAAGCTTCTTCCACTTCCAAATTAAATGCGTTCAGGCTTGTCAGGGTTTAGAACAAAGCGCCCACACAGTCCCAACTGTCATGTCAGGAAATCAGGATTTAGATTGAGTGTACATCTGTGGATCTTTTAGATCTGTTTGAGACAAAGCATTTCTATCATCACCCATACGAACTCCCCCCCGAAACCCAGGAAGTGTGATACGACACTGGCACAGAAGGGCCCAGGTGCTGAGGGAATCAACCTGCCTGCATTAATCACTTTATGACTAAGTCTATAGCAGAGACTGATCTGGTAGTATTATTGCAATGGGGGAGCTACCATGAATGGAAACCAACCGAAGTCAAGGGGAACCCATTTACAAATTCATCTGTCGGCCTTCGTAAACTGCTGTCACTCCATACAGAGAACTTTTAGCCTAACGGAATTTACTGGAAACAGGTAAATATGTCAGAAATGTAAACAGATCACTCAGACTTACCTGTTGGGCCACAGAGACTGAAAGTCCCACTCTACATGGCTAATGCTTCTACCTTTTAGTCAAGATGTTGGAAGTTAAGCTTAAACACATGACACGTTCAAGTGCCTGGACAAGCCAAATGTGGCAGTTCTCTTCTTATTCTAAATGTGATGAAGGTGATCTTACTTGATGGACAGATGACAGTTGCCAAAATATTTGAGTTGTTACAACATTTTACAAATCCTTGTCCTTGATATTAATACACATTGGACAGTTTTTGTGATTGTGTTGTGAAGATCCCTTAACCTGACTTGGAGTAGAGATCAATAGTTGTGCAAAACCAAACAATCTAAATAGATTATTTGGATTGGAGCCTTTGCAAAGATGAATGTCCTTACTGAAAATCTTTGAGTATGGACCTTGAATAAATAATGAGGTCACTTCCTGCCGAGTGTTTTTAATTGCAAGTTAATTCATGCCCGAGGGCAATGGTACTGTACAGGAGTAAAGTATTTTCTGTGTCAATGGCTCATTGCCCTTCTTTTGATAGACTCCTGCTTCCTCTGCACTCTGTATCGAAGCAGACGGCTGCTGTGTGTGTGTGTGTGTGTGTTGGGGGGGGTCACTTTTGAGATTTACCAGGAATGTTTTAGGGATCGCTGTGTTTCATATTTCACCTCAGCTCCCTCTTGGAGGTTGTAGGGGAGAGGTAGGAGGGGGAGGGGAGTGAGGCAGGGTAGTCAGGGGGTGAGGAGTAGGAGGAGAGGGAGGTGTGGGGGGGAGGGGGGAAGGGGGGGAGGGAATTCAACGGGGGAGGTGGAGGGGAGATCTTTCCTCTGTGAGAATAATTTGATCCCCTGGCTTGGCTGGCTGTTCTTGACTGTGTCTTGTTCTGCCCGTCACAGAACAATGCAGATGGAGTTGCATTTCAGGTCGGAGGGGAACAGTGATTCTGCAGACAGGTAGTTACTGCCCTCTGCCCCTCCCCTCCACAGTCCTGAACATTCCTCCAGAGAGTCAGTTGTAGTGAGCGTCTCTCCTCAATAAAACCCACCATTCTTTACTTACAATCTTCCCTGCTGCCCAGGTAAACCTCTGACTCGTTTTAAACCTGTTTTACAATTTGAACTGTAGAAAATGTGCCTAGATCCTCAATAACAACTTAATTTGTGGTTTAAAGAGTGGCATTATTGTGGTTCCTATTGTCCAATATCTGCTTAGGAATGATCTGAATAAATTCTATTATCTTCTCGACGTCCTGGTTAATGTCTCTCACAAAACTGCTTTCCTTGCAGATTCATAAACCATTTTACATGAAGAACAGACAAGAACTGACTATCAAACTATCAAACGAGTGTCCTATTTGCATTTGTTCAAATGTTTTCCATTTACTCTCCTCACACACTCCCCCCCCCCTCCCAACACCAGCAGCACACCAACACACCCTTTGGATGAACAGAAAGACCATTAGTTCCATTCATCACGTGTGAAGCTCTATGTTTGTAAGTTGTGATACCACAGTTTAGTGTTAGTCTTTCTCTCTCTGAACACAACCATTTCCAGCACTAAGAGCTCTTAATGGACCGAAATGGCCACTCGGAGGCTCATTACCATTAGCTAGTTTCCTTCTCCCCATTAAAAGAGAAATGCTCTTTATATTTATAATGCTTTTACAGAGAGAGCCAATCGATATCATCTCAGCTGATGGGGAATATGAAGTAAGGTTTTCGCATTAGGGAGAAAAATATACTTAGAAACAAGAAAACAAGAAATCCATCTGACCAGGGTGTGGCCTTCGTTATGTATTAAAAATGTCTCATGGTATGTTGCAGTAGGATATTCCAGTTCAGAGGGCGTATCTACATATCTGTAGCAGACCTGAATTTGCCCTCCATCCTGGTGCTAGCATACCAGAGTTAGCCCCAGAGAGACTTATCACAGAGTGTAGGATAAGCTGATAAAGGTGGTCTCTGTTGCATGGCAGAGGGGGCTTCCCTTGCACCTCTACTTCCTGTGTCTGAGTGGAGGACTGGTGGGTGGGAGTTTGTAGGTGCGGGGGGGGGGGGGGGGGGCTGATTGGGCCCACCACCACCTCTCCCATCTTATCTGTGGTGTTGAGAACTCAAAGCCGAGGGAGGAGTGGCAGGGGTCGGTGAGAATTCCCAGCATTGTCCTCTGCTACGTGGTTTTGTGCTGGAGCTGTGATAACTCTGTCTCATGGTTGTGCCTTGGGCCCCTTGCAACCTGTCTCCTCGCACGCACAGGGATATGTATACGCGAATACTGTACTGTATGTCATAGATACATGTCAATGAAAGATTTTTTTTTTTTTTTCATGTCAATTTTTATCTTTATATAATCACTAGGCAGTGATGCAGTCCAGAAATGATTCTGTATGAATAACGTGACTACAGGAGATGTTGTTAAAAAGATGTGCTTCCAGTTTGTATGCCTTGTTTTTTAACAGTGTTTGGACATACAGTATCTAGGAACTTTATCATTCTGTGCACCATCACACACTCAAACACACAAACACACTCTCACACACACAAGGGAGCTGTAAACTTGCAGTCCTCATGGAGGTCCAGAGAGACAGACCCACCCCCTCCCTTCTCCGGGTGCTGGATTTAGGGTAATGGACTCTATAAAAGGTCATAAAGGCTAAAACAGGCCCATCATTAGAGCGGGTGGTGGTGCTTTTATTCTTTTTTTCTTCCTCTGGTTGCACTGGGTGAAAACAGCAACCCATGAAGTGCAAGGTTGTGATGCTCTTCTGTTCTCCAGAACCACGGTCAGACCCAATCCTGGAATACGAGCATGGATCAGCCTCTGATATTCCGTCACCTTCTTTGTCTTTCCGCCAAACAGTTTTGATCTGCAGTGAGAGACACAGACAGACAGTGACCTCAGCAAGTTTACTTCCAGCCAGTATCGACCGGCACCTTTTAAATGAGTCGGGTGATTAATCAGATAGAAAACAATGGCGAGGCAAAGACAATCATTACATTTCCCTTCCATTAATGGAAAGATAATTATTTAGTATAATTTTAGTACTGTGGAATTAGTATAATGTACTGAATGCACACACACTTCCCCTTACTCAAAGACCCATATAAATGAGGACAGATGTTCCACAACATGTTGATTCTCTCACTATTTTCTCATCTTTCATTTCTTCTATACTTTTCTCTCTCTGTCTCTCTGTCTTTAATTCACTCTTTCGCTCTATCTAATCTAACAAATGTTTATTTTGGTTACTCCCTCCCAGACTTTCTTTGGGCTTACCCAGCAGATTGAACATGTGTTGTTGTAATTCATAGGATTCACGGGGGGAGAGATCATGAGATGCCAAAGGATAGATTATGTTTGGAATTAAGAAGAGGTGATTTCATACTGTGGTAGTGTAATTTGCTCTCCAAATGGATATTCTCAATTGGAAATAATACAGCTGGACTGGACAAAAAAGACAATATTCATGCATAGTCATACTTACACATTAATGTGTATGTATGTAGTATGAGTAAAGTACATTTGGAGAACAAACAGTCAGTTAGTACCAATTTCAAAGGTAAAAGGATGGAACTACTTTTATTACAGAACATCAAAAATTTACACATTTTCAAAATAAGGTCCATCCCAATAAGAGTTACAGAATGGCCTTTTATGTGTATGTGAGAGAGATTTAGAAAGATGGGACTTGTGCACGTGCGTTCCCACTCCAGTAGGTGCTGCTGGCGAGCAACTGTGTGTGTGGCCAGTGTCAGAGTCTCCCCCCACTGTCTGGGCTCAGCACCAACCTTCTGTCAGCAAACAAGACCAGTACTCACCCACCATCCAGAGATACTACACCTGACAAAGTTACAGGGTTGCTAGGCACGTCCGAGAAGCAGAGCAAGCGAGTGGCACTAAAACTCCAAAAGTTCCTTTTTTATTTTTAAGTAAATGACATGACTCAGAATGTGGTTGAAGATACAGTTGGGGTGAATTTTTTTCATACATATTAGTTATGTTAGTGATCATCAAGAACATCTAACTTGCTTAGTCAGTGGTGAAAACAAACTCACCATGCTCAGTGCCAGGAAAACAGCAATACCAGCTCTGGCTTTCGAGTAATGTACAGTATGAGTAATTCTTTCTTGTAGATGAGGTGCTATTTTCTGGCCTTCTTCCCACTAAGCTATATCCACGGAAATCAGGATCAATTCAAAGTAGGAATCGTAATTTGTACTTCCTTTACTGCTCTAATCCTTCGCAAACCCCCCAAACCCATCTGTCTTGAAATTCTGATTGTACACCAGAACACAAAATCAGACTTTGATATTGAACTGTTAGATCTAATTACCATTACATCACCCTCAAAACCTCTGACAGTGCAATTAACTGTACTTGCTGTACATACTGAGTTTGAGCAGTCTAAACAAATCTGTCTAAACAGTACACCCATTGAGGGGTCCTAGGTCAGTCCTGCCCACTGCCTGTACAGTTTACAGTAGAGTCAATATTAACCCTTCCTATGCTGGGGGGCTGCTGGGACAACAGCCGCTGACAAGGTTAAGCTGTTTAGAGTAGGTGAGGAGATTACACATCTTATTATCTGCATCTCTCTCCTTCTCTCTCCCTCTCTCTCCCTCTCTCTCTCTCTCTCTCTCTCTCTCTCTCTCTCTCTCTCCCTCCCTCTCTCTCTCTCTCTCTCTCTCTCTCTCTCTCCCTCTCTCCCCCTCTCTCTCTCCCCCTTTAGTCTGGCAGCATGGGGCCGCTCCGAAATCTAATCCCATGTCTACAAGATAAGGCTTTATTATGGAGAGATTAACAATATGCCCGTTGTTTATTGCCCCCGTGCAGTCTGTCCAGGCGCGGGCAGCGCGGGTACCAAAGCAGAGAGTCAGGTTGTCGGAGCAGAGCGATGTCGGATGTGAACTCTGACAAGGGGAGCAGGGAGGGAAGGAGGGGGGTGGGGGGGGGGGGGAAGAGAGAGGAGCGGAATGCAGCCGGCTCAGATGGACTGGCACTCCCGGGTCAAACTCTCGCATACTTCCACCAGTAACCAGAGAGGAAGGGGGTGGACGGCGGGGGGCTGGGGGGGCTGGGGGGGGGGGGCATGTCACCAGCCAAATTGCCCCTCAAAGTCACTGACATGGACTGTCAGCAGTGGAGGGAGAGACGGAGGTTGGAGGCTGGTATTACGCGCGGGGTTAGTCATGGGCAATTATAGAGAGGGGGAGCAATCAAGTGTCCGTGCTGCCTGTGTGTTAGAGTGTGTGGGCCATGGGACTCAGGTGTCATAAGCCAACACGTTTCAGCTCCACAGTGTATCAAGCATGAAGCAGGTTACTATACAGTACGCTGTAATCCCTGGAGGCTGCTCAAATGCATCTGTCTATGGCTGTGCGTTAATGGACGGGGGACAAATTGTCGTAAAGGACTGATGAGTGTGACAAAGCACAGATATTTTTTTGGGGGGGGTGAGGTTTCTACACCATGCCAAACCCAATTGACACACAACTTGCATGCATTTTAGTTTTGTGCCGAATTTGTTGGTGATTTCCTTTCACAAGTGGTTTCAAACCAATTAGAATCCATAGCGACCCTTTTTTTATAGTCATGTCGTCTTTGAAATACCCTCTCTGAATTTTATGTGAGTAGATGGTGTGTGTGATATTCCAATTTGTCGTTGATGAATATGCATGGGGGAGATGGTGTGTGCAGTGTTGCTGTGCACCCCGTCAGTGACGGGTCATCTTCTGGTCTGGTCACAGACCATTTGTATTCAGATGGTGACAATCGACAGCTGTTTTTCCTTTAATAAGATTAGGGTAAAGAAATTAGTTGTGCGCTCTTTAATCTGCCATTTAACAGTTCAGACCACCTGGGGCCTGCCTTATCCCATCCCCTCACAGTGGCTAATGAGAGAGGGTTTGAATTAACCCTGGAGAGAGGGCACTCCTCTCTCCTCTCTATCTCTATCTCTATCTCTTTCTGTCTATATCTCTTTCTCTATCTCTCCCTCTCTCTCTCTCTCTCTTATCTCATTTCCCTGACTGACTGTCTCTGGTTGACCATGTAAAACATGTTCATAATCATTTCTGACAAATTTATCCCTGAGAATTTTTTTTTATCCATATTTGATGTTTTAAAACATTCCCATACAGATGAAATACAGTGCCATTCAATTAAAGGTAGATCTGCCTAATTTGCGCACAGCAGGGGTCTGTGAATGTGGGTTAGTGTGGTCTCTGGCGACCAGCAGTAGCACTGGGCTTGGGAGAAGCAGACTCTGGCACAGCCACACAAACGGGCCTTTTTCTGGGCAAATCAATCAGACAGCCCCAGGGCTGGGCCACTGCCCAGAAAGCACAGTTTGGAGGGCGGCTCACCTTACCTCTGTACTCTGACTGAAAGGAACCAGTATTATCACTCCCACTCTCTAGCCCTCCCCTCCTCTCCTTTTCTCCCTCTCCTGCTCTGACTTTCACCACCACACTCCCCAACTCAACAGATTGTCAGATTGCGCTGATCAGGGGAGTGTGTCATATTGTCTCCTCGCATTGGGCGCATGCCGTCAAATCAACTATGACAGTTTCCTGTTACGACGTCTGCTGTTTCCTGCAGACAGAGGTAGTGGTAGTTTCACAATATTCACATCTCCTCCGTCTCTGGCTACCGAGAATCCAGTAAACACACTGCTTCAGCAGGGCCCAGGATGCTGTGATTTGGGATCGCAAGCCCAAACTAGCTAGCCTGACGTTGTCGTACTCATCATTCTAGTCAGAATATGAGTCTGAAAACTCTCTTCTGGGCTGTGACTACGGGGCGTGTTTCAACCGAACTCGTAAAACAAATGCCTCTTCGCTCAATTGGATATACCTACAACCAATCAGAGTAACGTAATATGTTGTTTGTTGAAAACGAATTCAACCCAAGGGCTCTTTCGTGACGTTGTTGATTACGTTACTGTTGATCATCTGTCCATCATCGTATAAAGCCCGCCCTGGCAATTTCATTGGTCCGTCCCGATCCTGGTTTTATGTAGTTGTTCCCAATAAGAGACCCTCCAGACCCAAGTTCCCGACCAAATTTGTTGTGGGCGGGGAGAAGTTGGGCTGGCAGCCAGGCTACAAATGAGCATTAGGTTTAGAATGAGGAGCGGCTGAGGAATGCTTTTGTTTGTGTGGAAATGTTTATGATAAATGACAGTCAAGGATGACTATGAAACATCATCGCTGACTGCTCCGTCCGTTTGTGATAGAAAAATTTGTCGATTCCAATGACCTGACAGGGGTGTAAAGTACTGTTTTGAGCCAATATTGTAGTAAACGTCTTGGTGTAAAAAAATATGGCCAAAGATTTTGTTGCTCAAAAAACAAGACTATTTTCCTCAAGTTTTGAAATTAAATTCACTGGTCTTGAGATCCTGACAATGTCATGGGTGTGACTACATTTGTATCGGAGGCTTGCCTGTGCTTCTGGGCATGATGGGATCTCTTGATTGCTTTTTATCCCACTCTTATCTCCTTGGCTCTGAGTGTCGGTCATTAGGTCATTGGTTAGGCCCGCTGTGTAACCAGGAGGGCGACCAACCTTTCAGCTGTCCAACCACACCTCCAGACCCTCAGACTTCCTCAGCCAACACATCTCCTACTGGCGCTTCCTGTTTCACCTCGGGCATGTGTCAAACTACGCTGGTGTATCAGCCAAACAAGGAAAGGCAGAAAGGAAAATATTCCACCAGAATTCTTGCAACTGTTGATTATGATCATGCTTGGAAAAGTCCATTATGGTATATTCTTCAAACACAACGTCAATATTTCCCTGACCTCGTCGAGCCCTCGTGTGTCAGCTGTCAGGGTCTGACAGCTGTCCAGCTGGACTGCTGACAAACAGGACTCTGTCCACACTGACTTTCGATATTGCTTACTTAACATGTGTGTTATGACTACTGGGATTGCTTTCAATACAGGATAATGGATGTTCATAAAGTTAATTTAAAAAAATCTATTTTTTTATACAGAAAATTCATAACATTTTTTACTTATTTTCAAAGACTCAATATCTAATCATATCTAATAAAATGGAATGATGTAATCTGTTGTACAGATATTATCTATGTTGCTAAGATACTTGCTTATGAATGCTCGTCATTCTTTGGAGGTGACTTCTTCGTTGTTACTAGCAACCTGCCTCAAGAGGGATACACGATTTAGTCTGCTGTTTAGTTTTTCACCATGGCAATTTGTTAATTGAAAAGTTATGTTCTTGACATGAATAATTTAACACGGTGCCTCCGGAATTAGCACAGCATTTGAAGGTGCAAATGAATCCTTCAGAAAACCCTACAATGAAGAGCCTCACAGTGCCAAAGCAAGAAGATGTTTGTCTTGTATTTTCATACACCCAGTACACTCATAATCAGTATACAGTTTAAGTTGCAGTATGTACATTTCACACTTCAATTTTTCCATTGCAATGTTTCAAAGCAGCAGCCTATCAGGACCAACTTTGCAAGGATCTCCTTAAATCCTTCTGCTTGGCATTAGCTGGCATGTTACACTTGGAGCTTATCTGTTCATCTAAAGAAAAGTTAATGTAGAGAACTTGAATCTGTCACTTTTTGGGGTGAAAACCAAACCATACAGACTAAACAATGTGAACTTTGCAGGGCTCCTTTAGATGGGCAACTCCATTGGCAAACAAATGGAACACATGGAAAAAGTTAAATTCAAACACAAAAACAAAGAATGGTATTTATTTCAGTGCAAGTCAGAACCTTGTCATAAAGTCATAGCAATGTGTTATAACCAGTCTAACTTCGATTGAATGTTCATTAAATCTAATCAAGGCCTCATCCCATATATAACACACAGACGCGCACACACACACTTTCCTGTGCTGTTCTTCTTAGCTGGGACTCTGTTCTCGGACCCTGTTCTGGGAGTCTCCTGTTCCCCGGTTAGTTCCAGTGGTTAGCACCAGTGGTTAGCACTAGCATCAGTGGTTAGCACCAGTGGTTAGCACTAGCACCAGTGGTTAGCACCAGTGGTTAGCACTAGCACCAGTGGTTAGCACCAGTGAATAGCACTAGCACCAGTGGTTATCACCAGTGGTTAGCACTAGCACCAGTGGTTAGCACCAGTGGTTAGCACTAGCACCAGTGGTTAGCACCAGTGGTTAGCACCAGTGGTTAGCACCAGTGGTTAGCACCAGTGGTTATCTCAACAGGATGACAGGAGGGCAAGGTTTCTTTTACACCCTACAAATACTTTGGAGACCTCTCACTTGCCCACTTCTGGCACAGCACCAGAAATCATCTGTCACGGTGAGCACTAACCACCAACTTTAGCCCAGAGCTAATGAATAATGTAACAACACCGGCTATTATTCATGTTACAATGTTGCAAGATTCTCACCCTGACTAATCATCTCAGAAAGGGAACAAAATGCTTCTCATCTCGGTTTAATTAATTTACTTGATTACGTAATCCTGTTAACTGTTGGAAAACGTCCACAGCCTGATAAGAATAAAGAATGTTCCCTCTGTAAATGTAGCGGATATCTGTATAAGTAGCTGAGATCCTAACTTTGTCTGATTAATAAGGTTATTGAACAGCCTATAAAACTTCAGGGGTCTAATCAATATCAAAAAAGTCAAAGTAGAATACATGATTTGCCTCTACATAAGTGGTGATAGAAGCAATCCAGATTCCTGTTCTGTAATTATCTTGTGTGTCCTTCGCATACAACCTGGCAAACTTTTCGACTTGTAAACGCTTTCCTTAAACACCTATCGCTTAGTAACAACAGATGTGGTGGCCATGTCCAAGGCTCTGCCCATGCTGACGAAACAAATCTGTGCCATGTTGGTATGAGCCAAACATTTGTACTGCAGCCTCAGTGTGTTTGCTGGTGAAGTGCTGCTCTGGCTCATTGCCTACTCCCCGACTAGTGGGCTCTGGAATTACAGCAGAGCAGGCCTCCATAGCCAGCAGTGTTTACAGAGGACATTCATTTAGATGTTGATACCCTGGGGTTACAAGAGGATACATCATTCACATGAATAAGCTGTTGATAGATAATGTTTAATATTTATGAAGGACTTTTAATTGAGCCCACTTTTCAGTCAGGGCTGGCAGGTTGTTCTGTGATGAAAGTGATCCTGGTTGGCTATGTGCCCCAGGTACTCTGGTAGTTTTGCATGGCTATCACGCCACAGTGGCTAAAGACGTACATGAGATCCACGTGGACATCAGGGACAAACATGTGTTGGAAAAGAACCTAAAGAGTCACTTCAACCCCTCTCTCTGAATATCTCTCACTCACACTGTCTCTCTCTCACACACACACACACACACACACACACACTACTAATTAATACCTACCCCCTAATTGCTTGCTTGGCTGCCTCCCAAACAGTGCGTTGCCAATTTTGTATTTCTCCATTCTAAAAATATCTAGGTTTAAATGGTGAGCTTCCGATTTCTCACAGTGTGTATTTTTAGTGGATGCCTTTTGATTTGTGGCTATGCTTCCTGCAATTTTGCGTTACCATCATAACGGCTTTTCTGGAGATCTCTAATGTGCAAATCCTTCAGAAGAAGCTATAAATATGACAACACAATCTCTGAAAATATGACGCGCTTGGAAGGTTGCCTAAAGAAAATATCCTTGAATGCAAGTTGACCTTTTTTTTCTATCTGTTCTGTCTTATTCTGTGCTTAGTTAAAGTACATATTGTGAAATGCACCATTTGATGTTGCTGCAGTGCAGCGCGCAATTGATCTAATAGGTCATTTTACTGTAAACATGTTGTCATATTGGTTTTAAGCATACAGTTGCAACACATCAGACAAATGCTGTTTTATAAAGGCCATAATGACTGCAGTAGGAGTGGAATATAGCTGGACAGTAGGATGAGAAAAGGCAGTTAACTCGACTTTAAGACTGTCCTCTGCATTTTGTGATGTTGATCCCAAGAGCCAGCCAGGAAAAAAATGCAAAGAATACCCTTTTAGGCACGCTCTGCCTGTGTGTGTGTGTGTGTGTCTGCGTGTGTGTGTGTGTGTGTGAGTGTGTGTGTACCAGTGAAACCATAGTGGAGAATGTCACAACAAGAACTTTTAGTTCAAGTGACAGGTGACCTATTGAGTGGAGGGAGAAGAGATAGAAATTGTAATTGCCTGTATGTTGAGGGCCTGCCTTGACTGACAGCTATAACAAAGAAGGGAGTGTGAGAGAGCAGAGGGTTGGAGGAGTGGACGGGGGGGGGGGGGAGGATTGTGACATACTGGGAGGTCTACTGATTGACAGCTTTCTCTCACAACAATCTGTGTTAGAGGAGGAGGGGCAGGTCAGTGTTCGTCCTGGGGGCAGACATACCTGAGGAATCTGGACAAGGTGAGACAGATCTTACTGCAGATCCTGCTAGTTCCTCCCGGGCCCCGGTCGCCACAGCGATTCAAGCAGACATGGCGACAGGGTAATGGGCCAATTATCAGTGATTTGTTACGGAGTGGGCGGGGAGAGAAGGCTCCCCGGACCTGTCATTGGCAGACAAATTAGTGATATCACAATAATACATCGCCTTGGTGGGCTTCAGCTTTAAGGTGAAGGTATCGAGTGTCGTCTCAGCCATTGTGGGTACAATTACAGGGAATTCTTTTGTGACTTTGGAGAAGGATTTTTCTGTCCCACTCTAAGCCCAGGTTTTGCATTCAGTTCAAAGTTCAAATAAGTCAAACTAAACTGAATATGTAGAAGTCAACATTTTTCCAGCCAGATGGTGGATACCTCGGTTGGCTTCTATCACTCTATTAGAATTCTCTTCTCCTCCACTTCCTACTGTAGACCGTGGCAGAGCAACAGCAGAGTGGGGGTGACAAGCCTATGTTCCACTTCCCAGACGCTATCATGTTCTTCTCTGTCATTCATCCAAAGCACTTTCAAAGTCTGTCTGTCATCTGGGGGAAGGTTTTTTACTGGTCCAATGAAAGGTGCGAGCTGCTGCTTTTCAAATCTGGTGGTGGTGCTGGACGGAAACACTTCCTCTCTGCTGACGATCTCATTTCCTCTGCTGCTGTTGCAGTCCAGGCCGTCCGTCCTGGGGTGGAGATGATTGTGATCTGCGAGGAGCACAGACAACAGGAAGACGGATTGCGTTCTCAATCACTCACCATTAGCTTTTACTTTCGAGACCTTGAGCTAGAGAGCTGAGGTGTCTAATGTAAAGAATATAACAGACTACGATTTCAATGTAATTCATGTAATTGTGTATTTTTCTTTCTGGCTTGAATCTTAAATTCAAAACCTCACTTAAAAGGAAACCAAATCTTATGACGTCATCGATAAGATCATTTTGTTTTATACTGTTGTCATTCATGGAATCTAGCCGACACTTATAGCCAGCAATGTGGGGGGGGGGGGGATTTGAAACAGCGACCTCTCGACCTGTTGTCAAATGCTCCACCACTGAACTGTACCTATCACTGTTCATAAAGCCCTCTTATTTGTGTGGCATCTCTCCCATTTGTGTGATGATGTGTGCAATAATGTTTGCTGCTCTTCAGTACCGTGCCCACTCCAGCTGCTGTGTGTGCTGTAATGACAGCCAGCTGTTTAACACCATGTCTCCCTGCAACGCTGTACGCCTGTCACTGAATATGTGTGAGAAACGTCCAACGACTGCCTGCCAGCCCGCTTTTGGACTCCTTGCCTCATTCCGCACTCTCACAATCCTCCTGGTAGTAGCCAAGGGAATCATCACTGTTTGTGGTGACCAATATCTGATACTCATTTTCTGTCCAGTTGGATTGTCTGTCTTGGGCTTTCAGTCGGAACAGGGTATTTGCTTGTGGGTAGGGTTTTGTGTTGATTCAATTACAGTTTTTTACAAGAATCAAAACTGCTAAGGGAATTTCTTTCACAGACCAGCCACCAGTAAAGCCTGCCAGGGTGTCACCTAAAGCACAAAGACACACTTGTCTTTGGTGCTGTCTGTGATGAGGACATCAAGTGCTGACCTGTGACCTTCAGAGCCCTAATGGCGGCTCTTTAGTGCCATCTGACAGCCCTAGCCCGCTAGTGTCCGGGAGACGCATTGATTTCAGCACAGGGCCAAGGAAGTGAGATTCCCCTGGCTCCT
Organism: Hypomesus nipponensis; assembly: GCF_054491055.1. Lineage (NCBI taxonomy): Eukaryota > Metazoa > Chordata > Actinopteri > Osmeriformes > Osmeridae > Hypomesus > Hypomesus nipponensis. The sequence continues at coordinate 5,886,904 of NC_140379.1, forward strand.
TGACAGAAGACGGCAGACGAACGGAGGAGACTTGGCTGCCGTACAATAGCCATAGCCATGCCCAGGTATCTCAGTACAGCATTAAGTGTGACCAGGCAACCCTGCACACAATCAGGCCCTTACATTGTGGAGGTATTGGCATACAGGCCTCCATCCTGTGCTTAGCATGCAGCACGGTAATGGATACCTGTGCATGGCATTTGTAGAAGGAAGTCAGACTCACTCATTGGAGGGGAAAGAGGTCCAATTTTGTAATGAAAATGTTTGCTGACTCATTATAAACTGGTCCCGGGCTTAACTTGGTCGACTCTTCAAGATCAGAAGGGTGGATGTTTGTTTGTTTATCTGCCTTAGACGGCTTTGACATGTATAGGGTTTACCTGAGGATTGACCTAATTACATAATGAGTTTATTAGAGGTAATTATGTTGATTTAAATCTTCCCTTTTACGTCGTTGTTTCCTGTCATGCTGGGTACAACAGGGTCTTTTCAGGATATGTTCTCCAGAAGTCTGGAGTGTGCAATCGTTCAGTTAAAAACTCCTCATCGTCCTTCTTGGCTTGTCTTTCTTGCACGACCGTGGAGTTATTTCACACCCTGATAGGCATTAGCTAGAGGAATTCCATTAAGACTGTGGAGGGTCTAATTGGCTCATGGCTTTTGACACACACACTGGTCCAGTGGCTCTCCTGCAGTAAGAGAATGCAAGGACTTTGACAGTCAGGAAAAACAAGCTTAGCGCTCCTCCCAAGGAAAATCTTGTTACCTCATCCGTCTGGTGAATCCTCCATGGTAGTCATGTACACTATTTAGCCAGAGTTGAACTGGTTAAATGCCTCTGTATAAATCCACTACACCAGTGAATTGCTTGCTTTTCGGTAGTGTAGCTGGCAAAGAGATGCATACAGTATGTGATGTGGTCAGTGGAGGGCATTATTAAGAGCACCCAATGTCAATATTGGAGAGGGCAGTGAGGGAGGAAGTGTTACTGACGAGCAGCGATTGACACCCGTGATAACTGCATAGCTTCTGCATGGTGCGGCTGTGGTGCCCATGCCATTAGCTGTCACACTTCCATTCCTTTGGGGTTTATCCTTCGCAGCTTCTGCTCCTGCAACACTGGGGTGAGAGTGGGGGGGATGGGTCTACGCTCACTTTCAAAGCAAGGCACATCTCTCAGAATGACCAAAGGCATGTTTTCGATTTCAAGTTTTTTCACCATGTGGGATTCTTTGTCTTGTTCCTGTTTCCTTGCGGTCTAACCTAAATCCTATTTAGTTCTAAATGTTTTTATTTTACAGAAATAAACGTAGTCATATGTGAACATCCGTATAAACAATATATAATCAGTTCAGCATTTACATAATGAAATCCTCTGAAGCCCATAAAAACAAAATCTGTTATCCTATGTTAATGTGCAGTGTAGAAACTAGGTGTCCGATGTAGATGGACAAAAAAGTCCTGGGTGTTGGCATTTGGTTTGTTGCTGGAGAGGGTTTCATTTTGGTTAGTCTTAGTTAGTCTGAATGAATAATATCAAATTAATGGTGACTTCATATTTTGGGAAAGGGCATGGGGGGGTCAAAAGTCAATCATCTTTCCACAGCAAGGGTTATTGAGTGAGAATGTAATCTATTGTAAGAGCTTTGTTTGACATAGGGTACTTACACCCTGCACCTTGAATTAGATCAATTCAGAGAGGCTGTCCTGGTCAGAATAACCCAAACACCCACCCAGACAAGACATCCTGGTAAACCACTGGCAACCAATCAGCTTGGGTTTCTTTTCTCTCCGACAACCACAGTCTCTGTGGTGGAGAGGACAACCAACACTCTAAGAAACACAAATATAATGTCCTTAATTAATGACAATAAGCAGGTTGTTATCAGTATTTATTTGTTTGAGTTAGATTGTTCATCCTTCTCTCAACAGCTGTCATGGAATGAGACTCATGACATACCACAGTTATGTGTTCTGCAACTGTTCCATTGATTCTGGAACAATTATGTTCCAGAATCAATATGCAGCTGCATCCTTATCATATAGCTGACCACAGACACCAGTATCAGCTTGTAGTCAAACCTGATGTGCTGGTAATTGGGAGAGGCATTCTCAACGTGCTCCTGGGTTGCCAATAGGAAAGGAACATTTCCTCCTGGACCTTAAACGTGTGTGACCCCTGACCCTAGCTAATCCGTCATGGGGAAACAGAGCAGGGCGACCTGGTCACATAGCTGGTGGACATGCCTGGTCGCCGCTGGAGTCAGTGTCTCTCTTTCACTTTCAGGGGCAGACCGGGAGGAATGACTGGACAACAGGACAGCACTTTATCAGATGTAAACAAACCACTGGGAGGAATGAACCCTGGATGTTATTCATACCTTGATGTGTCACTTTAATTAAAGCAAACCGATCTCCTGTGACTATCCACTGTTTTGACCCTATTCAAACCAGCTGGTGGTCAAAGCCTTTTTTATGAACATTTTAAATAACGGACTTTGTGTCTGCAGGGGTAATCGCCTTGTGGTTCATATTATCCAATATTGAGGCAAGCAAATAGGCGCCACTGCCCAGGTTGAGCTTGCTTTCCTCTCCTGACAAACTGATGAAAATCTCCCTTGCCTCTGTGCTCCCAGATCATGTATTGTAGAAAACAAGGAAAGGATTAGAGTGGATTGAGGCCTGGGGAACCTGAAGGTGCCATGGAGCTGATTCTCAGGTGGGCTCAGCTTGGGTGTTCTTCGGTAAGCTCTTACTTAAGGGTATATTCTACTACCCTTTAGCGGCCTTGTACTTTTTGGTTGTACATGTCTGGTGTCTTTTATTTTCTTCAATTTGAATCCCGCCTCTGAAGGACTGCAATAAATATAAATGAAATAGATAAAAGACATGAAATTACTGAGGTGATTTGTGAGTGTATGAGGAAACCATTTTTTATCTCTGTCCCTCCAAGATGACATGGCTGGGAGACTTGGATTGGTTCAGAGTCATTGCTATGTGTGTGGCTGTGTGTCAGTTTAGATGCCCTAACACACTTTCTCACACATACTCTTGATTTCATCTGCTGTGCTTCTGACCCATTGCTGCTCTGTCACACTGACATGTTTAGCAAATACTGTCTGGCTTGGGGGCAGGGTTTACCATAGGACCCGGTGGACTTCTGGTGTGGGGATGGAGGGGGGAGTTGTTGTCTGTGATGAACTGAATCATGCCATTTTGGTGTCCTCGTTTACTTAAGTAAACCCCAAAATGTAGAAAAAGTTTTCAAGTTGTGGAGAATTTAGCAGCAAGCTAATTTGGGAACAAGCGTGTTGCCCTGGAGATCAATGCAGTGCTACTCTCTACTCTAACGCAGTGGTTCGGCACCCAACAGCCCTGGTAGGATATACTGCTAGAGGGGGGCTAAGGCCCTGGAGTCTCTACCTCCAATCACTCAACACAAAGGCAACAAAAGCAACCTCTAAATATTTCATTTACTTTGGCACCGCAGTCAAGTCCAGCAGCGTGCTGTCTGCTGCCCTTCAAAGTGGCCTATTGTGTGGGCCGAGGGAAGGCTGCATTGTGTTGGGGGGAACGGGCCTGGCCAGGCCCCTTGTAAGGAGGCAGCAGACCCTGCATGCATGCAGCAGAGTGGAGGATTAGGCCCTGGTCCCTGTGTCTAACTGGCTTACATGGACGCTCCCCGCTCCGTCGCCTTGGCACAGGGGACACAGTGTGCCACAGTTGGCCGCCAGCGCTACTTATGTCAGCCGTGTCCCCTGATACCTCCTCTATCAGTGAGTCTTCAGGGAGAACTTTCCAATAAGAGTAATGTCTTCTCCGCGAGCAGCGACCATTCAACAATTTACGGGCAGATTATAGATTCTAATAAAAAATGTTGCCGTCTTAATTAAAGAATCCGCTTCCCATTTTATGACAGTTCAGTTCCCCTCTGTCGCTCCTATCCAATTTAATTATTCTGATGTACATAATTAGCATGAGCTGGCCATTGTTCATCTCATTTGCATATTATATTGGATAATTGAATGAGAGAGGCTGATGATTAAATTAGGTGGAATGACAGATGAGTCCGCTTGGTCTGTGGAAAAAAATCAGGAATGACCAAACTGGGAATAAGCTGGTGGCCTTTTGCATATTCATGTTCACCAGCACACTCTGCTAATTTAAAACATGTGCTGCTGAGAGGTAGCTAAAGGCAGGAGTCTGCTGCAGGTCACAACATACTGTTCTTTAACCCTCGGCTGCTTCACAACAGTTGTTATGTAGGGAAATGTTATGATAAAAAAAATTACTGAATTTTAACATGTTTTGAAAGCATAGCTCCATCATTTAGGCAACACATTTACAGAATGATAAGACAGATCGCACCAGTGTGGGCTGGTCATTACCGAGCACTTCCAGTGTAAACACAGACTCCTGGTGCCTGCAACATGAAGGCATGTCCCTGATGACAGCTGTTAAAAAAATGTATAGAGCCTGTATTTAAACTTCAACAAAATATTTGAAGATTCCTGGTGGAAATCTTAAGAAACAAATTTAGTGTAATATTAAGCAAGTACACATTTGATTGTTATTAAAACAATTGTACTTTTTTTTTATATCCCAAACTCATTACTTTAAACCATTCGACTTGTGGAAGCATGCATCTATTGATTTTCTTTGACAATTTCACAATTTTATTAGCGCCTTGATCCCTGGTGTTACAACATAAAGATGGCCCTGGACAATGTTGTCTGCTTGGAATTTTTCCACGCAGAGTCTACACAGGATAAATGTTTAGAGGGAATATTTGGAACAGCTTTAGCCTTTCACATGTTAATGTAAGCACTGGCGGCAGAAGAAAGCGTCTCTGACCTAGAGGCCACACGGTGACACAGTCGGCTGATTCAGTGCCGGCAGCCAAGGCTTTGTTTATGTGTGTGCACAAGAAATAATGCAGATCATAAAAAGGAGAACTTTGAAGAGGAACCACTACCCGGGTTGATAAATGTCCCATGCTCCAAGGGTATAAATAATTCCCCCAATAGCACAAAAGCCATTTCAGGAGTGACTTATTCACCGTCATTTGTACAATAACACCGGCCTGCAGCGTGTTTCCGTTTGGGGAACTCACACACTACATGTTGAATCATCCTCAGAAAGCTCCAATGGAGTAATAATAATGAGGGGAAGCTATAACTTTAACATTTTGATAGTTTAAAAATGTCCTGAATTTCTGTCAGGCATATTCAGTCATATTTGAGCAAGATAAACTGGGTTATGGGTCTCCTGTTTATCTTTATTTTTATAATCATTTTTTTGTAAGAATGTTAGAAAAGATGTTGTTAATTTTATATTAGTTTGCTAGGTTTAAACATGAAACAACTATTTCACAGTAATTTTATTATTTTGCTACGTTCAAAGAGACTCTGCAAAATAGGGTTGTTAGATGTATTGTTTGCTTGCTTTGTCTCACCTCTACCATTGTGCCTTATACACATCAATACACAGACTGCCGTCTCATTGTCTGAACAGGGACGTCTCAGAGGCCAGAGGAATTTACACAGTCCCTGCTTCCATCTCTGGATCTGTCAGTAGGTGGTAGGAGCTGTTAAGATAAGTCCTTACAGCAGTGACTTCCTTTTCACTGGGGCTCTCGGCATCTCTCAGATCTCACAGATACAGCGTGCCCTCGCTCTTATCAGTAACTTGACCGTGCCCACTTCCAGCTAATGCAAATGTTTGGAGAGCAGATGAAGATCTGTTGTGTGTATTTAGGGGGGCTGAGGTGAACCGAGCTTGTATTTGTGGAGCTGTCTGTTGCTCAACACATCTCAGCTATCAGAGTAAGGGATGTCCAAGGTGTCTAGACAGGAATGGGAACAGGAGCTTGCTTGTTGCTATATATATTAATATAAACCGATGTATAATGCTGATGTATGTACCTTATCCTCCAGTATAATTTTTGTCTTACATTTGGTCATTTTTAGCAAACGCTCTTATCCAAAGCGACTTGTCTTTATTCAAGAAATGTGTCCTCTGCAGCATCTACAATCAATAAATCATCTACATTTTATTTATTACTATTTATTTGTAAATTACAATTAAAGATTTGTAAACATTTTATGTTGCTGTTTCGGTTCCAATACACCCCCCAATATACCGGTTCAGATAAATCAGATGTATATCTTTACTGCAACACCCTAAACCCTAGTTCACAGTCATTGAACATCAGCTCTAAAACCAACTGGTCTGTTGAGGGCCCATCAACCCTTTTGAACTAGGTTGTCTGTTGCTTTGTTTGTGTTTCAGAGAGTTAAGTTTACTTACTCTTTGTTTTCTTTGAGTAACTTTGTGTTATGTGAGGGTACGCTGTATAACCTAAACACAGCCCTGTTTGAAAGTGCTGTTTGTACTTCAGGATGGGCAGCTCTGTTGGGCCAGAGGCGTTTACGAGTACCCATGTAATTGAGGTCTGATTCATCGGTTCAAACGGTTGTTGTATTCCTTTTATTAGCGCAGGGTCTGGAGAGATACCTCTGTGAATGAGGTATGGTTCAGTTCTGTGCCGAGGGCCTGTTTGGAACGCTGTGAGCAAAGTCATTATTCTGCTCTGCCTGGGAGTTGGGGGGGAGATGCTGTTTTAGCCACAGCTCTGGCTGGCTGGCCTTGTTTTATGTCTTCCCTGGAGCGCACACTTAAGGAAGGACAATTTGTTTAGATGTTTGATGCTGCGGCACTGGCTGGCGGAGGATTATATGAGATGGCCCAGTGATTTGTGATGGGTTAGTGTGTGCCTTCAGGTTCCAGGCCCTCGCCTTTACACAGACATCAGTTGTCCCAAGTGCTGCAACTCTTGAATGCTCACATTTACAAGGCTGGCATTGCCACAATCCTTTAGGGACAACGGTTGTTCTATGTTTTTCATAGATTATTACGTTAAATGTCCTGCTGAAAGATTAATTTTCCAGGTTTTTATTTAGGGATTTATGAAATGCCTCTCTTGCCAGGTCCTCTTTTAAGCATCTTGGCAGCCAGTCGAATCATTGATTCATTCTGTGAGCCCCATAAACTCTCACACACAAGCAATTTCTACTCTGAAGATACCCAGATCACACATGCTCAAAAATAGTTTTTCAGTTTCACTTTTAGAAGAAGACAACATTCCCTGGGTTCCTTTCAGAAGGAATTCTGTGTTTTCTTTAGTCAGCAATATCTGAGTTGGTAGAGTTCCCTTTCCATCATCCTTAGATGATTCAGGACTTTGGTATAATTTCATATTCCTGAATGGGGGGTGTGATAGATGACACAAACATAGAACTAATATCTGGATATTTCAAATCACAAAATAAAATGCAGTCACATTGATAAGTCTCATCATAAGACTGAAGTTCTTGTTCATCTGTATTTGATGGATACAAATGGCAGAAATCCACATTTACTGGTTTCCAGGAGCATGAACTGTTGCGTGCTTATACTGAAGAGAGAGAAGAGGTCAGCAGCTTTGTCTTAAATGTTGTCCAAAACATCTTCAGACAGCCCTTCATTTGATATGTCTGAGACCCTTTGAACGCTGCTGTAGAACATAGTCCTGAAGGGTTTCACCCTCAGATGATAAAAAAGTGAATTATTGGTTTGTTTATCATGCTCTTAAACCCTAAAGTGCATTATTAAACAGAGAACGCATTAAAAGGGGGTATTGTTAAAAGTGTTTTAAAAATCTTGTAAATCCCAGTAATTTATGTCACTGTGGTCGAGAAGCCTCACCCTGGACTCCTGGTTTCAATTTGTCTTGAGCTGGGCTCCTGCGGTCTATACCTGTGATGCAGCCTTTTCCCAAATACAATTTACTGATGTGACATGCAAAGGAGTCCTTCAGACCCTATACTGACCACAGTGTTAGGCACAGCCCTCTCTGGCCCACCCTGCCCTACCCTGGCCTACGCTGCCCTGCATTGGTCTCTAGGGAGAGCCAACAATGGGTCACAGCCATGCTTTTGTTTTGTTGTCCCTATTTAATCAAACTAGCCGGGGAGTGATTGGATTTTAATATTGCTGGACCCGCCATAATGGTGTGATGGACGGACCCTGGTGAATTAGAGCAAGATGTCGCCCAGTGAGAGTTCCATTAATGGTATTGCTTCATTTCTTAAAGTGGCGAGAACGCCACAGGAGTAGGGGTCACCGCGGTTGGCGGACCCTTTTCTCCCCAGCTGTCCTGACTCCTGAACTGGCCTGTAGGGACTAGATACAAGCCTCTGATGGATACCTGACAATAAAAGACATTCAAACACAATATTCAAGCGTCATTTAGTTTCGTTTACACTATGCTTGTACAGTGTTCAACAACTACTGTACATTTGATTGTATAGATTCAGTGATATGAAATGTGCAACTCTACGTTTTGATCAGGGTTCAGAATCTCAGTTCATGTCTTGACAACTGACATAACTTTGACCCCAAAGGATGCCAGAAAGTCTTCCAGACACTACCCCTGACTGACTTGTCTTCAATGAGACATTTCATTACAATGACAGGTGCTTGTGTTTCCCAACACAATAATAACAGTTTAGTTCCGTACAAGTGGAAGTAAAGGTAACCCTTCACTGTGTTTTATAGCAAGTAATTGTTAAGTGGGTGGCTTTGACCTTTATTTCTCCTCTTAATGGGCGTTTGTGTGTTGTTTTTGCTGTAGATTTACGTGTGGGTGGGGCGGTGTGATTTACGGCGCTCTGACACTGTCGGCAGTGGGACCCGAGTGACTGACTGTGCTCCGTGTGTGTTCCAGGTGATCCTGCTGTCTGGCCACCAGCCCAGCACTCTGCAAACTCACGGTCACTCTCACTGTCTCACACAAACACACACACAACACATACTGCATCTGCATCTGCTCACCTGAATCTTGACTCATATACTTGCAGCAACATTTTCTGTCTTTAGGTCACACATAGCAGGATATCAAGATGTTGAATATTTAGGCTTCACACAGTAAGCTGGGAGAAAATGGAGGTGTTTCCCTCAAACTGTGATACTGCTGAAGCTGCCAGTGTGCACACATTCTATAAATAAAGTGAATTACAATGACGCAATTTCTAATGATTACAAGGATAATGTGTATTTCTAACCTACAAACCATACTGTAATATAAACAGTGGTGGTAGTGGAATATTTGTTTACTGAATCATGCTACCCTAATTTCACAAAAAAATGGTATTGCAAAAAAAAAAAAAAAAGCACTATTTGTACAGTTTTACAACTCTTAAAGATTTGAACTGCTGGTCCCCCTGCTTTTAAAGGACAGTATGAGGATATTTACTTCTGGTGTCAGTTTCCCATAAAAGCAGCCTCCATTCTCCAGATCGATTGAACACAAGTACCCCAGTCTTACACCGAGATGTTGACACTGCCCTTTCATTATCTGTGTAACCTAAGAGTAGAATGATTAAATTCTTGTCACTGTAAGTTAAATTGGCCATTACAGATCTAAGATAAATTGGTCCTTAAATTTCCCATTTAAGAGACCTGACAAGACATAGAGAAAACAAAGTGCAAACACTGTACATCTTTTACTTTTGTTTACAGAGAAGTCCAAATATGATTTTACTACACTTTTCGATGGAATATATATACGTAAAAACAATACTGTGAATATTATCTGAATGTATATTGTGAATATTTAAACAACCATTTTCAATAAGCATTGTATAAAAGTCTTTGAATGTGTGGATAAATGAACAACTAGGAGCAAGGGTTTTATTGCTTCCTCAGACCTTTTCTCCTAAACCATATCTCCTGTCTCGCTGTGGCCATGACCAGCCTTTTTAATTCAATTGGACATATAGTAAGCTATGGAGACCCTCCGTTTCCCAAACACTGTTGCTTCTCCAGTGTATGCTTCTCTTTCCCTCTTTCCCTCTCTCCTCCCACCCTCTTTGCTCTAAACCCTCAACTTCTGTCTCTTTCATAGAATAGGCCCCAGCCACAGCATTACCTCAGGCTGTCAGAATCTTTCCCTTGAGAGGTCGGGCTTGCATCGTGTCCTCCCAGGTCGGCTGGTGGCCATTCTCCCACACTTCTGCAGCACATAGTACTGTATAGACGATAAGAGACGTCGCAAATTAAAAATCAAGATATTCGGGACAAGTATTAGGTATTTTCATAGTTTCTTTGAGGTAGTAATTAGAGGAAATTATTTATTGTGAACCAAATCCTGAATTATTGTATGTGTCAATGCCAAAGTCAAGCAGATTTCCATTTTAATATACCTGGCGCCAACCGCACATCCCCTCCTTTTCATTGAGTTTGAGTCAGAGTCATCTATATGATTATCTAGGTTTGGATGGGCTTCATTGACGGAGATTCAATTCACTCCACGAATGGGGGCGAGTATGGCTTACTGGACTCTGTCCAAACTGGACCGGATATTCGATTACACATTGTCCGCCAATTAAAGTGTTACATCACACCTTGTATGGAATTGGTCCTGCTCAAACATTTATGATATGGTGCAACGTAGCGTCCAGTTGCACTACGATTAGTTCCTCCACACGCTGATCCTTTCTGGTTGGAATGAGTCATGTATAATTGTTTTTAGTCGTAGTTAATTCATACATTAATTCAGCTAAAAATGCTTAGACAGACTGTCATACACGCGCAAACCGTAGGTTATTTAATCCTCAAAGTAGGCGTTTCTAAACAGCATGTAGCCTATTGCATAATGATGTATTTCAGGTTAGGATTACTCAATTTATTTTCTTTCCCGCGCTGTGTGTGTGTGTGTGTTTGTGTGTGTGTGTGTGTGTGTTAGTGTGTGTGTGTGTGGGTGTGTGCGTGTGTGTGTGTGAGAGTCCCGCGAGCAAGGATCAACTCTGTTTGTTTTTGTTCTGGTTTGATACAATGAATGAATGGACACACCCCTTGAGAAAGCTGATAAGAGATAAATCAACACAAGTTGCATTATCTTATTTGTCAAAAAAATCCTATAAACTGAACCTACATAAACATTGCTTGATCTCAGAACAGATGCCTTTAGTGCCCAGTCGACCGAGCTTGTGCTGCTTCCCAGCCTGTCCCACTTCAGTCACTGGCCAACTACATTTCTGTAAGAGTGCAATCAAGTGACTGTAGGTCATGGCTTATCACTATGAGGCTTTCAAAATACAAGTTAGTTCTTTTCACCAGCGTAAACGAAATTATTGGGATAATTAATAACAATAAAAAGAATACAAACAACATTTACATTGCAACAGCGATGGTATTATACGATTTTAATAATGTGTCCTATTCGACTTAAACTAATTCGATTACTGAAAATGTAGCCTATCCTTATTGTGAATGGGATTGGATAGAATAATCTTCTGATAATGTTAACGCATTTAAATGGACTCCTCGCAATGTAATTATGCTTTATGGCTACCACAGTCATTTCTCTAAAGATGATTCAGGGAAATGTGGCGTCATATTAATAGAATATCTCTAAGTAATTCCTGAATAATAACAAATATATCTGTAATGGTTTCGTGATGGTCGTATTAGTCGACGCATTCTTGTGCCAACTGCATTGCTAGCCTATTTCTTCAACACTTAGGCTATCTTGTGTTATCTCAAACTGCATGCATTGTCATCTGAAATAGCTCAATTACAGATCTATTATCTACCCGTTGTCATTATAGACTTCTGTTTAAGACATCCCAGTTGCGTCATAGGCTAAACAAACATCGTGAGAAAAATCATACTTCCAGAGCCTATAGCCTTGGCTTATAATAATTTTAAAGGACCTGTGTCGTTTTTTTTACGTAGCAATTTTTACATTAACCTAGTTATTCACTTTTTATGGATGCTAATTAAGATATTACATATTTTCCAGTAAAACGTAATTTTTATGTTTATTGTGTCAATTTTTCTGCCCATCTGAGTAATAAAGCTTACTGGAATGAAAATAAACCAAAGGCAGTGCGTTTACAAGCTGCCCTGTCCTACAGCTACCTTCTTTCAAATAGAGTTAGTTTGTTGTGGCTTCATTCAATACATAGTTTGCAGATGATGCCAAGGGTAGATAAGAGGTCGCCGATTGCTGTTGGCTGTCTAGACTTGTGACTTAACCAGTGCAACTGGAGTGATCACCATAGATATTTGGCTTAAGAAAGCGAATAGCCATTGGCTATAACCCACATTTAGTCAGGATAATTTGTTACCAAACTGTAGATCTTTTTTTTACAATCCATAGGTAAATCATCAACTATTTTAATGCAGTTTTGTATTTTACCTTGGTGTCTAATTCTCAGACGTTTTTCTGAAGACGTTTGATTTAGTTATAGGCTAGTCCTATTACATCAGATACAATTTTATTGTAACCTATACAGATTATATTCCAAGGCAGAAATTATCATTGTGTCATTCACAAGTCCCAAGGGCGAAGCTTGGGTGCTCTGTGACAACATTTCGTTTTAGGTATTGGTCAAGTTTTATTCAACTTCGAATAAAACCAGAGTGAGACCCTTAATTAATTAAATTGGGTCTTCGTAATGCGGCAAGCATTGATCAATATTGCAGTCATGAACAATCAGTGAAAATGTAATTAACGAAACCATTCTTTCCTCTTAATAAACACGTTTCGCGTCATAAAGCTACTGCTAGGCCTATAACATTTAAATGCGATTATAAACTTGAAATAACAATGCAATTGTTTCTTTAGGAAAAAATATGATTAGGTAACGGAATTTGTATAATAAATGATGATGAATGGGTCCACATTGCCATCACATCAAGACACAGCGACGTAGGCCACCTTAATGTGTTGACATTTTGAGATTCATCCCAATTCATCTCCATTGTTGTTTACAAAAGGTTTCATGTAGACATCCAATACAGTATATTTAGCTGTTTATTTCGATCAGTTAATAATTCCTTATGAATTGTTGTCCTGACAATAAATAACAATAACTTACTTTTGTTCGACAATTTCAAACAACATAGCCTACCCCCGACCATTAAGATAAAGTATTTTACAACAAGGGTCTGTATGATATAATCTTGGGACATCATGCTCCTTAAGACAAACACACGAGCCACAGAACTCGATAACGAAATAAATGTATCAAAATCACATATTGAAGAAACAAGACATATTGATCACAATGAATTGCAAAATTGTCATCTGTTTAAACATCAAATGGCTCCAATTTAGTATTAAGAAGGTCGGTTTGTATATCCATCAAGATCTTCCATCTTCTCTCCAATTCAATTCATGCAACAAAAGTCTGCTTTTTGTCAAATGGAATCCTCAAAAAACTTGAACTGAATATACGCAGTAGTCCAGAGAAGTTCCATCGCATCGTAGTGCCGTAGGTGATGTTCGGAATATATTGCATGTCCTCCATGTCAAAACGCTCCTCTTTTTATTTTGGACGCTGTGATGAGCTGGTCACATGCAGGGGACCGGGAACATGCTAGGCCTGGGACAGAGACCACAAGGCCCGGTTTCACGTATCGACAGGACTGGGTACCATGCTGTTTGGAGTGTCAGGTAGTTGCGATGACAGGGAAGTCACGTCGCTGCCCGAAGAGTTCCCTAATGACCCAGATTCGGAGAATGACACCTGGAAGTTATAAATTACGCAGGGTGAATTTAATGTGGATGTCTTAAATTATTTCATTAAGTAATAATTAAAATCAGGCAATCCTAACTCTGGCATCACTTTAAAGCAAAGATGCAAAGAAGTAGCCTACACTTTAACATTAAGACAGGAACTTTGAATCGATGGCTCTGATTTGAGATTTGAGAATTGAAATAAGCTTTTGAACTGCACTGTAATTTAGGGCATGCGCGATCCTTGATTTCACTCTCACCAATTGTTGAAAGGCTGGCTGGTCCAAGTCACTCTGCAAGGCGAATTCACTCAGAGCTTTCCAGGGCGGCTGATAAGTCTGTACCTCCACTTGGTTGCCTTGAACTGTGTTGTCATGTCTTATTGGACTCCCAGCAACGAGAGGCGTACCTGTGAGGCCTTGTAGATTCTAACAAAGCAGAAAACATTCAGAATGACGTGGTTATGGAATAATTATATGCTTTGTTACTTTTCTGTTGTTCTGTTTTGAAGACGTATATTTATTATTGAGTGCTCATGAGACTGAACATAGAGCACAAACTATAGCCTATTATTTGATTAGTAAGTTAGTAATAGTGGTGAGTAATTTAGGCTACATTTGGTGAGGGATGCTGCTCATGATGACACTTGATGGTAAGCAAAATGGAGAACAGTATTCACCAAATGAGTTGAATGAAATGAAGATGAATGGGTAAAAATGGGTAAAAATAGAAGTTTTCTAGATTAACTTACGAAGATGCTTACAGTCTTATCACTGTGGTGCTGTTGCTGTAATTGCTTCATGAGGATTGATCTCTTTTTATCTTTGCATCTTTTATTTTGGAACCAAACTCGAATGACTCTTGGGCTCAAGCCAGTCATCTCCACAAGTTGCTCCTTCATTAACGCATCAGGCCGCGGGTTGGCGTTGTAGCAGGTCCGTAACGTGTGAAGCTGTTTCTCGTTCAAAACAGTCCGAACCCGCGTCGTTTTCTCTGATTGCTTATGGACGTGATTTCGATGAGGTGCTTGTCGAACCGTGACAGGGTCTGCTAAGAAGAAACACAATAAAAATAAGCCCACATTAGAATACATGCTCACCCTTTTTAAGTTCACTGAACGGAATCTTTGATTATTGTAAGTCTGATGTTATGGGTTTTGTTAGGCACAGTCCAGACGTCGACCACTTTTTGTCATTGTTAGACCTGTCTTTGTTATTTATTGTATGTATATCACTGTTGTTATTATTATTATTAATAAAAGGCTACTACTAGTTGGTCTATTGTTAATGTTAGGCTATTACAATTATTATTATTATAATTAGGCCTACATTTCTAGCCTACATAAATGCTTATTTTTTCTCTTGCGTTTAGCTTAACTGGTCACAATAACAATTGAAGTCATTAGTTTTGAAAGTTTGACTATTCTTGTTATATGCGTCAAAAAGCATGAAACGTCACTTGCATCACTTGTAAGCTATTTAGCATTAGCTACTATTCTTTACAACAAAACATTGTGCTGTGTCCGTCTGCAGTGAATACAAGAAAAACATTAAATTGATCGATACTTCTTTGACATTAGCACGTATGACCTAATGTTATTAGTGTTGACCCTCCATAATATCGCCACCATGAGAAGCAGGTTCGAAGCCATCATAGGTTCTGATTTAATTTTCTAAATAATAGGCCTATTACCCTACTCTGTTTGGAACATGTTTAGTAAACAAATTATAAAAATAAAAACAATTCTAACTATCAGTAGCCTATCAGCACTCAATGCATTTAAATGTTGGGTACAGTGTAATTTTTCACACAACTTGAATAAGGCTTACATTCAGGATATAGCATATAGGCTTAAGATATTAAGCTACTAGAACATAGTGAAAAGGCCTGTATAATCTCTGGCAACCTTTTTCGAAATTCAAAAAATATGATCAACGATGGTATGAAACCAGTCAGACTTTTGTTTTAGATGTACAGCCGATAACTGACCTGCCATATGCAGTGATCTGCTTGAGTGAATGTGACCAGGGCTTATAGGACTTCCCGCGGAGCTCCGTTCCATCAACAAGCTATGATCAGCCCGGCAGAGAAGTTCCTCGTCCCGCAAAGAGAACTCGTCTCCCGGTAAGAGCTGCCTGCTGCACACCGAACATCGGAAACACTCGATGTGATACACGTTGTCTCTAGCTCGCATCACTAAATCGCTGCTGCTGAATCCAAGGTTGCATTTTGCACATTTTATCCCAAACAACCTGCAAAGTAAAGCAAGAAATTAATCAATCGTATCTGAGTTACTGAGTTAATAATTGCAGTTTCCTTGTTTAGGACTAGACTAGAAAATAAGCAGGCCTATGCTAAAAAAAAAGGGCTTAAACATCTTTGTCAAAATGAAAATCACTTACATTTCGGTTTTACAGTAATAAATGGTAGATAAATAAATGCACTCATTGTTGCAATCATATGCATTAAAAATTATAAATCTAGCCTACATTAGACCTGTGAAGCTTTAAATTATATGCTATTAGCCTACATTATAGTATGTCAACAGGATATAAATACAAAATGTAAAAATCTGACACTACTCTACACCTTCGTTGCGTTTTTGTTTGTTAGTCAAGAGGACACCACGAGTTTTTATGGTCTCACAGTTGCCTCTCTGCTAACATTTTGGGCATCTCATATTTTGAAGCAAATGGGCCTACATTAGGCTCCACTCGAGTTTACTCTCTCAAACACAAATACAGGTGAATAATTTCAATCCTACCTTACGTAATCTCTTTTACAGTAAGTCTTGCCGTCCCGAACGAAGCAAGTGCATGTCTCATCCAGGTATTGGCTGCATTCAGCACACTTCAAGCAGGCTGCGTGCCACTCCAGGTCCGGGGAGACTCGCAGTATGTACTGGTCATGTATCTGACTTCCACAGCCTACACACATCGCGAATCCGGACTTCTCTGCAGAAAAACAGCTGTTGTAAGCATATAGGTACTTACCAATTTTAAGCATTTGAAAACAACAAGGCCTCCATCTGACAGAGTCCAACTTAAGCAAACAGCTCAAAATCTTGCAGATTCGCATAGTTGCAAGGTAGACCACAAGTGTGTTATGCCACCAACAATTTTGCCAACAGTCATCACTGCTCAAAATTATTGTATTTTCAAATAATTTCCAAAAATTTTACAAGATGACGAAATCTGTGATTTATAGATATAGGCATATATAGGCGATACATATATATTTTACAATACTATTGAAAATGTATATATTTTAACCTACCTTTCCACAATTACCCTAATATAAATACAGAAATGTACCTAAAATAAGATGGGCTGCAAAGAAAACGATACTAAAAATGTTACTTCACGCTACTCAATTCTTTCCATGCAGTAAAACATTTATAAAAGGACAGCTTACTTTTGGAATGATCCCCCATATCACCCAAGAAAGAAGAGTTGAAAATAATATCCACCATACAGGAAGGATGAGGGAATTGCAAAAGCTGCAGAAATGTAGTGAGAAGCTGACTGGCCCGCGCCTCGCTGCCTGATAACTTCAGCCCGGACTGTGGGACGGGGAAGAGTCTGCAGTGTCCCATACGCGCTCTGACGTCACACGTAAAACTGGACATCCATTCGTCCTGCTGCCTATTCTATGCATGCCTCTTGACATTTCAAGTGCACGAAATGTAAAATTATAATTTGACTTGAAGCAATGCTTTGTCAGTCATTGAAAAGCATGGCAGTAGGTTTTTTCACTTAAACTAATTATTGATATCTGTTGTTGTTAGAATAGTAGTTTATGGCCTCTATAAAGCCCCTGTCTCTTCGAGGAGCAGTCTATTCAAAATGTATACAAATATTTTTTTGATCGAATTACAATTTCCAGGCTCATTAGTATAAAATCTTGATTTTAGTTCGTTTTCTATAGCTAGACTTGACACTTGACACCCCATGTGGTGTAGAAGCCTAGTCAATCCATCTATTCGAGGATAAGGACATCTACTGGATGAAAATAAGAAGTGCATTCATGTAGCGTGTGGGTCAAAACTGCAAAGGGGTTAATAAGGCTAATTATTTCAGTCAATTGAATTGTATCCTGGACATCTTGCTGACAACTGACCTTCAGTTGTGTCTTGTGCTCCATGCATGCCATTCTATTGAGAGTCAGTTTAATAAAACAAAAAAAGATACGGGAGCGAAATGTGCTTTGGCAGAAAATAAAATAATCTGAGTCATGATGACATGATAAAGAGTTGCATTTCTTGGTTAACTAATCCAGTTAAGTTTATAATGAAGAACCATTAGGTTCCAGTAGCCTTTATCATACCTACACTAAAACTCCGTGACTGACGCAGTGAGGTCATGACTAAAGTGGAGTACTCGCGAGAGACGAGAACAGGGAATCTGCTGCGTAGTTCGCTGTTTATCTGTCAGATGTGCTGCTTGTACTATAGTATTAGATATGTATAAAGCAATAAACAAAATTCGTGTTGGACAATTGGTAAGTAAATCACCATAGTCTGTGTTCGTTAATATTGCTATATTTTGGTGACAACGTTTAGCTGTCACTGCTGTCTGCTGTCTGGCGGTGGAGTTCTGGGGTTAGTTAAGGACAAAACACACCAGATACATGCTATCTAATTAGTAAGCTATAAAGTTTGTAGCAAAATAGACTTGCTAGCTGCTTAGCATGCTAGCTAGTCATGTTCAACTGAAAAAAAAAAAGAAAAAAAAAAAAATATAACTAGGCTACTCGTTTATTTACTTTTTTTGTCTAATGCCATATTATACTAACACTTCGCGTTGGGAAGCATTGGAGCCTGAACAGTGCCATTAAATGTGAATTACACTTAGCTCTATCTGCCACGGTATTAGGTTGCTACATTAGCTAGCCATTTGAAACGAGTTATTCTCATACTAAGAAAGGGGAAGCAAGGACATTAATGCGAAAGAGAAAATCAGGTGGAGTGTGGTCAATCTGATGTATGCCATATACACACATAACGTTTACACTACAACAGTAAAATTGCAGACTCAATTAGCGTTATGTATTGATACAAATATGCTTTGATTGTCAGGTACGACCAGGGAATTGATACAAATGTATTAAATAAATAGCTGCAGTAACTTGAGTAACCAGGGTACAGTGCCGCTAAACCCTACAATTGAACAAATCTTAAAGTTGTTTGACCTTTCTCTGCAGCACAATCTCTTTCAAAGGTTCCAAAGCACTCTAGTTGTGGTAGAGCACAACAATGTCAAGCTGACACCCATCACACTGAATGCCATCACTGCTGCCAACAAGGTGGGGGGTGAGGTGTCCTGCCTGGTTGCTGGAACTAACTGCACCAAGGTATGACTTCAATGCCCATCGGCGTAGATGTCTATACATATTTATATCAGGGGCATAGCCACAGGTAGGCCTGGGTAGGCACAGGCCTACCCAATTTGTTCTAAGGCCTACCCAAAAACGAAAATATCTCCGAAAAATATGCACAATTTACAAGTAAAAAAAAAAAAAAGAAAAGATGCCTATCCATATTTTTCTAGGCCTACCCAAAAAGATTATTCTGGCTACGCCTCTGATGTATATGTGTTCATGTTAATGACTAATTATATTTTGAATGTATGTTTTATTCATACAGGTTGTAGAAGAGATCAGAAAAGTCCAAGGGGTCAATAAGGTGCTTGTGGCTCAACATGATTCATACAAAGGGATGTTACCAGGTGATAGTGGAGATGCTTGTTTTTGTTGTTGCAGGGGGTGGGAGTATTATTAAAAGCATATTACTTTTGGTCCATAGAAAATGTAAACCTGATAACGCCTCGTTTTCTCACTTCAGAGGAACTGACTCCTTTGATTCTGGCCACTCAGAAGCAGTTTAACTTCACACATATTTGTGCTGGTGCGTCTGCCTTTGGAAAGGTAACTTGCCTAGCATTGGGTCAAGCTAAAGTAATGGATGTCTGTTTTAAGCAAATTCTTCAAATACGTTTATTTAATTTTCAGGCCATGTGTGAAAGGCCAAATATTTTAACGACAAAGCCATGTACAGTTATCTTATCTTGCACTTGCAGATCAAGTCTAGTCTAGGCCTAATGGGTCTGAAAGTTTTTCCCCCAAACATTTTTGCAATAGAATATCTGCAGTTAGCGTAGTACTTGCCTCAATTACTAGCCCTTGTAATCTGTCATTCTGCTATTGAACTGTCAAGTTGCTGATCTAATGGTATTTCAATTGAATTAGGATGCATTAAACAATATCTTATGTATTGTAATCCAACTCATATTGATTAAGGGTGGATGGTTTCGATTTCAGTGAGTAGATGAATGCTATTTAGGCGCATCCTAATCCCCTAGATTTGATTTCATTTGTTACTAAAACAAGAACAGTCATTTATCAAAGATGGCTTGGAATACTAGCCTAGATTGTATTTATGAGGTAAACCTCATCCAGTTTTTGCATTCGCAAGTATTAATTGAGCAGAAGATGTCTTAAACACCAACAAAACATATTTTGACCTAATCAAATTGGCTGTACCTTTAACATGCATAACTTTGGTGTTCAGAATCTTCTTCCCAGAGTGGCTGCCAAGCTTGATGTGTCTGCCATTTCAGACATCATTGAAATAAAATCTCAAGACACCTTTGTCAGAACAATATATGCTGGTGAGGTTCTTGTTTTTTATATATGTCATTTAAAAGAATCATATTTATACAGTAATGCCTACTTATTATGTGTAACACTGCATTTCAAAATGCAATGCAATAAAACGAATAGGGCATATACTGCGGAAGGTTCAAAATAAGCAAATAAATCAGCTTCTGTGGTTTGTGATAGTCACTGCCTCCATTATTGTAAAGGTCTAAGGTTAAATGGAGGTGGTTTTGCCATGTTTATTTGTAAAGTGATGAAGCAGTACTTGCATGTTATTATTTTTGACCTGTTAATGATTCCATGATCTACCCCAGGGATCCCAGCTGTCACTCTAAAAGCATCCAAGAACCACTCCAATCATAGTTTGATTGGCTTCATCACTATCATGAAATATATATGAGTATGATAAAATGTATCCACTTAAACTTTGGCAAGAGATCCTGGCTGGAAATCAGTTGGGTTTTCCTGAACTTCTTACGGAGGCGCACACTTGAATGTTTTAGTGGGTTTTGGCCTATTGCCTTCATTGTCATACCAATATGTAATTTATTCTGCAAAGGTTTTGGAATTCCCTTAACGTCTTCCAAGTGTTTCAGTATTCTTATGCTTTAATATGCCACATAATTCATTATTCCATATACCTATCATAGGTCTTTGCTCTAATGATATTGGTATGATCCCCCATCATGTTTTTTTCAACAGGAAATGCCCTGAGCACAGTTAAGAGTGGTGAAATAGTCAAAGTTTTCACTGTAAGAGGCACGTCATTCGAGCCTGCCTCTGGAGAAGGAGGAGATGCTGCCACTGAACAGGGTAATGTAGTTTTAAGACATCTTGTTTCACATTTCAAAACACTTGTTTTAACATTTATCAGACATGTTCAGATTTTAAGATAATTCTTGTCAGCATTATGTTGTGTTTTTTTTCCCTCTGTTGTCCTGATTAGTTGGTTCATCAGCTGCCATAGGGATTTCTCAATGGCTAGAAGAGACCCTGTCCAAGAGTGACCGACCAGAACTCACCAGTGCTAAAGTGGTAGTGTCTGGGGGTAAGGACTGTCTTGCAATCATGTCTCAGTGATGCAAATGTTCTGGTGTCTTCTTCCAGGTCGTGTGACTAAACATATGGTGTATTTTACATTCAGGACGAGGCCTGAAGAATGGTGAGAATTTCAAACTGCTTTTTGACCTGGCAGACCAAATGAATGCTGCAGGTACAGTAACACAAATACATGGACAGGAACATAACCCCATCAAATTCATTACTGTGGGATAAAGTGTGTTTGTGCGTGTGTGTTTTGTTTGTGTGTGCCTGAATGCCTTTTATTATAAGAGCAAACTTATTAATAACCCTCTGTATGTTCTGAATGCAGTTGGTGCTTCCAGAGCTGCAGTTGACGCTGGCTACGTCCCCAATGACATGCAGGTTGGCCAGACTGGAAAGATTGTTGCACCGGTAAAAGAATAAAGGCGCACATAAACATATAACAATATAAGTTTAGTCTATTTAGTTATATACAATACATCTTGTTATTTATGCAGTGTTTTCATTATAAAGTCAAGCTAATTTGTTAAAAATTGTAAGTGTGTGTGTGTGTGTGTGTGTGTGTGTGCTATGCGTGCATGCATAACAATGCATCAGGGGTATTTTATTGGCATCGTTCACGAGCTATCAGACAGATTCTCAAATAGCAAGGGAATACCATAAACGTGTGCTCGTTTACTACGTTCTAAACAATGCAAACACAATGTGTTTGTTGAAACAGCACAGTGTCATACCTTTAATCATATGTATTCAACACATTATTTCAAATTGAATGAGCTTATAAAGGTCAATTAGCAATGTTGTCTGAAAGGAGGGCAATCCCAGCTGTCATCATCCACACATTAGGGCATTTAAAACCTTCTGAAATGTAAGTAATATCTGATATAATTCTTAAATGATTTACAAGACTCATTAGTAAGTGGTCTAGTAAGTGCTATGAGCCTTCCCTTTTCCCAAAATGCGCAGGCCTGCCAATAATTCCCAATGTAGATAATGTGTAGAGGATCTGCATTAATTAACAACAACATCTTTATTCTTCTTCAAATATTACAATCTGATGACACGCAGGTCATTATAATTGTAATTAGTGTTCTGGCATTGAACCATTTCTTAATACAGTGGCAGAGTGCCTATGTCTATCCCTAACTGTGATAGACCCTCCAAAATATATCTGAAAAAAATCCTCGTGCAAGCTTCTTTGAAAGGGGAACCATGTTGCAAATTTATAATTCATAATTCTTCAGAGTTTATGCAGTATTCACATGATAATTAGAATTAATTTTTGATTGTTGCCTGCAGGGCATTCTGCATTGTTGGGTGGGTATGCTATGCCATTATTGCCTTATTAGTGTAGCTGTCAGTTGCCTGTTTTATTTTACAAATGCATGTCTTGTATTTTGGCATCAACTGCATTCATCAGCATAAACCTTCATTGTAGTTACTTATTAGTAGTTTTACAAAATGGCGTGTCACTTGATGTTTGATGATGTTTGCAACACCTCATCTTGACACAGTCAAAATAGGACTCATACCTTATTGTAAATAAAAAAGCAGCTTGTAACAGGTTCAATAAATTAGGTTTTTCATTCATCTCTATGTAATAATAATAATCCAAACAGTTTGCTATCAAAGGTAGAATAAATGTGTGGTTATTAACTTATATTACAATAGAAATATAAAGCTACAGTAAATCACATCGATGTGAATGTGTAGTCCTGTATCACTTGAATGTATGTCACATTCCAACTAATATTGATAGTATTTTGTCATTTTGTCATGACATACTGTAGCTTATTTGATTTTTAAGGAAAAGTCTACATTTTAAATTGACAAGGAAAAGCACCCATATAGTACATGTTTAATCGAAATTGTGCCACCAATCCATGTTGTCAAATTATCAGGATATTGTTTTAATAGAACCAAGTTGGTTGTGCCATAAATTTTAAAAAATGACACAACACATAACAGATGCACTATGAAGCCATTTACAGTGTTTTGTATTGTAAACCAACCTGTTGTTTTGCTTTAGCACATACAATACTATCATGCTAGTATCACCTGGTTGATTAACCCCATAGTGTCACAATCTGCGTGCGCTGCAGAGAGCTTGTGTTCTCACACCTGAGGAAAGCCTTACTGTGTGAATGGAAAGGGTTCAGCATCACTTTGGGGTATTTTATGAACAGGACAGCAGGTGCTGCTGGGAGTGTGTATGAACACCAAACGGCAGACAGCAGACAACCAGAGCTTTGGGAAAACTGACCAAGCTTGGCAAATGGGCAGGTCACCGGTCTCTCTCCTCTGCTCCCCAACCCCCCCCCCCCCCCCCCACCCCCAAAAGAAAACTGCCCACTAGTATGCTAGTTTGTAATGGAAAACTTTCAGAAGCTGTTTGTATGTAGCTAGGGACTAGAGAGACTAAGAGGGAGCTTTTCTGGATTTCCCCTCCTGTCTCCTGAGTGAATAAAGGGCCCAAGATTGACAGCGCCTTTCATACTGTATTATCCGGCCTGGCTTTTAACTCTGGGAGAACTGTGTTCACAAATTGATGCTCTGCTCCTTTGGGGCTGCAGCTGAAACATTAAATTGTACTGAAATATTCATATGTGAGTGCATTTAGCTGAAAGCAATTGATGTGCGGCTCTCCAGAGAACAGATGGAAATGTTTTCAGGGGCCCCCAGCACACTCTTGCAGACACCCTAAGCTCTGGTCAGGACAGTGATTACACCATCTACCTGGTCGGGCAGGGTTGAGAAGCTTCAGGGAGAACTGCTTCTGTAGGGTGTCAGTGGGTCGGAGGTCCCTGGTGGTGTCCTTAATTCTCTAATGACCAAGCAGTGCACTCTTGTGTGTACACACATACAATGTGGTCATCTATTTTTGAGCTTGGAACAGTCCTTTTTCCTAATTGGATCAATAATCGATTGACTTACCGCCTCCTGTTGAAGAAAAACATTCAAGGGAATGTTTTCATTCAATTATTCCCTTATTTGACATTTTCAGGGATATAGTTTGTTCAATAATTTGTTACTGTCATTGTTTTTTGGGGTATTTGTTTTTTTCAGCATGTATGAGTTTATGTAGTTTAATTTTATACAGTTGACTAAACATGCAACCAAATGGGTAATTACTGTATACAAATCTGATTGCATTAATAGTAACAGTAATTTACAGTTTATGAAGACACAGCTATGTCTATACTATAAAAACATTTTCTTTAATTAACAGGACCTCTACATTGCTGTTGGTATCTCAGGGGCCATTCAACATCTGGCTGGGATGAAGGACAGTAAGGTACAGTCACCTCCTGTAATATCCAAACGTAAGCTCACCCTGGGAAGTTAGTATTTAGTATTTTACATTTAGCAGACACTCTTATCCAGAGCGACTTACAGTAAGTACAGGGACATTCTTCCCGAGGCAAGTAGGGTGAAGTGCCTTGCCCCAAGGACACAACGACATGTGTGCACCAGCCAGGAATCGAACTGGCAATCTTCAGATAACTAGCCCGATGCTCTACCCGCTCAGCCACCTGACTCAAGTTAAAAGGCGTCAACCAAATAATTGTCTTTCTCTTTTCAATTTATATGGAATATTTCCTTTTCAGATAACATATTGTGGTTGGGGTGGGTGGGTGGGGGGGGGGGGGGGGTATAAAAACTGAAATGTAAGTTATTTAAAATGTATTTTAGTATGAAAAGAACAAAAAAAGTGGATATGCAACATGGCTTCCCTGATGACCCTATTGTTTTACTTTAAACATTAGCTAATTTGGCAGCCGCAAGTCATGCATAACTACACAGAGTTTAGACCTTGTGCATCTGATAGCTAAGTTAATTTAGGTGTACATTATTTTATTCAGTTCTTTGGAGCTCACGAGTTGTAGTGTTTTTCTCCCAAGAGGACACTCAGCCTTACCCTCATGTTTATCACATGATTGAATGTCGTGAACCTCTTTCTTTGATTGCTCAAATGGAATAATGTAATGAGCTTGCTAGTAGAAATTTGAAAGAAACTTTTTTTTTTTTCTATAATGCTTTAAGCACTAATATTAGCAAATATAAATGAGCTATTAGAAGTTTAACATATTATTTCAGCCATATTTGAGTGATTTGTATTCCTTTAGCAGATGGCTTTATCTAAAGCAACGTACAAATATTGTGTTTAATACTGTGCTTACTATATATGTATAAATATTGAACAAGAAAGATTATCCCAAAATGTACCATCTTATTAAAAATGATTAAAATACTATATATAATATACCATAGACCCTTTATGTAAAATAATTTTCCTATCATTTATTTTTTGCTGATTTTGAAGGATCTTAACAAACTCAGGACGTACTCTGCGTTTTTGTCTGCTTCGTTGCCCCACTTTTATAAAAAGTAATGGAGGGGACAAAACAGGAAGAAAAACAGTTTTATGTAAATGTAGTAGGAAAAAAAAACTCTCCTGTAGCCATGACAACAGTCTCCTGAGTGGATTTCTTCCACCAAGTGAACCATCCACTTCTGGATCCCGTGCACTCAAGAAGTATGTTTAAAAATGGGAACCTGAGAAGCTTTTTAAAGAATGATGTATAATTTATTTGTATTTTTCTCTTGCCTCAGAGCTTCTTGAAAGACTTCCCTGTGTGAGATGTTCTGAATATGTCAGGCTACACATTATGCAGTCTTGATCTATTTGTTTTGTTTAAGATCGACCCTTTACATATATCCAGCTGGTTGATGTCACAGACCTGTTTTCAAAATCACTTTCATCCACTAAATACTTACAGTATGTTCATAAATTAAATAGCTTGAACGTAGTTAAATTGGTTAGAATACCGTTTGTCAACTCAAAACATCATAACAGCAAACTGTGACGCTGGGCAGAAGCAGTGGTACACCTCCATTGCTTTTGAAACTCACTTTGTGGTATCTGGTTTTTATTAACAGACAATTGTGGCCATTAACAAGGATCCAGAGGCTCCAATCTTCCAAGTAGCTGACTACGGCCTAGTGGCTGATCTTTTCAAGGTAAATATTTTGGCACTGCGATACGTACAATAACAATACTTCCTGAATCCTTTAAAGATCATTCGGACACTTGAAAATATTTGTTAGTCAACTATTTGTAAATGAACACAGAACCGCTATCAAGGCAGAAAGGTATATAATCAACCTCATATCATTCTATTGTTACGCTCTAGTCAGCACCACAGCCATATAACATCCTATCTATGTATTCCTAATATTTGCTAATGATTTATCAATGACCATTAACCAATTTAAACTCCACAGTATTAAGACACATACAAAGATATCCAAGAACAAGGCTGTATGTTAACCTGTATATCTAATTCATGATATCATTCAAAATGTCCGTTTT
Source organism: Hypomesus nipponensis (assembly GCF_054491055.1). Taxonomy (NCBI): domain Eukaryota; kingdom Metazoa; phylum Chordata; class Actinopteri; order Osmeriformes; family Osmeridae; genus Hypomesus; species Hypomesus nipponensis. The sequence continues at coordinate 5,913,546 of NC_140379.1, forward strand.
AGTTTCCTTCTGACCTGGGCAGTCCTGACAAGTAAATGGGGTGAATAATCCTTAGGGACATGCTAACCTGCACTTCTACAAAACTATTTTACTTTTGATACCTCTAATAAAACCCTCAAATGGTTTTATAATATTTTGTGTAAACATTTTGTCCAATTACTCTTAGACAGAAATACACACAAACATACTTCACTGACTGCACAAGTCTATTTCATGCAGATTATAAGCCCTCACAAGGAACATAAACTTCATCTATTGCTTTGCATCTAGTAATGAGAATGAAGAGGGATCATGTAATGTTAATGCCTTCAAAGCAGCTCTGAGCCATTAGAAACATTTTTAATAATTGAAAGGTAAGTGTCTAATGGTCACTGTTAAGTCACTGCATATACTCTGAATGTGACAATGGGAGTTCTTAGTGGCTCATATTGGAACTCCCATGTGCAATATAATCTTTTTCATGTGATATACTCAGGCTCCCTGCCAATGAAAGTTAAATGCTCATTAAAAACATTGCATGTGTTGACATTGCAGCAGAGTCTGCATCACAGTCGCTCCCACATACCTAGTATGATGCAGGTGAACGTGTTGGCAGTGACATACCTGGAGTCTGTCAGCCACTTCCAGAGCTGTTTGTTATGCTGAATGAAAGCCATGTGTCTTTTTGTCCATTTTGTTTAGCTAAAGATCATCTTTTATTTACTCATGCAGTGGGATGTGATATCCACTGGTTTTACTAAGCTCAGTTAAAGTGATATGGGGGGGGGGGGGCGGGGGGAAGGTATGGTCCGGTGTTTCTGAAGAAAGTGTTTTCTTTGTACTTTCAGGCTGTTCCTGAATTGACAGAAGCATTGAAACATAAATAGATCTTTCAGATAGAGAGAGAAGACTGAAGATAATACTAAATCCTTTCAAAATCACACACACCTACACACACACCTACACAACCACCTACATGTAAATCCTGCCTTATCTGGATTTTATCCTTTGAAATTAGTGCTTTGTTTCTAGATGTAATATATATTTGATTGTATCATTTTGTAATTATAATAAAACAAACTGCACTTGCTAAAACAAACTGTCTGTTTCATCTTAACTCTGGTAAAGGTCAACTCTAGTAAATGTGTACAGGTAGGATTTCACAATAATTTGCAGTAATTGGACAGTTCTGTTTGATATGATTGTCAGAATACAGTTTCAATGGACAATATATGCTATTATGTTAAGTATTTAACATGGTTGTAAAACAAAAACCTCAGTAAATGCAAGTAACAATATCCATGAGCTGTACAGTTGTTTTGCTTTAAAACAATGCTGGATTTTCATTAACATGAATGTGGTTGAAAATTACTTAATTAAATACTTATGATCCATTATGATTGCTTGATTGAAGCCTTGGCTGTTATTAACAATTACACGTCTAAATACTTGCAAACATTTGACAATTAACAAAATGGTGCAGTGGTTTATTCTTTGAATTAATTATATAAGTTAATTAGGGGTTTTAATTGTAATCACTAGACAATTATAACAACTTAACCAATTAGTTTTTGTTGTAACAGGCTGGTTAATGTTAATACCCCTGAATAATTTACATGTTCTGAGAAATATGCAAATAGGACGACAGTTGCTAATGCAATACTGTTGTACTATCGTTGTCGTGTCTGAACCAATAGGAGTGCTCATATTCTATAAAGGGACGATGCGTTAACAGATTGAAGTTTTGGTACTCATTTGGGGTGGGAATCTTTTGGTACCTCATGATTCGATTTGAATCGATTCTTGGGGTCACGATTCGATTAAAAATCGATTCACAATTTAAAAAAATCAAATTTCAATTCAATATATGCTTACATAAAAAACTAGAAGAAAAAAAAAAAGGTTGCGTGGGCAAGCCAATAGGACTGAAGGCGACATGAATCAAACCCCTTCTATTGGTCAGATCATTTAAATTAGATAATTTAAAAAAAAAAACTTTAAAAGACAAGATGTTTTGTGGTTATTTCCCTCAGTTATTGAGTTGTGGATTGTGTTTGACATACTATACTGGACAGTTAGTTGAAGTGTGACAGGAAAATAATGGAGAAGGAGGAAGACATACAGAAAAGGGTGGAGACTGGATTTGAACCCAGACTGTTGCAGTACTGCCCCAGCTTTCAGAACATGCACACTAACCCAGTGAGCTAACGGGGGAGCCCTACTTTTTTTTGGTTTTCTGACATCCCAACTCTGCAGTGTGTTACAATTCAATAGTTCTATGTCAAATTTAAATCTTGTGTGGAACTTGTTATGATCCCTGATAGCTCAGTGGTTAAGGATGAGGGCTATTGTGTGAGGGGTCTTACATTCAAATCTGGCTGGAGGATCTTACAATTTTTGCTCTTTGTCTAAATAATAAAACTCAACTTATAAATAAAACTGGTAAAAGGCCATTTCTTTTTAGAATGGTTGAGTCTTTCCTGGTGGGACAGTTGGGTACCTAGAAAAACAGTTGGGAGAGGGGATCTGGACGGTTGGGGAGTGCGCTGCGGTTACAGGGATCTGGGGCCGCGGATGTGCTTGGCACTACGCTCTGTGCTGGATGTGAACCCAGGTCGTTGTGGTTTAGGTTCTTGTTCTCAACATTTCACACTCCATGTTCAAAGTAAATAGAAAGCAAAGCTTGAAAGTAATGTAATACACAACCATAAGAATGTCCACGTACAGAAGGCAAAATACTATTGAGTAGTCTTATCTATCAATTTTGGAAACTTTTATTCAAATGATAACACCTGCAGTTGACAATGAGTTCTCCCATTTTAAGTTTACAAAAACGTGTAAACATGAAAATGCACAGAATGGACATGCCATGTTGGTGGCCCAGATCGTTGTATCGGTTCACTCCATGTTTCCCCACCTCCAACCGGCCTTAACTTCACAATTTATTTTAATGCCTCAATTAGGCTTTTATTCAATCCAAAAAACGTCACACTTGCTATCCTAATCTTCAGTTTCAATACAAATATCTTTATCTCAGTTATATATAGACAAAGGTAAGAAATTGGCTGTTGGCAATGGTCATTCAGTGTACCCTGTGGCTGTAAGAACAGAGAGACTGGCACAGATACCATATCTTGAACAAAAAAAAACGAAAATCAAAACACTGCTTTGACCATGTAAAAGCAGAATCATACATAAGGAAGTAACACTGTTCTTGAAGTTTGTTCTCTATAGGCTTGGATATGTCCCCTTGCTGGTTTAATCTCACAATTGAGACCCATTTAGTAGAGGATTTCCTGATTTCCTGACAGTGGTGTCTAGGCTTGCATTAGTCCCTTTCTCACAGGGTTGATGTTGTGCAATCATGTTGCATGGCTAGCAACCAAGGATCCCTAACGAGGAAGAAGGCAGGCTCGATCCGCCGATCGACAGAAGGATTAGCAGAGCACGAGAACGTTGCCAGTGTCTCGACCCTGCCTTACTCATGGAGGATTTAAAAGTTAGGGATCAGTTACAACTGTCTGAGGAGGAACAGGTTGTCCTGTCTGTGCTCCTCGCTCCACCCACTGGGTGGACTATGTGTTGGGCATGCGGCTCAGGGGCGTGTCAGCCGGGGCTGGAAGCCTGTACTTCTCCTCCAGAGACGGTTCAGTGCTGCTGCCATGCAGGTGGATGAGAGGCTTAGTCTGGAGCAACACGCAGCCCCGGCCCCGGCCCCGGCCCTCCTCATGGTTCCTCCTGTTGTAGATGTTGACCCTGTGCTCCTGCTCGGGACTAGCCTTGGTGGAGCCTGTAGGACTGGGTAGCTTCAGGTTGACCGGGTCCACTGGCAGACCCTTCTGGGCCAGGCAGGAGTCCTCCGACAGGGAGCACAGCAGCTCTTGCACCACCACGCTGGGGTCACGGGGAGGTGGGCCAGACAACGGCAGCTGCTGGGTAGGGCCCCCGAGAGAGCTGCAGTAGGACTGGGGGACACAGCAGTGCTGGGAGTTGTAGTCCAGGCAGAGCTCCCTGGCTGTGCTGCGGCTGCAGTCTGTGGAGGACGACCCTAGGGTGTGGCTGCTCAGGCTGTGGGGGCGGGCTGTCAGGCTGCCGCTGGACCGGGATACGCTGGTGGATGTGTCACTCAAGGCGCCGCCCACTCTTTCAACACAGAGCAGAGGGTTGGAGTGGCCGGGGTTGGGGTTAGTGGGGAGGTGGACGTCGATGGCCGCTGTGGTGATCACCCTAATGCCACCTGCTGAAGCACCCCCGTCTGAAACGATACTTCTCACATCAGGCTAGGAGGATGCGTCACAGCAATATGGCTGGGAATTATGACTGTTCTTTTAAGAGAATGCTGTCACTTACCACTGCTTGGCTCGCTGTAATACTGGCTGATATAGTTGTTCATATCATCTCGTACAACTGGATCTGGTGAGCAAAGGCAATATTGTCCAGTACTTAGTTGTACAATCAATAACCTAGATATTGTACAGGTACAGTATCTACAGTGCAATACTCAGTGTACAGTCTTCAAATGTATACTTCAGCAGTCATAGACTACAGAATGACTGAATCCCTTGTCAAAGAGCCAAACTGAAATGTAAACCTTTGAGTGCATCTACCACATACCGTCACTTAAAGTAACATACGGTATACCCTTCACTGACATACAGGTGCTTTACTGGCACCACTGATGTCTGAAAATCACACCGTGCTAGCGTAGAGAAGTACAGCAGGAGTGAACATGAGAGAGGCCAGACTTTAGGAAAGAGAGTGCTCTTTGTTTCAGCAGCCGGTTGCTCTCTGGCGAGCGGCTCTGATCCGCTCCACTCTGATCCGCTCTGCTCGCTTGATTGGCCCTGAGCTCAGTGTCCGCTGAGTGGAGCCCAAAGTACCCTGAGTGCTAGCCCCACTCCCCCAGGACTACTGTTGCAGACTCTGACGGGTAATTTCATTTATTTTTCAGCCTAAAATATTAATCCGAGACCCACCCCCGGAGAGGAAGCATTGCACTCACTAAAACACGACCAAGACAATCACTCTGCAATTAATAACACATGAGCTTCAGAATAGAGAAAGAGATGTCCGGCGTACATAAAATGCTGTCTCTCTGACAGTCAGGCTATCGGACTGCCAACCATCTATACATTCACAGAGGTGACGCGGAGAGCATTCAGTTCATAGCTAAATCAATATACATGCTCAATGTATGTACTGGTTTGCAGACGAGTCTTGCATTGACGGTTCACTAAAAGCTATGTATTTGATTGGAAAATCATTTTTACATGTTTTACAATACAAATGGATTAGAAAACCAATCAAGCCTTAGAGTGATACTAATTGCAGGCAACTACAATTGTAACACTGTAAAACCACACCGACCACAGCTACTGAATCTCAGTAAACTACCCCTGAACATCAGAAATGGTGAGTGTTGAATTATCGACAGGTTTACCGGTAGTTCTCTTGTTCTCTTAAACAGTACAAAACCACAAACCCCTTGAGACCTCCTCACAAAATGTTTGTAACCCTTTCCATGTCCTCCCTCAGCCTTTCCAGTTCATGCCCAACAAGAAAAGAGTCTTAGCAGCAAAGTGCCTCAATGAGAATGAACGACACTTTGATGGCTAGCCCTCGGGCGAAAGAGAGAGAGAGAGAGAGAGAGAGAGAGAGAGAGAGAGAGAGAGAGAGAGAGAGAGAGAGCAACTCTAGCTGTAACCCAGTCTGCCCGGGCCTGGCCCCTGCGGCCTAAGTGCCTCTCCTGATGCCCATGTTTTGGAAAAAGCACTGCTTGTTCCTCTGAGCCAGATTTACCACAATCCCCAGGGAGTGGCGATGTGGCGACAGCTTTGGCGTCTCTCTCGGTGCCCTACTGTGGTTTTTAGGTGAAGGGAACAGATGTTCACAGGGGCCAGCTCTCTCTCCCACAACAAGGCCCAATGCACAGAGCACTCTGTACCTGAAATAGCCTAGCTGGGCGGAGGGCGGGGGCCAGTCGAGGGGGCCAACAGAGATGCCCATGCAAGCTGACGTGGTGTGGGGGGAACATGCTTGTTTTCCCTCGGATTCACCAGATCCTAAAAGCTTTTTTTGCCCTCATATTGATCCTGAAGTGCCTGCGGTCAGATGGGTGTTGTGTGCTTGCGTAGGGAGAGAGAGATAGAGGGGTTTAAGAGGTAGGCCTCGGAGTTGCTTGGGGGCTACTGCGCTAGATTAGCTTGACACTGCTCTGGCATCCCATTCACCTGATGTTGCACCGTTTGGGACTTTTTTGTCCCACATAATTATGTACATAGTTTATGGCACACCTCTCTTTCACCTCTGGTTTGTCAGGCTGCTTTCTCAACCAAACATTTCATGTGCTACATTTTCAAATGAATCAAGTTCATGCTGCTGTGGTCTGCTAATTCACAGTGCTGTTGTTGCAAAAAAAAAACAAAAAAAAACAACAACATTAGAAGTATATTAGAGTGGTGCACCTGTGGGGGCTCGGGGCTCCCTGTGGTTCCCCTGGCGGCCCCCCTGGCGGCCCCCCTGGCCCTCGTCGTCAGACTCCCCTGGACCCAGGCCCTCCAGCACCTGGAAGCTGCTGCTCTGCTTGCCCCACACATGGTGGATCTGCATGGCCGCCTCCCGCTCCGCAGCCAAGTCCAGGTCCTGCTGGGCCAGATGTGCCCTAAGCTGCCTGATCTCAAACTGAGGCAGCGGTGGAGGGGTGGTGGGAGGGGGAGGAGGGCGAGATGACGAGAGTATCAGACGAGTTGGATGGGTAAAGGTTGGAAGCAGAGGGAAAGGGAGAAAGATAAGATCCTTGAGGGTTTAGATTGGTTGAGGGGCAGTTCTATGGGTGTATGTGAAGCCCTCTGTGACATTCTTGCGTGTAAAAAGGGCTATACAAGTAAATTTGATTTGAAGGGAGAAAGATAAGGAATAGGAGAGTGAGAGATATTCTCAAAAGATTTATCCCGATCTAAACACATATATAATGTTTTAGTGCCTACTCTAATAACATCTCAGTCAAATAAATGTATATGATCTGTAAGTGAAGTAACTTACGGAATACATGTTGTACTTTCTCTACAGAGTGGACAACAAATACTGACAGACACATTCAAAATAGATTAACCGTTTTCAATTTAAACTATGTATTCAATTGTGGCTGGAGTGCTTTGTACCAACATGCTTGCAATGATATACAGTTATGGCTTCTGTTGATATTGATTTTGAGGTTGGGGGCCTGGGAAAGAAATGATGCTGACGTGCAACACTAATGTCTGTGTCACCATATTCAGACAGTCACCATACTTAAAGATCTCAAAGATATAACAAGCTGAAAAAAGATATGTCAAGCAGATACCAGTAGAGGTTTTAACATAAAAAAAGACCTCAAGGAAGACACATATCTACAGTAGTAAGGTCTTACTGCCCTCTTCTGGTGGTGTTTAGAAACTACAGCATTACAAGCAACAGGACCGAATGATGTAGCATAACAGTGTTTTTACACAAATCTCAGATGTTTCAACACATTTCAAGATCTGTATGTATCGTCCAAATAGACTGGCATGCCACGTATGGTTGTATCGCAGCAACCTATCAAACAGACTCGCGGCCACAGCTGAATCTTAGGACGGCCTCTTCGACCGTGTCTAAGCCGTCTCTGAGGGGCGTTGGTGTGGACACTCACCGCCTGTTCCTGGCAGATCTGAGTGAGGCGCTCCAACTGCTCCTCCCTCATGGCCTTGGTCTTCTCGCACTGCTGGATCTCCAGCTCCATCTCCACCTTCACCTGCAGGACATAAGCTGTCCAGGGGAGAGGAGAGAGGCCCCCTCAGGAACCACACCCACTCCAAATCATATATATATTTCATTGTGTTAAATAAGTTAAAGCGCTCATTAATGTTGGAACTCAATGTCCAAATTTACCGGCTTGTCCCGCACTGTGGCCTCCTCAGTGACAGTGACTCGAGGAAGTTTATTAGATGTTAAATGTTTGTGATAATAATATCATTTTTTAAATTTGTATAATGTTTAGTTTGACGTTAGAACATCTTAATATATTTTAAAAGCTGAATATTGCAGTGCAGGCCTAGTCGACGCTTCTGCCCCGCTAACTAAGAGGGAGAGTTGTGGCTGGCGGTACGTGTGGAGCAGTGTAATTCACACCCTGGCTGATTCCACAGCTTCTCCTTCTCAAGAGCTTGTTTGATTCTCCTCTCGGCTCAAGCAAAGTGTTAATCCCCTAGCAGATAGTCCTCACCCCACACTCCCCACCCCACTGCTCAGCCCACACTCTTCCCCACCCAGAAACCTGCAGGGGCCTTAGCACCAACCCAAGCAGCCCAATGGCTGTTTAACACATACAACAGGTGTGTGTTATATATAAAATGTATTTGTTTATATGTATACATCTTTTACTAACACTTTCACCTATCACCTATTTGGTTAGTCTCTCACCCCTTCTCTTTTTCTCTCTCACCCTCGTTCTCTCTGCGCTTTCACTTTCACTTTCTCTCTGACAAATATTTGTTCAAGCACTGAACTTTGAAAGGCTTGAAAATATCTAAATAATCAGAGATGGGAAGTAACAATGTGCAAATACTTAGTTACAAGTTCTACTGTTCTTAAGTAAACTGAACTATTTTTCTGACAACCTTTTACTGTCACTCCTTACATTACAATGTTGTTACATTGTTGTTGTGTTATTACACTTTTTACTGTTTTTACAACGTTTTTACACTGTTATTACATCTGTAGTATGTTATTATTACACTGTTATTACACTATCATTACACTGTGATAACACTGTTGTTACACTGTTGCAGAGATGCAAAGTCTACTTAATCTTCTTAAGTATATTTTTCTAACAACTTTTTAAAATACTAAGGTAGTAGTAATGACTACTTTTGCCATCTCTGTGTATAATAGAGTACCCTTTAGCTTTGTAATCAAACCAGCTTGTGACTTTAAATTGTATCAGTGGCGAGATACATGTTCTTGCTGTGTGGGCTGGCCAGCTGCCTAACTCAATTACTTACACACATCAAAACAATCAGGTTAGAATAGGCTATAGTGAAAACTAGGAAATGATGTCCTTGAGATGGCCACTCAAATAAAATGCTGTGGACCACATTCAACGTGACTGTATTGCATGGCTGCTGATTGGGTTGAGCGCCAAACCCAGAAATAGGTAAATGTAGTGTACAATCTTACCTAGTGTGTAATTCTACAGATTACATTTTCCTATTATACATCCCATAAACACAGATTTGACATCCTAACGTAAAGAAACACAGGCTAGGCTGTATCAAGTCTGTCCGGATTCTGTTCATCCAAGTATTACCACAGCCAGTTTACTTGTCAAACCATAAGATTAAATTGGAAGTCGATGGGTATATTCAACCCAATGTCCCCACAATGGCTTTGTGTCACTGAATGTACAGTCAGGTAAGTAGGATCAGATCTCTGGTGAGATAGACCTTTCTGGCTGCCAGTGCCTTCATGAGGGAATATAAAGGTTCACTAAATATAACATAACATAAAAAGAATTGCTGTAGCGTGGAGTGCTTGTGTTTGTGCGACACTGTATGTGTGATCGAGTCATAGAGTTGATCATGAAAACAGGGGCCTGGATGAGGGTGACCTCCCCTGTAGTTATCGACCGGACCTTCCATTAGCAAAGGAGAGAACAGCCAGTGGATTCATTATGGCCTCTGAATCTGTTTAACAAGGCCTGGCGATCAATACCAGTTTAAATAGGAGAACGGTGGCAATTTACTCTCAGGGACCGATCAATAGCGATATTGTTCTGAATAGTAAATAATTTGTATAATCATCAGGTCTATGGGGTGGTCCTGTCATTGTAGGATTGATTGGCCAATCCTGTGTTTGTTTACATATATGTCTTGGGTTAATTATGGCTTTAACTGTTCTTTAAATCCAGCTAAACCGAGACTGCTGAAACCACAGAAAAAGCACCTTGGCTAAAAGTTAGGACTTCAGTTAAAATGATCAGAACTGTAATTCTAACCGATGGTTTAACCTCTTGTGTCACAGCTATATGCTAAAATAGCCAGCCTTGCCCCTCATTCTCCCACAGAGCTGCGCAGCGAAAGAGCAGCAAAGGACAAGCTCTTGACTTCAATGTGGACAAGCGTCCGGAGACTCTAGGGAGATAGCTGCCAGCTGTCCAGAGACGAGAGAAGGCTGTGCTGAGCCCCATCCCGCCTGGCCTGTCTCACCGTCAATGATTCTCTTGACCCTCCAGATCCGCAGGGTGATGATGAGACTGATGGCGTCCCAGGGGCTGCTGGGGCCGTTGGCCACGGTGGAGGCCACCATGGGGGCCAAGGACAGCACGATGACGGCACCATCAAACACCTGCGGGCGGAACACACAGACAGGAAGCGCGTCACGCACGTGTTCGCTCGCAGGCAGACAGTGTGGCCCATCTCACCTCACCTCACTCTGATGGGCAAGGTCTTAACGTCATTGTTTTTGTTCGAGCTAACTATTCTGCATTGTGAGTTTGGTTTTAGGACTTTCTTAATGGCTCCACTGGAATCGTACCTCAACTTTGTTTTCGATGTAGTCCCAGATCCCAAGGACGACAATTCTGAAAACAGTCTGTGAAAGAGAGAGGGAGAGAAAATGAAATACTTTCACAATGTTCTCACATTCCCTGAGCTGTCTACATACTACATAAGATTCAACGTTTTAAAGGTAAGTATATCTGAATAAACAGTCAAAGTTAACCGTGTCTCTATTCATACAAATGCCCGTAGAAATGTTGCTCTAGTTTCTGTGACCCATTTAAATGTCCAGTGAATCTTGATATTCCCTTACAAAAGCGCTGGCCAAACAAAATGGTATATCTCTGTGATCTGATCCTACTCGACCGCACATACAGTGACACAAAGGATGTTGTTGAGGGTACCTCATGTCGAACACGCTCTTCGACTTACAATTTAATTAGGGTGGGTTGACAGGCAAAAGTGGCCCGGACAATTCATCATGGTGTAGCGCATGCACAACAACAGTGTCACTGTAAGTGAGAAGAGGAGAGGATCTCCCTTGCAGGTAGGGACCCTGCTCTCTGACTTGTGGACTTGGAGCAGCTGGTATCCATCCATGACCTCATCCATCTGACACAGGTCCTCTATGGTGTCAGGGAGCAAGGTGTTGGGTGTCTCATATCAATGTAACCAGATCGGTTGCTCGTTAACCTCTTCCATCATTATTACCTCTACCTGCCTCCTGTTGAAGCATGTTGGGTTCAGGTGGCTGAGGCTGTGGTATCGTACAAATGTACTGTACTGTAGGTGGACTGTATAGGACAGGACAGGACAGTACTGTACTGCATACAATGGATTGCAGTGTAGTCTTAGTCCAGCACTAACCTCAGAGAAGAAAAGAGAGAGGATGATAAGGCTGATCCAATGCATGATGCTGGCAAACTGGAACGCATTGGCAACTAGTGAGGAATATGACAAAAAGAAACAAACATTTTTAGCCAAAAATTCAATTAATAAGAAAAAGGATGTATATTTCAAGTTGGTCCAAAAAGGTAAGTTAGTATTGACATATGCGATGAATCCGGATATCTATCAGATGCTAGTCCGAGTGGAAAACAAAAGGGCTCAAGTGCTGTATCTCTTTATTCCTACTTTCCCAGCAGTATCGTATGCATTTCCTTCTCGTTCCAGCCATCTCCGATCTGTCCACCAGTCTTCCTATCCCTCCCCATATCTCCCTCTATTAATCCACATGCCACCCCCATGCCATCCTGCCGCTAATCTTTCGAAGTCTCTCTTCCTCCCTGCCCTGCCCACCCACTCTTATCATTTGTCTTGCAGGACTGGTGGTGATGCATCTCAAGAGGCTGCTGCCACGCAGTCCTTGGAGCGAGACTCGGCTATCATTACAGGGCCTCGTCTCCTGGCTCCGTGCCCATAATCGATGGGGACGTGTGCCCAGTGCCATGGAGAAGAGAGCGGCTCATTCTCACCTCTCTCCATCGGAGTCATTTACTACCCTGTTCCAACTGGCAGGACGCTGTGCGATTAAGAGACAGAGGACAGCGAGAGAGCAAGGACGGCTCCCCTCTAATATGCTCCTAATCTGTGTTGACAGCGTCCCCATCCACCACTTGGATTACCAATGGATTTTTGTTGGGCTTTAACAGCAGCCCACAGACAAATCTTCCTTTTGCACAACCACATAGCTGCAGCTCAAACACTTGGCAATCCAAGAAAGGCAGTTTGTGACAGAAAGGCAGTTAGTCAGTTCATGAAGGGTGTAAAGATAGATGTGTTTACATTGTAGCAGCTTGGTGTCGATGAGGAGTTCCAGAGTTAGGAAGAGCACCACCAGGATGACACAGGCCACCAGTAAGCAGTTGAAGCCAGCACTGAGCAGACACACCTGCCACAGGGCTACACGACGACCACAGCAGGGCTTCAACCAGTTAGACCTGGGGAAAGAGAGAGGCAGAGGAGAATTGTGAAAACAAAGTTGGGTCTATTGGGGAGTCAGATGGCTGAGCGGTTAGGGAACCGGGCTTGTAGTCAGAAGGTCGCTGATTCGATTCTCGGCTATGCCAAATGACGTTGTGTCCTTGGGCAAAGCACTTGCCTCGGGGGGAATTTCCCTGTACTTGCTGTAAGTCGCTCTGGATAAGAGCGTCTGCTAAATGACTACATGTAAATGACTATTGCATATAATGACCTCCTCATTTTGTATGTCTAATAATGTATTCATACAGAACATCAATTCCAATTAAATGATGTATTAATTTAGCAGACGTTTATTTCCAAATCAATGTAAAGTACAATGTAGTATCTCAATGTTTCTGTCAATTAGTAAACTTGATATGCAAGAAATTGCTGTTTTTCCTTCCATTCACCAGGAGAGGGCGCTAGTTCACACTTGCACAGACACAGGGTCAAATAATCTGATCTAAACCAAGAGCCAGGCTCAGAGACCAAAGCAAAGGGAGTGAACAGAGGCTGTATTAAGAGCAAGGGACACTGAGACTCTTTGAGTTAGTGACTTGTTCCTCTGTCAAAATGTGATCGGAATAGCAAAGCAAAACCCTTTGACATGAATGAAAGGATTTAGTGTTGAGGGAAGCACTCAAAGCACAGGGACCTTTGAGGTTTGGAGAGTAAAACATAGAGGCGCACACATGCATAGTCCACAGATTCCGTTGTGTATCTCTACTCGTATCAGATCAATTCTTTGTTAAGTATTCCATAATTCAGAGGTAACATGCAGTCTAAATTGTGGCCAAAAAGTTGTTTTTTATCCAGGCATATAACAAATATCTCTCCAAGATCCGAGCTTATCCCAGATCCCATCTCTCTCCCTACACCAACTGCTCCCTCGGCTGGCACTGGGAGACAAGAGAAACCATGCCCCCTCACCAGTTGTCCAGCTGGAGTGGAAAGTTGGCTTTCTCCTTCACACCTTCCATTCCTCCCCATGTACTGGCTACCAGTACACTTGGCAGCTTGTGCCCCTCTCTGTGATCATATCTTCATTCCCTAGCATGGTGCTAATTTGTGCTAAGTCAGTAGCGACAGAATGAGGCTGTGTTTTAATCAAGTTTAGCAAGAGTGGCCATTGAACTGTCACTGATAGGCCCTGAGCGTGACTGTGGACATGAGGGAACAGGGCGTGTGGGGATCAGGACATTGTTGTCACGCACATTCCCCGGGGGTCATTCCCCGGGGAGAGCTTCTATTTGTTGCATCCTTGTTCAAGACAACAGCTCCTGTCCCTGCCTTCGTTTGAAAGCCTTTTAAACAAAAGATTGACATGCGAACAGGCCTGTAAAGATCCGTCTTACTTTGACTTCACTAAAGCAATACTCTCTATGATATGTAGAGAGAGAAATAATCCGCAAATTTCTAATGTTTAGTCATGAAATAGTAAACAGGCTTGTTCGGCCCTCCAGACAGGACTGTGAGTTGCCTGTTTACAAGAACCAGGAAGGTGCTCAGAGCACCTACCGAGTGACTCACCTCACTCGTCCTCCCAAACCCTCGGAGGGGAGCGCTAGCTAGGTACACTCGACGTGGCCAAGCCCACAGGCCTGTAAACAACGCTAGGCTAATCTAATAAAGGCATAATCACGCTGTTAGCAATCATCTCTCTGGCACCGGGTGGGGCTCGAGTCTGTGGGCTCCAGATGGTGGTGAGTCTGCTCTAGCTGGGTTCATGCTGATACTCCCTGGACGTGTCTTACTACGCCAGGCTGGCGCTGCTGGGCAGCTCATCTTCTGCCTACCCGCCTGCCCGTGGCATCATGCAAGGAAGACCAGAGTGGAAAAGGAGTGACTATCATTCCATGAGAGAATGGGATTCAAACCCTTTTTTTGTGCATGAGAATGCACAACGTTATCGAGATGTCCAATTCACGTTGTCATCCTTTTCTGAGATTAGTGATTCACGTGAAGTATGATTTCAAAATTCCGAACTATGTTGTGCAAAGTGATTTTGAATGGTTGTAATCACATTACTGTAAATGGCTGCATACAGTACACTTATTACCTTTATCTTAGTCCTGTATACAATGTAGCCTTGAGTGAAACCATACTGCAGGCTAGAAGTCAAAATAATTGGCATGGGCCTTAATAGAGCCACCTGCTGGTGAGTTTACCTTAATGATGCATCTTTCTCAGTTTAACTTTGTCCCTCTGGCCTCTCTACCTACAGCATATGCTCTCAAACTAGGGAGGGACCTCTTCTCTGAACAAACACAAGCTGCTCTGTGGCCCGCTCTAACCCCCAGACACCCAGAGATGCCAGGAAAGCACACCCTCTGAGACTTAAAGCAATATTCAGTTAATTAGCGAGACCTTATCATCCATACTACTACAGTTTGCTAGCCATCATGGAGACACGGGGGAAAGGTACGATCATCCATCAATAATGTCATTTATGTTCATGAGAGAACACAGTGGATAAGACTGCACTTGCCACTTGGCATCAGCATCTATCACTTAGACATCCACCATTGTGTGAAACAACCATCTATAATTCTTTTGTACTTTGTGACTTCTATCCACGGTTACTTCGGGACTATTTATCGTGAAGGTAGAATCTCAGTTTCAATCTTAGGTCTTGTGATTTCATACTTCGTTTACACTACCCTCGACAGAAAGCAGCAAAAATATGATAATCTTGCCGGAACAATAAAAAAGCCGGGAGTAGCAGTTGTAAAATAAAACGTTAACGATAAATCACTCTCTCCACAAGCTTAATGAGATGAACTCCTCTTTCGACCTCATCCCTGGGAGTAATGGTGTTGGAGAGCAACGTTCACAACTCAGTATGACTGCATAATGCGGACCCCATTAGGATGAGGGATGGGGAAAAGGCCGATGCAGGTTTTAGGAGACAGAGTGTGGACGTGGTTCACTGACAGCCAAGGACAGTAGGGTTGTGGAGACAGGACCTGTCATCCGATGATATTTGAGGATGAGTCAACAGCAGACCGTGTCTTGTGACATCAAGATGGTCGACTCAGGGCAGGACGGCAGCAGGCTCATTCACACGACGGGGCCTGAGGATGGACATGCAGCGCAGGCGTGACATCACACGCGTGCCAAGGAACTTACGGTGACGCGCAAAACTCATATCCTCGATGTGCCCGGCACTTATGTCCTTAACTTCTGTCTGTGTTGGTGACACAGTAATACACAGTCACACAGTCAGGCACTGTGTTGACACACACTGAGTCAATGTGCCCTATTTAAAATCATGGTTAGAGAGAGCTTCTTTAATCAACTCAGAGAGACAGTCCCACAGACAGGACAATGGTCAAGGTGACCTCCAGCCCAAGAGAGACTACAGTCCTGTTTTGTACAGTAACTTCCTCTTTATACCTATCTATAGACTTCTGACCTGCAGTTTCCTATTAGATTGATTAAATCTTGTCTCTCCCCTCATCATTCTGTCTGTGTCGTGGTGTGTTCTTTCACAGCCTGTCTTAAGTCCTCAATTTCACGCCTGACCCACACTGTCTCAGTCTTTGTCTATCTCCATCTTTCTACCTCGACGCCCCTCACCCTTCACTCTGTCCAACTAAATGCTATCTGCTTCCCCTTCCTATCTCTCTCTCTCTCTCTCTCTCTCTCTCTCTCTCTCTCTCTCTCTCTCTCTCTCTCTCTCTCTCTCTCTCTGTGTCTCTCTCTGTAAGTCTCTCTGTTATGTGTGTGTCGGACAGGTTGATACAGCCATCAGCGTGGGCCTGCTGTGGAGGAGAGTGGACAAGGTGGGACAGGAAAACAGAGGAGGTAGATTAAATCATGAAACTGATCGATACCAGCGAGTGAGGAAGTGAGCGGCCAAACACTGCAAATCAGACAACATCCCTCAGAGTCCAGATGGCCTCTGATAAAACAAACCACACTACCCACACTGCAGTTCCACCAAGACAGGGCACCACTTTCCCCTACTCATTCCATTCTAGTGCATGGGAATATCACCAGACTTAACTCAAAGTGGAAAGTTGCAGCCTGAACAGCTCTGATCTCTTATTTACTCTCATCAGGCTTGGATTAGAACAAGCTTATCATCCAATCACAGATGATTTGTTTTACACAGTCTATTTGCTGTAGCATTACTAATAGATAAACAGAACAGGAGCTTCTTACCCCAGACTTTTCCTCAGTCTCACTACAGCAGAGGCTTAAGACAGGATATGACCTTCTACATTCCAGGACATACAGTTTTCCTTTGCTCAGGAAACATGATGTGAGGAATAACTGCCATTTAGGCCCAAATGCAAACAGAAAAACTAGTCTTAAAGAATCAGTGATACTGTCTGCCTGAAGCTCTCACCGAGGTATGTGGAATTCATAAACAATCCCGGGAAGGGAAACAAAATAAACGTTGCTCTATTGTGCCCTTTGTTTATTCATAGTGACCTGTGGGATTGATATCTCAACTGTATCCTTACATCACAGAGCAGAGTCCAATTTCTGACAAACTGAACCCCATCAATCCCCAGATCCCTAGCAAACACAGTGGCATTATGGTGGAAATCAATCACTGACGAAGTTTCCAAGGCTCAATGAATTGGACCTCCGGTACACACCTTTTTTTCAGTTGGCTAGAGCTCTATTGAAAACCCCAAGCGGAGAAGTTTGAAATGAGAGAGCATATTGCTTTCAGGAATGGGTGTGGCTGTGCGGCGTCAGAATGTGGACTTGAATGTGCCGCGGAATCACCTCGGCAGCTGTTTATGATCCCTTCATCTCCGATAAGTATAGTGCATGTGGACGGTTCTAATTCCCACAATTCAGATTAATCTTGGTGTCATTTGAGAGAGAATGGGATAGTCAGCGAGTGATGGGAGGCAGAAGGGGGAGGGGAATAGGTTGAAGGAAAGAGATGGACAAGAGCCATATACTCGCAGGGCACTGCAATTAGAGGAGTCTTACTGAGTGACAGGACAAACAGGGGAGACTGGCAGGCTAGCTCAGGAAAACAAAGACACTCTGCAAACCAAACACACCTAAAGCTTCAGTTTTTGTATTGGGTGTCCACGTAGGACAAATGTTTGAAAGTTTTAAAGGTATTGGAGGAAAGACATTGAGAGAGATAAAAAACAGCAAATGGTTACAGCCTTCCCGAGGTAATCTTCAACTGATGGAAAAATTCTATTTCACCTGACAAATATGAACAGTCAGTCACCATGACCAGTGTGCAAGCATCTAAAACACCCCTCTAGAAACAAATGTGTCTTCAGGATCCATGTCAGCCCCCACACAAAGCGTTATGCCAAAGCAAGCACGGAAAGAGGAATACCAACTAAGCAAAAAATATATGCTGAGTAGCAGCGATGTCGTGAGATCACAGGTAATTAATTTTACATTTGAAAGGTTTCCCATTACATATGCCTGCGCACCATTGCTCACAAAACATCAGCGCAGAACTGGCAAATGGCACAGGATTCTCAAATGTTTGTATCATTTGGAGAAATGTATCGATCACGTGCTGATTATAAAAATGTATTTGTTACATGTAGGATGGTTGGATAAACAGATTGTAAATTCTGAATAAAATACGGGGAAATTTCCTTTTATTGGAAGTTCCATGTTGTGAGGACTGAACTGTACTGTGTTAACACTTGACGTCCATAGGGTGCAGAGGACTGCACTTGTACAACGTAAATGAAGTGTACATGTTGACCTTTGTTTGCTAACCTTTTTAAACAGCAGTTTAATTCAACAAAAATTGCATTATTCTGGTAATGGCATTTAATGTTAGGTCATTTTTATGGCAAATTTTCTAAATTACACATTAGATATGTTTGATATAGCCTGGATAGTGCCTGCCTGGAATGCATGGTTGTTCAGATACATTATATAAGATTGAGGTTAAATATGGACTCGAAAATATGCCACAATTATTGGTTGTTATAGGGTTTCTGTCATGTTAGTTTGCAATACACTAGAATATATTGAAATAGGTACGTATCTTGTTAAAAGTATGGTCAAGCACATCTCAAGTCAGATAAGTGTAGATACTGTACAGTATTGTGATACTGTATAACCATGCAGCATGACTATGTGGCATGTCGTTTTTCCTCTTTAATCCACTTCCTACTGTTGTAACTGAAGCAGAATCTCTTCAAACAGGATTAGACTTCTAGAGAGTTCACAACAGCACACTTTGCCTGTAACTACACCAGTCCTGGTGAAACACAATGGGCTAATCACTCCTCCTGACACAGCAAACCACCACTAACAATGAAGATGTTCTGACTTGAGGCCCTTATCTCGAGGATGGGGAGACATCCTGTTAGGGGGGTAAGAAGCAGTTGGAATCCCACCCCCATCCCACCACAATTCTCTATGGTCATCTTAGCACTCATCTCAAGGGAGCTGAATTGGCCTCATGCAAACTCTATGGTGGGGGCAAAGGCAGGTCAGCGGGGCTGCATCCACTACAGCCAGCCCCAAGTAATGATGTCAGAGGGAGAGAGGGAAAGGGGAGAGGAAGGCAGAGACAAAAGGCTGATACAAAGTGCAAGCAAATATGAGGACAAGAAGTTTGTGAGGGCTTTGCCCTTTTTGGTTCTCATTTAACATTCAGTATACAATACACAACTGCAAGGGGAAAGTAAACTACTTAATGAATGAGATTGTGGGGAAAGAACTTTGATTACAGAATTTGTCACAAAGTAGGTTGAGTGATTCTAAGAACAATAGACTGATTTTCTTATGTGAATATCTAAATATATGGTATATATAGCAGCTTTATAGCAGACTTGTCCAAAATAACACATTTAAAATGTATTGGTTTTTGCTGCAGTAGAAGTAGCATTGATATAGCTATCATCATACAACCCTTTGGTTTTAATAAACATTGCTTTTTTGGTCTTCAGCTCAACCCAGACATGAATGTCTTTCACTTCTTTCAGACTCCAGGTCCACCTCGACCCTCAACACACGTCCCTCCTGTTGCAATGGAGTTCACTGACAGAAAAATAAGTTTAACATTCAAGTTGTTCTTGGCCAGAGAAATTGCCTTTTAATACAAGGTAAATGGAGATAGATCTACCTATATCTGCAGTGAAGCTGACAAGCTGGTCTCCACTAATAGGTTTTTCCCCAGACACTTGATCTCTTTCCCTTTTAGCCAGAAAAGCAATCTCACACTTTGCATGTCTGTGAATATTAACCACCGTGCCAACACAGGCCTCTTCCCCTTTTCTCAAGGTGATCCCATCTGTGTCTATTTGGGGGCTGGGTGTACACTCAGAGCAGTCTGCAGCTATGATGGTCTCCACACCGACTGAAAATCCTTTACTTTGCCTTCTTAGTGAACATCCACGGAGACTTATTACAGCATCTGTCTGCCACTGAAGCCCTTCAGACCACCCGGAACGTTCTTGATCGTCACACTGTAATAAATGTCTGCGAGGAGTTGTTTTGAAACGTGAAACGACCGGAGAAGGTAATCATTTGACGAAAATATACTTTTTGACATCCCATTTAGAACTAGTGAGGGCCAGATCACAGGTGTACAGCCATTTGAAATGAAAGCAGATCAGTTAGGATGGTTTTATGGATCTGGAGGCGACTACTTGCGTAGGAAATCTGCCTCCAAATGCCTCGGTTAGTAGAGTCTGAGACATAAACGGTCACGTCTCAATCAAACGAAAACATGTGAGAAATACAGGTGTTCGAGAGAGATAGAGAACGGCAGTTTGAGAGGCAGAGAGAGAGAGAGAGAGAGAGAGAGAGAGAGAGAGAGAGAGAGAGAGAGAGAGAGAGAAAGAGAGAGAGAGAGAGAGAGAGAGAGAGAGAGAGAGAGAAAGAAAGATAGAGGTGAGAAAGAAAGAGGGAGGGACAGCAGCTCTTTCTCTGAGCTATGCAGAGATAACACAGAGGTCTATGATTCCCCAGTGGTTCCTAGAATACCTTTAGCACTCTAATTAAATCACGACAAATTGGCAGGACCCACCTAACCACCAGAGAAGAAATAATTCCACACACCGTAGTGCTTTAACTTGCCCTTCTCCCCTGCTGTGGCCATAAGTCAGACTGGACTTTTAAATAGGAAAAACGATGACATCACTGAGGGGCCGAAGTAGCCACACAAGCGCGCTCAAAACTTAGCAGACGTTTGGTGTACCTGTGGAACACATGATCTGTGAGTTCTGCAAGTTCCGTTGGAGGACAAAGCCAAAGCCAACATGTCACCCAGGCCATGTCATGTTGCTGCACATGTAAAACTGACCAGTGACCATTTCTGAAAACGAACATTAGGACCCCTAGCATGTGACTGGTGGGTGGTAGCAGTAAGAGAGCAGGGATTTTTCATCCTCCTCATCCTCTCAGCCCACCAGGACACAACCTCAGATGAGCCATCTGGGCCGGGTGTCGAGTCACCTCACCCTGAGGTCCACACGCACATTTGGGGAGCAGCCAAATCTACGGCATATGCTTCTGCCTCTGTGTCTGGCAAACACACTCTGATCAGGAGTGAGAGAGGGGGGGGAGAGAGAGAGGGTGCATGAAGTGAGATCATCCCCACTGCTATCCTAGATTCATTACTGTGGTCTGGGAGGGAGGGGTTGGGGAGAAAGAGGGGAGGGTTGAGGGCCCAAAACACACCTCCGCACCTGTTCAGGTAGGCTCTATGCTGATGAGAAGGCAGGTAACCTGGTAGGCTGGTACTGTTACTGTCAGGCACTACGGCTCAAGTGAAGTTTTGGTCTTCATTCTGTAGTGTAGGGTTATCTTGCATTTACTGTAAGCCTTGGGAAATGACTGCTGTAGTACAGTATCGAACCATGAGAGAGCACAAGGTTGTGACCAAAATGTGTGTGCCATCCCTCCAGCTCTCCCCACTTTGGTCTGCTTTCCCGCCATCCCACACTGGGAAAAGCTGAAATGCAAAAAAAAAACAAAAAAAGAACAAACAAACAAAAACAGCTTGATGACTGGAGCGAGTGGGCAGCAATGAAAGTGCTGAACGCAAACCCACGCCACCTTGGTCCTCCCAGCTTCTCCTGGACAGGAAGATAGATGGCCTGAACTCTATTAATAACTGCACTCCACTTACCATGGCTCCAAAACTGCTAACACTGCAAGTGCCCCCTGATGCTAGCTAGAACAACCACCCACACAATGTCGCCCACTTCTGCTGATAGACATGCTACATTAGGCAACAATGCAGCAAAAGTGTGCTTAAAATCTCTGACGCACACCTTCCCCCCTCCCTCCGTAATGCAAGGACCCATGGTTCCTAGTATCGCTGTTGCCCTTGGCTGGTGGGAATGTATTTAAAAGGGATGGCGACGAAGGAACAAAGTAGACCTTTTATTGACATTTAATTCAGTGATATTCATCATCAGATGGCAATGGTGTGCAGATGTGGGAGAGAGACAGAGAGAGAGGGAGAAAGAGAGAGAGAGAGACAGAGAGAGAGAGAGAGAGAGAGAGAGAGAGAGAGAGAGAGAGAGAGAGAGAGAGAGAGAGAGAGAGAGAGAGAGAGAGAGAGAGAGAGAGAGAGAGAGAGCGAGTATCGAAATGTACACAGGCATCAGAGAAGGAGCACTGCCTGCCTTAATGACATGTGACAGCCAGGCATAAACTTGAATATGAAGTGAACCATGATTACAGACGATTAGATAACAATCACTACACAGTGCAGCGAGAGAGCTTTCGTTCCTCCCCTTTCTTTCAGCGCGTGTGCCCATGTGTATGTGTGCCTTCACGCTTGTGTGCTTGTCTATGTGGACGTGCACGTGCACGCGCGTGTCTGTGTGTGTCTGTGTGTGTGTGTGTCTGTGTGTCTGTGTGTGTCTGTGTGTGTGTGTGTGTGTGTGTGTGTGTGTGTGTGTGTCTGTGTGTCTGTGTGTGTCTGTGTGTGTGTGTGTGTGTGTGTGTGTGTGTGTGTCTGTGTGTCTGTGTGTGTGTGTGTGTGTGTGTGTGTCTGTGTGTCTGTGTGTGTCTGTGTGTGTGTGTGTGTGTGTGTGTGTGTGTGTGTGTGTGTGTGTGTGTGAACGACTGCTTATCCCGCCTCTGAATCCCCATGTGGAGTGGGGGCAGTGCGTACCAGAGATAACAGAAAGGTCAACTCCACCTTCACAATGCTATGGGCTATGATATGCAAACATGGCCGATGGTGGGTGCTTCATCATACAGGCAGGTTGACATGAGAGCCTTTCTCTTGATTAATTCCCACCGCCTCATTCTCCACTACAGTACATGTCTCTGAAACTCACACCAGCCTCTTTGCGCGATAAAATCCATTCTTTGTTCATCAAACACTTGCGCAGGTCCCTATTCCCACGCTCTGTAAAAAAATTACACAAACAATAAAACAATTTTAAAACTATAAAATTGATTCAGTACATAAGAATGGGGCTGAATTCGTTATGTGTACCTGATTGGGAAGGAGCGAATGAAATTGAATTTTTCACGAAATCAATACGACAGACACCCAATTTAAGACTTCTGGCTGTTTTGACTTTCTATAGAACAGATATACCAGAGACTAAACCAGTTCAGGAGAGTAGTAGCTTAATCTCTCTCTCTGAATATATCAGTTTTCAATGATCACATACCGCAAATGTTTTTCACAGAAAGGAGTGCATGGACATGATACTCTGCCAAGAAAAATCCATCCAAACCAGCCACTGTAGAATCACTGTCCACTCAATGAACCTCATCCAGTGAACCGTCCCTATGTTGATTAAATATTTGTTCCTCAATTTGAAGTGCACAAATACACACACACATCCACACACACAAGCGCACACACAAATTGTCGCTATGTCTGATGCTTCCCTCCATCCCATGCATAATACAACAGCCCCACACAAACACACACACACACAGTCCTACACACAGACACTCACACACTCACTCTATTACAATCACACTCCCTCATGACCAGGCAGAGCCAATGAGTCTCTCCGAGAAACAGCCTGGGAAGGCAATCCACTTTCCTGGGGGAAGTCAGTGGAGCAAAGGACACATCCCTCTCAAGGTACATTATCATGTTGATGGCCATGGACGGCCCTCGCCTGCGTCCGTCTCCATTCTTACCAACCTCACTTCATCATTTCCTGCGGCAATGTAAAAAAGCCTGATTTCCTTCCTTCATCATTTCCTAAAGGTGAGCCACCCTACAGTGTGTCCTAGTAAGCCCGGCCTAGAGGGTCCCGTTCTGAACACAGGCACGTTCCCATGTACAGGTTAACTAAAGCACTTGAAAGAGAACGCAACTTGGCCGGCTTGTTTTGCGCATTATGTTCTACTGTACTGGATGAGATGCTTCACAACAAGGCTGACCACTGCACACAGCCTTGTGAACCCTGCTGTGGATGTGAAGATGCTGCGCGGACGCACGCTGTGTTGCTGAGTGACACTGGGGCCAGGCTTGCTGCTGTTATCCGGCAGCAGCAGATCAATAACCAGAGGAGACGGAAACACCCGCGTTAGCACTGGGAGCCCGGCGCTGCTGAAGCCCACAGAAGAGGATGTCAAGACCTGGAGGACGGCAGCCGACTGCCTGATTGACTGACACATTTGCATGAAGCGTTCTTGGCTATGTCTCCATACTGCAGAGTGGCTTCCTGGAGAAGCAAGTATCGAGACTCTGTCATCAGAGGTAAGGTCACCTGTCATGGGTTATTTTCAACAAGAAGAGGGAGAACACCAGCATATGAAGTCACCTCTATAGTCAGGCCCTTATTTCTTCCTGAACACCTTCAGAAACCAACCAACTGCGGAGCAGTGCTTAAATGCTCCAAACCATAACTACAGTGCTGATGGAGAATTCAAACGCAGTCATGATACTGTAATTACGATGAATGCAAAAAATTAGTGTTCCATTTAAGATATATACCGGAGATATAACGCGATACTGTGCTCTATAATCTGGAGCTCATGCCTCATGGATTTAACAGGAATTTTATTAGACCTTTTATTAGACCTTTAAAATCTTGGTAAGAGAATTTTATACTAGGAGAAATGTTTTACTCATGGCCATGATAGAAAACGCCTTCCTGTAGTAGTGCTAGCTACTGTATGATAGGACATCTGAATAATAGGTCAAATCACCTATAAGGAAACAAATACCTACACCTGTTTCCATAGATTTCACACATAGTAAAGGAATGCATTCTTGATATTTCCATTTCTCAAATCTGTTTCCAAACCGCCCTTTAAAATAAGAAACAAGAACGCCACCCAAAACGAGTGTGTCATCCGGGCACTGGAGTCACAGCGTCAACACAGCCAAACGCACAGCGGCCTCCCATAATGTGCCGTCACTGTGGTTACGTGCGACAGTGACCGGGAACGGGGCAAACGAGGGGCCGTGGTGTGTGTGTGAGAGAGCCCTCGCTGTGACAGCAGTAATGTGTTAGTGTCAGCAGTGCCCACTGTTGACAGTGCGTCTGTGGGACCCATCTGTCCGGTACCGGGCGGGCCAGCACCAGACTCAGCGAAGTGAGACTGGTGTCAAACGGAGGGACTTGGAAGAGGCGTTCTGGATCCCATCCTCCAGCTTATGGTGTTTGTGTGTGTCCCATGGAGGCGTCCCAGTCAGACACTCGTCTGAGTCATTGTTCCTGGACAGGATGTAGGTGCGCTGACCAGATATGAACCGTGCACATGAAAATCTGCTAATACTGTGACTAATGAAATGGACAGCTGGAATGTGAGCTCATATCCACATGCCCAGCCAGAATATCTACACTCGCACTGAAAAACATGAGCCTATTATAAGTATCGTACATTACAGTGCCATTACAGACGGCTGGGAGAGTGTTGCTGTATTTTCCGAGATTTGTTATGGTCTGCATTAGAAATACAGCGCCTGTGACATCAAGAGAAATGAAAAAGCAAAAAGCGACTATGTGTTTGAACTTTATATGCCTTAAGGTCTTTTAAAAATACACTTGTTGGGAAAAAGATTGGGAATGATCCCAGGACCCAAAAATGTGTATTAATGACTTCCCACCTTGAAAATGGAAGAAAAAAAAAAAGAAATCTAAAATATCTCCATAAAATGACCTATTCAGGGGTGGAGAATATGAGATGTAATGGTGTAATTCAATATAATGTCATGTATAATTACGCAGTGCATCAGCCATTTCAGGGTATGAAGGCTGACATAGTCTCTGGGAGGCCACTCTGAGGATCATGCCATGTACAATGTCAATTATAGTAATGATATAATTGGTCAACAGAGAGAGAGAGGAGGGCCGATGTTCATTCTGACATGATTAATTGATCCTGCTTAACTTACTGCAGCCACTGCTCAGCCCAGGGCTCCTCGCTTATTGAAAATCATATTCTATTGTGAGAAGCCGAGCCAAGCCACCAAGTCATGCACTTGGGGATAAGGAGTAACATTGTAAACTACACAAGACATTTACCATACTATGAAGTACTAACTGTCCTGATAATCAATTATTTCCAACAACTTGTACAGTTGTGTTGTGTAGCGTGATAGCTGAGGTCCCTGACAAAGGAGCAGACTGTGATGAATTATGAATAGAGAGCTGTCTGACTGAGCACAGGGAAGAGAGAGACCTGATTTTTCTAGCGGACTGGAGCAACTCAGTCTCTGGATGCATTCCTTGGTTCAGGAAGCCTGGCATTCTCACCCTTCCCGGTTGTCGTCCTCGTCCAGGTTGGAGAGGAGTTGGGAACCGGCCAGTGAGAGGTCCAGAGCGGCCAGGGGCAGGTCACGGTAGCCGAAGCTGACCAGCTGTACAGGTGCCAGGCAGGGGTTCTCCTCTTCCCCAGGCTGGGAGATGATCTCCAGGTCGGACAGGCCAGGGTGCTCCTCCTCCCTAGATAAACACACACATGGGAATGGAACACACACGGCCTGACATTAGATTCCAGAACCCAAAAATGGTCTAGCATTAAGTGTGGCCAAGTTTGAAGTCTGAACTCATATAACTTTGAGACAAACAAAGAGAAAGAAAGAAAGAAAGAAAGAAGGAAAGAGATGATGATCAGAAGAACAATCAGAGGCCACAAATGTGCTTCAAAAAGAGTACAAACAAGCCACCTAGCATTATTGAAGACTTGAGAGAGAATCCTGACCCTCTTTCTGCTTGGGTGGAGAAGAGCAGAATGACAATGAGAACACAATGAGCATATCCAATTATTTAACATGGATTATTGTCTGATATGCATGAATACTCCTGTTTGTGCTGGAATAGAAATTGAAATGATACAAACACTGGCTGTTATTGAATATGAAGCTTGGCTGGCTCAAAAGAACAAACATCTACTTAAAAGCCTAATTTCTGCGTGGAAATACAATGTTATTTTTTTTACATAACACATCATTTTATCAAACAAGCAAATATACAGACTGAGAAACAACATTAACAGATTTGTTTTTTCAGATGAAGAAAACAAAGCACACACTCAAGACTAATTTCAAAATGATCAACATTTAACAATGTAGCGGGTATTTTAATTCAAAACAACCTACTATCTACTCTCCTCCATTGACCTATGTAACAGTGGACTTGTAATGATCTTTGTACATTAAGCTTTTGGCAAAGCCATTTTCTCGGAGCAAAGACAGCTTCAGAAACAAACACATAAATGGTCAGCAACGATCCTGACAGGGAGCCCGTGATGCTCGGGGCTTGGTGTGTGTCAGATCTGTGAATGACTGCTTGCAGCAAATGTGTAAAAATAGCTCGCTATTGCTGCATTTTCACATGCGTCTTGTTAGCGAAGCATGGACAGGCCTGGCAGTGGCGGTTTATGTGTGAGTAGCCCTGCATTGGCGAGGGTATTCTATTACGGGGCCTGTGCTAAAGAGCCCCGTGTTCCAACGGCCTCAGTTGTGTTTAAAGCTGGGCCATCTCCACAGAGCATGGAGGTGGAAACAAATGGGGCCCTTCGCTGTGTGCAGCTGCAGACTGTGTGCCCTGTGGTGCATATTTTTAGACCAGAGCAGATGCTGGTGTATCATGTCTGCCGTGACGTTCCTCGCCTCCCTTTGTCAGCTGAGTGGATCCCAGCTTCCCCCACAAACGTGGAGGAACCGGAGAGGAGAGGAGGAAGAGGAAGCGATAGGAGAAAGGGGGAAGAGGCAGAAAGGACGTAGGAGGAGTAGGCGGAGGAGGATGGGGAAAAAATGGAAAAGAGAGTAGGAGGAAGGGATGAGGAAGGAGAAGAGGGCAAAAGGTTGGAATACAAGAAATCTCCCACTGGCTCTATGTCAGTGACAGGCCTCTCTCAGCAGGTCAGAGAGGAATTCGGCTCCTCTGCGTTTGCTTTCATTTCTACTGTGCTGCGTTGGGCTGTGCTGCGTTGGGCTGTGCTGAGCTATGCTGGTGCTGTGCCTTTAGGCTGTGCAATTATGAGACTTCATGGGGCTGTAGGGCCTTGATTTAGCAGGTCAGAGAATGCTCCAGTTCTCACTGCACTGCACTCTATCTGATCCCCACTGCTGGTTCTGGGGAAGACACTAAGGAACAGAAAAGAATAGTTCATTCTGAGATGTCTCGCACAGTGGTGAGAATAATATTATGTGGATGTTTCCTGCAGTTATCGTTACAAATGTCATCTTTCTTGGCACCCAGCTGACTTTTCCTTTTTCTGCTTCTCCTCCTCCTCCTCTTTGTCCCTCCTCCTCCTCCTCTTTGTCCCTCCTCCTCCTCCTCTTTGCCCCTCCTCCTCCTCCTCCTCTTTGTCCCTCCTCCTCCTCCTCTTTGTCCCTATTCCTCCTCCTCTTTGTCCCTCCTCCTCCTCCTCTTTGTCCCTCCACCTACGGGTCCTCCTCCAGTCCCACTTCACAGTCCACCTCCTCCACATCCCGTCAGCCCATCACAAACACCCTGACAAAAGGCGACCTTGAGTGCCTGAAACTATCAGAGGGGTCCATCTTGCCTTGTTTTATACAGTAATCTGAAATAAGGTCAACATTAAAGGTCATCTGATGGGCTCAGGAGGGACGTGTGCTGTTGCAGACCAGCACCACCAGCAAGACAGTGAGGGTCTGGTTAGTGAGGGTGGGGTGGGAGAGAGGGTGGGGGGGGGGAGTAGCCTGTGAGGCCCCCAGGGCTGATCCGATCTCCGCTGTGACTCACTACAACCTTCCCACAAGGACACAGGGCGGAGACCACACTAGGAGCATTGGCCCTTTCACACAAAAACGACAAACACAAGCTCAAATAAAGCACCAGATGCATGCGCATGTAGGTATACGTGCGTTTGTGTATTGGCACAGATTTATATCTGAACACACTCACACACTACTGAACACAATTACAAACTAAAACACTCCAGGTATACCAAGTAGGTGACCACAAAGTCGCAAAAAGAGTTATGTCTTTAAGCAAGATAATGTCTGGAACTATTCAAAGTATGCCTACATTAAATGTCTGGCTCATGAAACAGATTAAGGTCAAGTGGCACATACAATCTGAACAAGGCCCAATCTCTCTCCTTTTTGCACGGCCCCCCACTTCAAAATGTTAATGTTTTGAGTGTGTTTGTTTGAAAGCAAGCAAAGCTTTATTTTTGGGCTCATGACTAATCCCTACTTAATATGCTCCCCTCTGACACTGTTGTCTGTTTTGTGACCAAGTGCAGACCAACCTTGGGGAGGAAATGACAGGTAAGTACAATAATTCACCCTTGAGTCAGCGCACTATGCTGGAGATCCAGTACAGCATGTCTTAGAGTGAAACCCAGAAGCTAGACTGCTAAAGAGATGGCCCTGAGGATTTCCAACTGTTAGTTCATGAGACAATGACACATCACCAGGCCCAGTAGGGAAAATCCACAAGGCCAGTGTGTAAACTTGAGAGAATATGATATATTTTGTATTTAGATCTCCATAGAAAATACTCCCAAGCACACTACATCTTGTACCCCCGTCTCACAAACCCAGGCTGCTACTTCAGCCTTCCGACCTTCATCTATTTCAACTTGGCCCCCATCCCAACTGATCATCACTTGCTACCTAATCAGTCATGGCAGACACAGGCTGTCTGTCCAGAGCCCCAGAATCACATTCCGGCACTATAGCATCCTGTGATAGGGCTTGGTGATTGGGCTGGTTGCCAGTACATTTTAGACCAGTTTGCTGGTTCAATCCTGCCAAGACTCTGTAGTTATAGGAAAAGCCCAATAGTCCGAAATGCTATTTAGGGTGAAACACAGAGGCTCCCTTGGGGGCGAGGGGGGAGGGTTTTTGCACACACACATAACCTGCCCCCTCAGCCAAATCATAGAATAAGAACTGTTCTGGGTCAGGTATGAAAGGTCATTGTGTGGCATAATTGGCTCAGGGCAGTCCACTGACCAAACAGAAGGTCACGCAACTTGGGGGCAAGACCAATGTCCTTAAACGGACGTCGGCAACTTCTCTGCTCTTGACCTTCAACCCTGTGCATTTAGAATAACATCGAGCCTTAGGAAATAGGAAACTTCATCTGTTACATTTTCTTGCAGGCACGGAAATAAATGTTCTGCGTTTCCCCCTTCTTAATGGGCTGCCCAAGTAGAATGATTTATCACTTATACAATTCGAAGAATGTATTAATTCAATTAATAAAGATCCATGGACATTGAAATATCTAAAAGTTAGGACTTTATATTTGTACGGTCACAGTTTGTCTTAATTTGCACCCCCCACCTCTCCACTTCACGAGCGTTACACTATCAACACACACACCTTCAAGTAGACCTGAATGTAAAGGACACATTTCGTACAGCTAAGCACATCTGATCTTGCCAAGAAAACCCCTCACAGAGCAGCTGTCCACTGGCCTCACCAGGTGTTGAGGAGAACATTGGCGTAGCCAGTCATCACTGTGAGTCAGTGTCAGTTTCAGTGTCAGAGGAGTTGTGGTTGGGACCTTCTTCAATCAGGGAGCCCACAGCACTTCTGACCATGCAGAAATGCTATCCTCTAAGTATAAAGCTCAAGTTCACCAACAATACGTTTGAAATTATAAGTGAATTTCAAATGGACTCATTCACAACATCTCCACTGACATTACACATACATTCTTTGGTTCATCAATCAGGATGTCAGGAATTATGAATCAAACAGAAAGTAGTTACAGACTAGACATTTCCAAATTATTCCTATGAAAGTGTCTTCAAAGCCCAGATTGGACCCTGACGCCTGTCATAGAGATTCCTCTCACAGATTGCATATTATCCTGTATAACAGAAAACGCAACCCAAGCATTCCCCTTGTAATGCTTTTGAAAAGAGCCAATTAGAGGCATATTAGCCTGCTCATCGAGTGCGTTTACGAAGGCAGACAGACACCATGTGCTTGTCAACTCCTGCACACTGAACAAAAGAGGCAGAACCCTGGCTCCGACCTCCCCACCCTCCTGTTGGCATTGAATAAACAACTGGGTAAACAGCAACGTGGAGAGAAAGATGAATGGTTGCTGTCCTGCACCGAGAGCCCTTTAGAATCTCAACACGACCGGGGACCACAGATACGCAGTCGCCACAGAGTTCGCCAGTGAGTGGAGGATCAGCGTGACACAGACTCGAACACCCCCCCTTCCTCTCCTACTGGCAGAGTGCACACGGGGAGGCCAGGCTGGTGCTATGGATTTGGTCAATAGATTATAGGGTCAGGAGCCACTTCCCTGTGTGCTTCCTCGGGCTGCAGTAATAAATGGCAAGGTAAAAAAAATGGAGAGAGGAGGAAACTCCCATTTTTTTTCAGGGGAAGTGAAAGGGTGGAATAGTTAATGAGGACTTCCACAGCGCTACCCTGGTGTTCTCTGGTTGAAACATGGTAAGTCGCCCTGTGGGACTTGGGTTGAAAGTGTGGACATTTAGTACTCAGAGGGGGACAAGGGGTCAGTTGTGTCTGGCAGGCGGGGAACTGAGCACAGGTCATGTTATTAGAGGAAGAAAGAAAGAAAGACGTTGAAAGAAGAGGGGAGAGGGAGAAAGTGAGACGGCAGGTGTGCAGTACTTACCCAGGGTTTGCCATATTTGTGGGTGATGGTGAGAGGAGAGAAGAGTTTGTCTATGCACGGTTTCCAATCTGTTCCACCTTTCCTAGATCCTGTCTTCGCCACACCTGATAGACACAGCTCTCATGTTGAACCTGGGGAACCCAGATGAAGAGCAACTTATAATGGCAACATGTCCTTTTGCACTACAATATGTTTTCTTCTATCTCTCTCTCACACACACACACATTTCCTCACAAACACACTTTTTTATCTCTGTCTCTCTCACACACTACGTTTGAGGCTATTTCTACGTATGTATCTAATGACAAGCACCACAGTATGTCATACTACCGCAATACAAACACGTGCTTTTACTTGTAACAGGCCAGGTCATATTCATGGCCATACACGTAAAGTAGAATTAATAAGCTTGAGTGAATAGCGCTGACGGGTAGACTGGGGGCAGTGTAAAATAAGTGCCTGTTTTATCTTAGGGTAACCTACGAGGATACAGTACTATATGACACCGACAAAACTAGACCAATCTCAAGACTTGACTCAGTTACAGCATATTGAAAGACCAGAAAGAGAGTACGATGCAGTTCGAGTCCTCATTCTACACTGGGGAGCCCCGAGAAAGTAGAATCAATTATTCAGTTGGACCAAACGACCTACCTGTCTTGATTTACATTGTTGACAGTCTAATCGTGTCTCCCGTTGTCCCGTGCTGATGATGATGTCTCCCTCGGTGATGATCAGCGTAAGTGAAGCACCAGCCTCGCAATGTGTGGGCTGCTAGCTTTAGCACTTTCTCTCTTGAAAAGCACCCCTTCCGATGCCGCTTCAGCTGCTGCTTAGAATCCAATGCAAAACGAGAGTACTCGAGACTTAATGTAAGCATCGTCATTCAGCAAGATCGAATGAAGTGTCTCTGACTGACCAAATAACCAGCTAACTGCATCCTTGCGCGTGGAGTAGAACGTTGTGTGCACTCTGCTCCGGATTCGCTACTGAGGGTTTCCCCCGCGAGCGCAGCAGGGACTCCTGCAGCCGAATATAGACCTCAGAAAGGAGCTGTCCAGGTGCTGAATTTGTGATCAACCTCGAGCTGTACTCGTGATACCCCTCTAGAAGCAGTTTGAGTAAATAATATTTCCAATCAAACCCCATCGAAACATTGTCGTTCGCGCGCGGCATAACATTTGCATGACTTTGGTCACGATCAATTAGATCTGAGAAAAAAAATAATCTCCAAAGACACCAAAATAAACGATGAATTTACCCGCACATGTTTCTATGATTATGCCGTCTAGAATGCCTCTCAGTATAGCGTATTTTATGTTTCTTAAATATAAAAAAAAAACTATGCGAACATAAATTGCCTTCATACCAATTGGCTTAACCGTTTGTCATTCAACAGGATTAGCCAGTCGATGGTTAAAACGTAGTCTACATCAATCAAATTCAGAACGTCTCCGTAGCCCGTTTCGATCATGCCTGGTCCTGTGCTGAACCAAGCATACTTACAGGATAGGTTTTGCGTGTAGAAATAAAGAAAATTATTGATATAATTCAGACGGAAATTAGATCAATAATTGTCTTTAATTTTATAAAGGTATATGGTACAAAAGCAACTTAAATAGCGGCTGTCATTTATTGAGGCGAGAATGAAATACATCAGAATTTGGCACATATAGAAAATAAGAGGTTAACTTCAACAATTTGCTCAGTCATATATATATTTACAGATTCACGGTACAGTTGAACCGTTTTAAAAGATTGTGTAAAAGTAATGGAAAATTGTGAGGTCTATAACAATGTTGTTCTAAATGACTAATATAGATTCATATAAATGAGAAATCAAAATGTGAGGCCCAATTTATATTGGTTAGTCAATTGCACATTGATTTCAAAACATCAAAATTGTGTTTACGTGTAGCCTATACAAAACGTTATTCCTCAGTACTGTCATCTTAACAAAACAGAAACAGCATACTATATGAAAAAGGTGCAAACTTGAATGGCTCATGAGGGGAAGATTTTACATGAACCAAAATATCTAATTACAAATAGGTTTTGTGCAAGTAGGTTTCAGTCTCATTATCTAAATGTTAAGACTTGATCTGATAGGCTTGAAAAAAAAAAGTTTCACAACAAACTAATGTCTTCTGCATCATTATGCCACATCAAACCTCCCTTTTTTTGTACTGACATAGTTCAGTATATCCACTATGCTCACATCAGAGTGGAATACCCTACCCTGTGGACAGAAGAATAATTCAAGTGAAACCAGACCAGAAAATACAACCGTAAAACATTTAGTTCCAAAGTATTACCACATGTTTTGACCGGCTCACATGGAAAGATCCAAAGAGAGCGACGATGGAAGGTTCCACCACTTAAATAATCGTGTGAGTCTTCTTAGGTAGAATACGTTTTGAATATCTAAGATTCCTGTGAATGTTACACAGGGAGAAAATATATAAATGCCTTTATACATGAAGGGAAAACACTCAGATCTAGACAGTCTTGATTTGTGCAAAAGCTCTTTTCCAATATTGCCAGACTAAAAGTGCCCATTCTGAAATCTTTAGTTTGGGGTTTAATGTATTTGTGTAGACAACTTATCTGACCACACGTCCAACAAACAATCTGGTCCAGAGTACAAGTTGGATATGCTTGGAATATGTGCATTACACAGGGGGGCAAATATACATTTATATATTTTGTACATGGAGAACTCCCCATAAACCCTAACATGACAGAGGAATGAGATAATATCCGCATTTATAAGAATAACAAGAATAGTTTGTATTCAGGTCTTAAAACTACAACGCAAGATTTGAACTAAGGTCATAACTTGAATTAAATTGGGTAGAACACAATTTTGCCAGAATTAACTTGAGTTGAATGTTGTAACTGGGCAAACACAAGCTTGAATAGTACAGCTATGATACATCAATAGCACCATCGTCTACCATTGGCTGTGAGGCGACACAACATTATCTCCATATCGTTGTTGCTTCGGATGTCTGTGCCTGAGAGACACGCAGGTCCAGTCGCTGCAGAGCCAAGCTCAGCCTAGGTGAACCAAAGTCATTACGGTGGTGTATCCGTGCTGCAGACTGTCAGTGTCGGTATCGCGCAGCGTGTAGTCCTCTTTGACAATGCGGTCACAGCCAATCTCTCCGTTCCCGAAAAAGCCAAAGAGGGGGATGTTAGGGAATACCTTACGGAAGGTGTCGGCCTCCACGTTGCGCTGGTTGTTGTAGTAGTTGTGGCCGCGGCCCACGCAGGCGAACATGAAGCCCAGGGTGTTCCTCTCGGGGAGGTTGGCTGCCTTCAGCCTCTGGATGGTGGCCTCGGCCGCCTTGGGGCTGCTCACGTCCTGCTCCAGGAGGACCGAGGCACCCTGGATCTTGGGCCCGCTCAGGGCCAGCCCCACTACACCGTATGAGCCCTGGTTACAGCTACACAGAAGGGGGACAGACTAAAGTCATTTAGCAGTAGGAGGTTATCCTATAAAGGGCACAGCAAACACAGAACTGAATAAATTAGCAACTAAGAAAATCCTGGGTAAGAAGGTATCGATACACAATATAAAAATGATTCACAGAATTTTAGCACTGATCATCCTATAGTCTGAACTGAGTGAGTCTATAACAGACCATCCTCTTGCCGGGGCAAAGACATTCTCCACGTGTCCTCCAGCTATGAGAGCCTTGCTCTTGGCCAGAGGCTCCAACACCTGGTTGAGGAAGCGAGCAGCACCAGACTTGTAGGCCTCGTAGCCAAACAGCAGGACCACTCGCAAGTCAGGGTTGTCCACCAACCCTGGAGGGATGTGAGAGCAGGGACAGGTGAGACATAAAGATGACTAAACTTGATGAGTTTAAATTTAATCAAACAAATTCTGGCTAATGAGCAAGACAAACGAAATGCTAGTTCAGAGTGGCTATTCAGATAACTTCAATGTGCAACACACCTGCTTCTTCCAGGGCTGTCTGGGAGATGGTCTGTTTGCAGAAGTGGAAGGGTCGTATGTTGACTCCATCCATGCTGGGGAACATGATGGCATAGCCTGCCTCCCCCTCCTGGTGCTCCTGGGGAGGACCAGAGTGGGAGCCACTGGGAGTTACTGGAGGGAGGGTAGAAAAAAAAAATATATATATATATATTACTAATATCTTTCTCTTGATTCAGTGCATCTTTTCAGATGAAAAAAAGCAGCACTTGCACTTTTTCCTAAATCTGTGTTCTAAATTAAATCAACTATATATTAGGGCGCCGGCTTAACATTGCTTGGGATAAACTGCGGTTGACTCAATCTCCATCAATGCTTTAAGGAGATTGAGAATCCGTTTCCATTTCATTCAAGTCAAGAAAACTGACCCTGCTACGACCCAGATCCATGATGCCGCAGGGCAGCGTAACCACAAACAACCCTGTCTGCTGTTTAACCTGATAGACGAGGAGAACAGCTAGTGCATCTGAGCATGCTTGAGGGGAAACATTCTGATTCAGTGTCACTTCTACAGAGGGCTGTGATTATACACAGAAATGGGGAAGCCTGACTGGGGGCAGACAAGGCTATCTATCAGTCTAACAGCCCTGGCACTACTCTGGAGCAGAGTGAACCAACGGGGCAGGAGGAAGATTAATGTCCAACAACCCTAGCTGACAGGTGACCCATTCCTCTCTGATATGCTTAAGCGAAATGGTTAACATTCAAATACTCCACCGGAAGAGAGTGCATCATTCAGCTGCATCTGGGATAACGACTTGGTTGTCTTCAACTGACACCCGCCTCTGTTACAAATTAGCCTACAGTTCGGGAGCAGACTTCGGTTTATGTTTAAGTCAATGTATAAAAACTGCCTACACAGTGTTCTATGCGAACTTTCTACAAAAATATGACCACCTGTGCTATTAAATGTGTGTGTGTGTGGGGTGGGGAGGGGGGGTGTAAATATAAAGTCAAAATACAAAGTAAATAGAAAGTCCTGTCAGAAAATACAGCATGTGACTTATAGGAGGTAGCCAGATTGCCATCTTTGATTGGATATGAGGAAAAACTGAAACACTTACAAACAACCCCAGGGGTTGCGATGCCCATGACGTCACACCCAGTGGGGAACAGCCGACTCAGATCCTCCACTGTATCTGGACTTTGATGGCTTTTCCGTGCTGCAGTGGGGCAAGGTATACATGTATTGCCTACAGCATATCAAACTAATATAATGTTGTACAGATATTAAGGTGTATTCACACTCCCCACAAGGGCTCATCAATGAAATGTCTATGACATGTTCCAGTTGTCAATTACCTTCAAGCAGAGGCAGAACCATAGAAAATTTGCATTTTTCAAAGCACTATATTCAAAGCATGATTCGCCAGAGAAACATACCTTTCTTTTGCTTAAAGCAACAGTATTGCCCATTGAAGGTTTCACTGTCAACCATGACCAGAACTGTTTTAGGTAGCAGGAATACATTCTGAAATATAAGGTAGAAATATAAAAGATTCCTTTGAGTAATGTTTGAACACACTGCTTACTTTTGAATTCCTACAGAAAACCTATTAGTCACTGTGTGTCAACTCTCCACTGACATATCAGAAGTGCATCTTGACCGTTCAGCTATTCCAACGTGGGTTGCAATTTTTAAGTAAATTATTCTTACCTCCACTTCATCAGCCAGACTGTGACACAGAGCGTGTCCTTCTGGGTTTGACGGTCCTGAAGCTGAGATCCACGTTAGCTTCTGTTGGGTCCTTAGGACTCTACGGGCACAATTCCTCCACAGTCTGCAGACACTGCACAGTGGAGACCGACCACACAATGTCACAAGCTAACTTTTACCTTCGTTGTTCGTTACTGCCTAGCCAGCTAGCTAACTAGCTAACAGCTAACTAGCTGGGTGACACTGGCAGACAATACAGCCGGCAAACCAACGACTTGGCTGTAACGCTACAGCTTCTAATATGTCTCATTCAAAAAGGACTACGCCATACTAAAGTACGTGACTAGCTTATCTTGAATACAAATAATACTACTTGCAATTAACGATACCGTAGCTAGTTCCGTAGCTATTAGCTTGCTCCAGCCAGCTGACATAGCTAGAGCTAGCATTAACTAGCTAGCTAGCTAAGTTTGCTATACAGTCGCTCGTGAACCAATGTGTATCTTTGCAGAAGCCTACTTACCTTTCAATTCGAAGGAGTGACTTTGTTGGTACGAATGTCAATATTCTTTCAACTACTTCTGCAACATTGCTCAGTACGTATTCCGCCTTACTTTCGTGCAAAGCACCTGAAAAAAATCCATCATCCATTTTTGCTTCTCGAAATCCTTTAGCTTGAGCTACTTACTTTCACCTTTCACCCAGGCAATTCTCCAACGGAGCAGTACGACAATTAGACTACCACCGCCACCTAGTGATTTGTGCCTAACCCGCCAGCAAAGACGGTAAGACCAACTAACGACTCAAGATTGATAAAGAATTAGATAAATAAATAAAAAGCAAAATCAGTGGCATAATGTATTGAATTGAACCCTTTGCATTTAATACTTAATATTGAAATTTAAACACCCCCGAATCTCTTTAAAATGGAAATCTGAATTATTTTCAATGTAAAAAAAAAGAAAAGATTTTCGATCCCAAAATTCGAGGTTCGGAAATTCTGGTTCAAATACGAACCTGAAATAAGAACCCCTCAAATACGAAGAGTAAAGTTCAGATCCCCAAAATTCCATAAAAAATTAAATCTTCAGGAATTCAAATAGAACAAAACTCTGACAGGCAGTCATACATGCATACATGTATATCAATCATTCAATCACAGCCTGGGGTCTGAGGAGAGAGCCGGCCGGTCTGAGGCAAGCAATACTTGGTATCCATGATGTCACTGATTTGCTTCCATATAAATACAGTTCATCCAGTTACATTTAACATCTTAAAATGTTCAATTTGTTGAGACAAACATCAGAGTTTAACCCATACATAGTAGGCCTATCTGGCAGAGTTGTCTGATATCCTCCCCTAATCCAGGTCATAACATAGAAGTAAACACAAACATAGGTTTTTAACTTTTACTAGTACAGCATTATTATATAACATTCATATACAATTTGCACCAATACAGCACCAATAAACATGATTGTGTAGGAAAAGATAAATTACGTGTTTGGAATGAGATATGAGGCTAGTTGTCTTATTGACATCACTAGAAGTCTATATTGTAAACTTGAAATTACTATAAAACATGGTAAACTGATCACAAAATCTTAAACACCGCATAAAACCTTGGTCAACATAATGTGCCGTTTTCATTGTTCACAATGTGCAAATTCTGCATTAAAATAACAGGCTAACGGTATTTTAATGAAAGGTAACAAAATTAAACATAACTCAGCTTTAGTGTGTTCCTTTTGCTGTTATAGATCCTACACCTTTCGGCGTAATGTCCCCAATGTACCTATCATTTTCTGAGTGGGGCGCCAACGCGGGGCCCAATGGGAATTGTAGACAAGGAAGGGGCACAGGAGAATACACAGGAGAGTGAGGAGATAGACCAAGCCATAACAAGCTACGTGAATATCGGATGCAGCATATTTCATGTCAAATGAAATGTGAAGTTTATCTGTTAACGTTCATTGTGCACGTGAACATTGTTAAAGATAATGCAAGCGGCACACAGACCATTCATAAGCACGACCACTATAAAATAAACTGTTGACACTGAATGTACACACAAAGGTGACCAGTGTGGGTTGCTTATAGGATTGATTATCCAGTTAGTTGTCACTATCATGTCATACAATGCCTTACTGTACATTCTGTTTCAGTTTCACAATCTGAGATTAAGCCACTATATGATCCTGTACTATTGGTTAATGAACATAATTACTAGTTTATACTATGTACTTTTTGAGAGGTATGCAATAAAAGGTTGGTATGGGCAAATTGGTCTATTTGATAGATTTTCATTCCTTTAGCTCATTAGGCCTGTTCCTTATTGACATCATATGGGTCTGTGGGATCTGCCTTTTTTACCTGAAATGTGGACATGCCTTTCATGATATGAACATGCATTTCATTTCTCTGATGCATACATTAATTTAAATATGAGCTGATTGTGCCTTATAGGCTATATTTGCTCAATTATTGTTGTAAATTCTGTCAGAGCCACTGTAACCTGAATTATTATCACAGCATCAGACAAATGTCTGTGGTCATTTGCATTTGAGCACAAAGCTAGAATAACAACAACAGTAGGCTAATAGTTCAAGCATCATTGTCCATGGCTATTCTTAATTCATTAGAAAGAAGACGATTTTTCTCAAGCTGCTTGTACAGATGGTCTAGACAGTCAGAAAGCATGAAAGGAGAGAAGCATACAGATATAGAAGACAAACAAGAGTTAGTCAAAGATCAACACAAAGACATCCCACTTTACAACAACATACAGGGTTAGGGTTACTGTACCTTGTGTTTCATCTGATACAACACCTCTGAACATCTGTGCTAATAAATAAACTTCACTATATTAACAGAAGCAGTCCTGCTTTATGACAATGTCGACTATGGTAAGAATAAAACACAGGTATGAAAATCCTGTCTTTTCTTTGGTGGCAACTGACAGAGACATGCAACTGAGTATGCAACTGTAGAGCTCAGCTGTTATTTCAATATAGTCAAGCACCATCAGAAAAAGCTCGGGGTGTTGACAAACTTGTCTGGAATCCAATGAATGAAATTGTGAGGACTTTCACTTACTTCTATTCTAGTCCCAAGCTAAATCTACCCAAAATACACAAACATAGAACTGGAAGAGAAGCTTTCAATTTTATTCAAAGCTACTCAACAATAAATTAAACACAAAAAAAGAAACAAAAAAGACAAGACAATAGAAATTAAGTTGGAGGAGAATCGGGGGAACGGCTGACATAGATGGAAGAATGTTTATTTTACAGAAAGCAAAATGACTCAAAGTTCTGTACAAGAGATGGACTCGTGAATGCTGGTGGCAGCGGAGGCCCAACAAGCAGTGAGACAGGACAGATAAGCCGTTTACAGAGGAAATAGGAAGGTGGGCGATGCTGCATATATAGATGCCGCTCAACCAGTGGGAAGCGTCTGGGATGGAGGGATTTAAAACATTTAACTGTGGAGGGAAGAAAAAGAGATGGGGGAAAACAGAATGGGTTTAAGTGGAAATAAAGTAAGGAAAGTGAACAACATGCAGAATGAAGACAACAAAAACAAAGTAAAGGACAGGAGGGATGAAAAAGTACTGAACGTGATGAAGCAGAACGAACATGCATTTCTATTCTGGGTGATATTTGGCCATTAGACACTAGAGCTAATAGCTGCAAATACTTTTGGAAAGTTATAAATAATACAGCAAATAATCTAATTGTCAGGGCACTATAAAAGTAAATCCACTATAAAAATAGCCAAACCGAATAAATGTTGTATAACAACTAATATAGGTCAGTTAAAGAACTGCAGCATTCATACATGCCACTAAGGGGAGCAGCAGTGTAATGTAAGTGGGAAGGGTGTTGGCTAAGACACACGCAGGCACAAGCAGGTGGTGAATTACATGGAGGTCATGTCGTTGAGGGCGTGATCCAGCTCCTCGCTGATGGCCTTGTACTTGAGTTTCTGGGCATACAGCTCATCTATTGAATGGTTGCACAGGAAATCAGAATGGTGGCGTGGAGGAGAGGAAGATGATGGGATGATGGAGGAATGGAACGATAGCAACCAGGAGGATATAGCAAAGAGAGAGGGGGAAAAATTGGAAAACCAAAGGATTGCCAGACAGACAGACTGAAATTAAGGATAAAGGAATGACGAAAAAACAAAACGTGACAAGTGTAGGGTTGGCACATGGGCTGCACATGGGCTGCTGCTCTATCAAATTCCTCAGACCCAGCAGGAAATTATGTCACACATATGCTTGTCCTTTCACAGCTACCAGAGTCACACCATCAGTAGTATGAGAAATGTCTTTGACTGCAACACTACAGCAGGCCTCTGTGGACTGCTGCTCTGGGGCAGTCTGTCAAGTACAGAACTGACTGCAGATATTTGCCCAGGAAAATATTCCAATACTCTGCTGACTGGATAAATAACATGACACCATTAAAGGGAGAAGTCCTGAGGAAAATAGAAACTGAAAGGTAATAAGGTATAATGCTGTGGAGGAGTAAAGCCCATGTCTCTGTGTAATATGTGTACATTTTTGATGAGCAAAAACGACAGAAGTATGAAAAATAACGTTTAAAAAGAGTCATACCCTCCAGATCATCAATGGTCTTCTCAAGCTTGGCGACGGATCTCTCAGCGAACTCAGCACGGGTCTCAGCCTGAAGTAGGAAAACCAAACATTTATAACTTCCATAATGACACCAAAGACATCCTCCAATGCATAGAACCCACCTGCTAACTCAGCAACACTAACGTGAACTCACCTCCTTCAGCTTGTCTGTCAGGACCTTGATCTCCTCCTCATACTTGTCTTCCTTCTGTGAGTACTGTAGTGGGATAAAGTAGCACGTCAAACACTCACCCATTCATTCAGTCAATAATAAGTTTGAGTAACTGACTCTAAGCAACTGTGACGGCATGATATGGAACCCGATATTGAAGCAGGACACCTACCTTCTCTGCCTGAGCCTCCAGAGACTTCAGGTTGTTGGTCACCGTTTTCAACTCCTCCTCAAGCTCAGAGCATTTGCTAATAGTTTAGGAAAAGATAAGAGAACAAAAATAAGAGATCTCCCAAATAGAATTGAATCAAATAAAAACAATAAAAAGGACAGAAAATGTCTACAATGTATGTGTCACTAAGTTGCTGGTAAATGTCCAGGCTGTTTGAGTGTGTTCCTAAGCGCCTACCCCTCAGACAGCTCAGCACGCTCTTCTGTACGTTCCAGGTCACTCTCAATGATCACCAGCTTACGAGCCACCTGGAGTCACAGCACGGACACACCATCAGGTTAGATTAAGAACAGCATTAGCAGAAGTCATACGTATCTTCTCCTCGGACACTTGAATGCAGCGGCAGATCTAGAAATTTTCATTCGGGGTGGCAATGGGGTGGCAGAAGGAAGTTGTTGGGTGGCCTCCTGCAGGCGAATCAAAACCCAAAGTAGGGGGGTACGGTACTCCCTATGGTAAATGATTAGGCTATAACATTGTAGTTCAAATTAAACAGTAACATTAATATTATTTATGTTCTGTCATGTACAAATAATATTTTTCCATGGGAAGATTGGGGTGGCAGTATTTATTTATTGGGGTGGCAGCTGCCACCCCTTGCCACCCCTTAAATCTGCCACTTCTTGAATGGCACCAGAGACAGCGATTGTCCAGTGACTACAGCGTGTGATGAGACCAGGTTAGGACACTCGCCTCCTCGTATTTGCGATCTGCCTCCTCAGCAATGTGTTTGGCTTCCTTCAGCTGGATCTCCTGCAGCTCCATCTTCTCCTCGTCCTTCATCGCCCTGTTCTCAATAACCTTCATGCCTCTAGAGAAGGAATGATGGGGACACATAACAACAGGTCATGATATGGCCCCTCCCGTTTATCAAGTTAGTAGAATGTTTACGGTACAGTACAACACTGTAAGTCATACAGTGCAGTATGGTGTACTGCAGTGATACAAACGCTTCCATAGGTTGGTTATGAATGGAACGACTTACTTGCCATAATGACAAGACATCTCTCCTGTAAATGTAGTTCTGGTGCATTTGATATGTGTGTCTATGTGGTGCTGCCCACCTCTCGCTCTCATCAGCCGCCTTCTCGGCCTCCTCCAGCTTTGTCAGAGCTGTGGCCAGACGCTCCTGTGCACGATCCAACTCCTCCTCAACCAGCTGGATACGTCTGTTCAAGGAAGCTACATCGCTCTCAGCCTACAGAAGAACCCCACAGAAAGAGTGCAGAATCAACCTGGAGAACACCATCTTGCTCACACACACACACATTTGGAATATTGTTATGCACATTTTCCATAGTGTGTTCTTAAGGGGGGTGTTTTGGGCGGATTTTCCTAGTCTGGCTTTGACTTTATCACCGACTGACAGGTCTTATAAATTCAAGATACTGTGCAACACATCTATTTGAAACATATTTCTATACGGATAAGGAGGTTTGGATCTCACTTGTGAGACTATAGCGTGCTGATAGACAACTTCACGTGGCTATAGGCCGTTAGGCTATATGATGTTAATTCAAAGCTTATTATTAGACTGTCTGATAATGTCCACATCATTTTACGCGCGTGTGTCACATGATGTGAAAAAACTGCAAGGATTGTGCAAGGAGAAGAAACACCTGGATTCTAGCATTCTGATCAATTATGTTGTTGACAGATTTGCACGAATACTGTCTGTAGCCTGCAGACTAATTGTCTTAAATTATTATAAACGGCTTACGGACTCCCTTGCTTCCCTCTCCAGACAGAGTTCCTTCTGTAGCTTCGCAGCAAGATCTTCTGCGCCGTCAGCCTGCTCTTGCAATGATTTTATTTTTCTTTTTACAGCCTCCAACGATGCCGCCCCAGCCATTTCACATGCAGTCTGTCTGTTTTAAATACGCCCTGATTTATCCTGTCTATTGGTACAACACGCACTCCTTGGGATGCGAGACGTTGGCTGATCCCTGCCCTGTTTGTAATCTACAGCTACTGTGAAAGATGGGACGGGCAAATACCGGAAGTAACGGATTTTTCACATTGCGCTACATTGCATCAAAACAACTCGTCATTGCTGAGACGGAATAGGGTGAATTTAAAGCCTCATTTCGTGCCAGAAATTATAATTAATAGGCAACGTGTGGATCATTTATTTATATAAAGCATCTATAGAGCATCCCCTACTGGCCAAGCTGGTGAAATCCTTTATTTCCCCGGGTAATTTGCTTATTATTTCTTCAGAATGCTGCAAAACATAAACCCTCTTAACTAACCTGGGATAATAGCCTATAAAGGCCTATTATATTTATTTATAAGATATAAATGCATAAGTGAATATTGTGTTTATATTGTGTTTGATAAAGACGGCATAAAATAATAGCCTACAGTTTCCTGTAAAATATTAGAAGAATAACCATGTATAAATAATAATTGTTAATATCCGTAGTTATACCATAGGTTAGGCTACTTGAGCAATTATGAGGCCTCGTGAATTAGGCCTATTTGTGACATCTAAAAGTTACCCTTTAAATTACGTTCAGAAGAAAGATCAAAACGATGGATGAAACTAGAGCACAACATTTT
The DNA here is from genome assembly GCF_054491055.1 of Hypomesus nipponensis. Taxonomy (NCBI): domain Eukaryota; kingdom Metazoa; phylum Chordata; class Actinopteri; order Osmeriformes; family Osmeridae; genus Hypomesus; species Hypomesus nipponensis. The sequence goes on from NC_140379.1 coordinate 5,958,252, forward strand.
TCAACTTCTGAAATTGTTTCAGAAGTATTACAACTATTTGGCAGACATTCTTAACGACCCCTAGATCTGAACACTATCGGGAGGGGCATTGCCTAAACCAGTAAGGTGTGACCTTACCATATACAGCGCATGGCTAAATTTACCCTCCTTTGCATTTATGGTATTTGTTGTCCCTCCGCCCTTTTAAGTCCTTTCTTTAACGAGCTCTCTCAAACTGCAATTTTAGTATATAGGTTCAATAACAATACCTCCTAGTGGCCTAGGATAAACTCTATATATCCTTGATAACTTCTTGACAGAATTGCTTGTGTGTGCCAGAAAATGATATGAGAGAACTTGGACGTGAACGTGGATCTAATTGGGCCTCCAAGGACAGTAGGCCTGTGGAGTAGGCCTTGGCTAGTCAGCGCCACCCCAAACTTACATCCGCGGCTTTCTTCTCAGCGAGCTCCAGTTTCTCCTGGGCATCCTTAAGGGCCTCGGAGTACTTGTCCAACTCATCCTCAGTTCCCTTCAGCTTCTTCTGCAATGCTACCAAGTCATCCTCAAGCTGACAGTCGTTGATGGAGGTTTAGTTGGAGAGTATGAGACGCAGTTGGGAGCGCACGAGAGCACGATGGCACAGACAGACAAACACAAAGGAGCAGAAAAAAACAATGTGAAACCCTTTCACGGGGAATGTCATGCATCAACTTGTGCCAAATGATCTGTAAGTCTAACAGTTAAATACATAATACATAAAATCACAAGCCAACATTATAATAGCAAATCTGAAATAATGCCGTATGATTATAGGCCTATAGGCTGATCTATACCAAACAATTACATTGGCGACTTAATATACAGCACAGCCTATGGTCTTTCCCCAAAAAATATATTCCCATTGTGACTCGACATTTTTATTTGTATTGATCCTCTTGATCTTTTGAGGAATTTAATCCAGAGAAGGTTCCATTGCACTCGGTGCCAGGCACCCTAACCCTTGAGGCACAGTGAAACTGGCAACCATGCGTAAAACCGCTCTTTCTCGCCCAATCCCGACCTGTTTGCTCCTGTCCTCCGCTGCCTTCTTGTCCCCCTCAGCCTGCTCAGCTCTGTCCAAGGCATTCTCCTTGTCGAGCTTGAGCATCTGCATCTTCTTCTTGATGGCATCCATGGCTGCTTAGTGTTAGGGTTGCCGCGTCAACCGTTACAAAAGAAAGTGAATAGAAGGATGAGAGGCTCCGAGCGTCTGAACCACACTGAATGCCAAGCTGGAGTGCAAGCTCGCGCCAAACGTAGGCTGTCAAATATGTTCTTTCGAAGAGGAGTCACTGGATCCCCCCTTGGATACCCAATACGTTTTTGGAAACAACTCCAGCTGCTCTCCTCTGCGGACCCTTTCTTTTTTATGGATCTCCCCGGCGATTCGCTACTCAAGACATTTGACAACTTATATGACTATACAAGGACCAAGAAAGTCAAGGAGCCCCCCCCCCCCCCACTAAGACGTCTGTTCCTATTTCTAAAATACCACAGCCGCACGGGAGTCAGAGACAAGATCACTGAAGAAGTATGAAAAGGGAACAGAACAAAAACTTTCAGCAACACTTACATTTGTGGGAGAAAAACTGCTGAAACAAAACTATTGTAAACATTTAAAACATGTTTGTCCTCACTTATTTGTAACACCAATATCGAAACACCCATTGATCTTCAATGTCAATAAAAAATGGCTCCACATTAAGCAAAGTGAACATGTGACACATGCACAATTTATTTAAAACTAAAACATTATTAGGTGCTTTGCTGCACAAAGGGGTGGTTAAGCCCCTTAAAGTCATTGTCCCTCTGAGGGCTATCCCATTAGCTACAGGCTAAGCGTTTCTGTCAGTGGGGGCTAAAGGATCATGTCAGGAAGTCCCCCCGGGCATTGTTCACCGTCTGAAAAGTTACCAGATAGGTATAAACATCGCGTGAGGTTTACTTGCGGTACATCATTAACCTTGTCCCAAACCTCTTTGAGATCATAAGTGCTTGAGAGCTATCTCAAATGGGCTTCAGTGAAAGACACAGGGGCTTTGACAGTTCAGCCATCCCCCTTCTGTGACGGTTTCTGGGTCGTGACAGCCTCAGCTGTTTACCATACGCAGTAGGGACAGGACAGAGGATCTCTGCAAGCACTCGGATTGGTCATAGGGTCTGCCCCCTCCGTCTTAAGGAACCCTGACACATGATGAATTAGATCCACAGATGTACCAAAAATATTAGGTCAACCTAATATGTAGTTCATTTTTACAAATCTTACTTAGCAATCGTTCCAATCATTATAGTGAAATATACTGAGCAAACTATGAAACATAGCAAAACAGATCATGCCAATGAAGCATTGAGATTATCTTCACATTGCAATCTCTTGAGACTCTCGTCTTGTGCTCTTGTGTGCTTTTGAGAGTTATTTTTAGCATCTTCAGACTTGGGGACCACCTGTTCTGCACTGCCCCTAGTATACAACAACTACAAACGAAGGAGACTTGGCCAAACCCTTGGCTTGTCTTAGATAAAACTCCCTTGAGATGGTTGTAGATGGTGAAACCAAAAAGCGCTGTTCTGTATGGCACAATTCCTTATGCTAAATGTATTATAATGTATTGTATAATGCAATACACAAGATGTACAGTTTGAGAAGTTAATATGTTGGATAATGTGTGACATCCCTCTCTGGTATTCTTTGGGGTGGGAATCTTTTCGAATGTGTGGCAGTTGTCACTCTTGTTCGCCTGGGCTTTGTCCAACTGTTAAACACCACAGGTGGCCATGCCTTTCATGCACGGAGATCCTAAAGGCTCACAACAGAAACCATGCCATCTCGCCAATAGTAAAAAGAGAGACAGTGTTTGTGATGTTTACATCTCTTAATTGTTTACAGGGTCTCTCTGTGATAGTATACATTTACTTCTATAACTGTGCATACTTAAAATATGGGCAATTATGTAGGTTCAACTGGAATCCAATACATACTATTTACGGTGTTTGTGTTTGGATGTATGTTACATATGTAATGTAAAACGTATTTATTTTACATATAAATGAATAACTGGGATCTACTTGTGTAAAAGATTCTTCAATCAGTCTCGTGGCCCCTGGCTGACAATAGAATGTAGGTTAAACATTCCAAGAATTCCTAGTATGGTGAATGTTTCCTGAAACACTGGAGAGAGATACATAGTTGTAATCTTAAAAAAACTGTGTGGACCCTCAGGACCTCTGACAGTTGTCCTTATTAGTGTGAGGTTGCCTGCTGATGTGCCTGCATGCACTTTGATTTATTGTACCTTTTATTTTAACTCATAAATGTTCTGTTGCCGCAGGGTGTGATGAGGTGCTTAAAGAATGACAGGTGTCTCAACTTTCTCCAAATTCTCTGAAGAACTAGAAGTGTGTGGATTGTTCAAACCCTCTGAGTCAGAGAGAGATGGGGAATAAGAGAGAAAGACACACACGACTAGCCAACAGCTTCCCTGTTTACCATTTTGTGGTTCGGATGAGTGGAGCTTGAAGTCATCTGGATGACAAGTGGGTGCGATGTCTGCATTTGAACACTGACAGCAGCATATAGTATAGGTGGCAATGCAAGTCACGTCACTAGTATGTTATTCTGCCTCTATAGTCAAGGAGTCTTAGAGGAAAGTCAACTTCATGACGGAATTGACTTTAACATCACATCACATTCATGACATAACATTCAAAGAGCTTGACATGTTTATACCATAGTAGGCCATAGTAGTTTATTTGTATATCAAATAAAAAAGCCTTGTTTGGGAGTTTCGATAGAGGGATAAACTACAACTACAGTATGGTAATTATGGTTAAAAAACTAATAGTAAAAAATATAGGGATGACAGATCTCTGTAAACTGAGTAATACAGTTCAGACACATACATGTTATGAAAATGTTATGCCTCCAATTGAATACATGTTTTACTAAACAGTCAGAATCAGAATCAGAATTTGGTTTTATTTGCCATGTAGGTTCACACAAACACAGAGTTTACTGTGGCCGGAAGGTGCAAACAATAAATATATACGGATCTTCAATCAAAAGTATAAAAGTACAGCAGTCTAACTAATCCCAGGAACTAACAATCTAAAAAATGAAACAAAACAGTCTTTGATATACAGGACTTTCTGTCACTCTGGGCTTTAACTGATCATTCAAAGTCTGGATGGTTAAAACCAACCTGACTACCAAACCATTATTGTGTCTAGTGCATATAGATCAGGCATTTTAATTCAGCCAGAAATTAAAGAGGAACCAATCAGTACTGAGATCCCTCGTGTTAGTTGAAGGTAGCAAGGGACACTGTCGCTTTAATCCTATACTGGGAGCAGCTGTGCCAGTGTAATTGACGTTGCCTCCTCAGATTTTAGAGGTGGGGCCAAAATTAGCACAGGTCTCAGCTCCAGCCCAAATTAGAACAAGAGCTCACTAAGACTCGCTGACTAAGACTTACCATTGGACCCATTTCACTCCACAGAGGAGACACTTAAAGCGGCACTGCCTGCAAAATGTGACCTCTTGAGGAAAAATAACTGAAGTTAACCACAGTTTCCATGCACAACCAGGGGAAAATTACTAAATCTGTGTACTGTATGTACACCAATACGGTATGACCATCCTTATATGCTACTATAGTGATGCTTGGGCCTTAATGATGGTGCCAGGCCTGTCAACATGCATACTACAATACAGTATTAACTTGTGTCCTATAATCAGTTTATGAACAAAATGGGTACATTTTGTGCTTTACGGTTAACTACTCGCACTATAACATCATAAAGAATCAACAAGACTGAGTAAGGTCAAGCCAGCTTGAGTGTTCCCTCTGAAGAGAAACTGAGGAAGGAGCAAAGCTGTGGATAAATCTAGGAGATTGCAGGGATCATAATGTTAGCCTGTCCTGAATACTGAAAGCACATACCCACTTGCAGCACACAGAACACAAGCAGGCTTGTGTGTTTACTTTGAAACCCTTTATTTTCATTGAATACAAAAAATATCTTTCTTGTGGCCAGATAAATAGTTTACATACTGTATGTTACTTCATATCCATCTTTACTGTAGCCATTTCACTGTCATTGAATTCTGCTGAGGGAAAAAACATACAGGTATGAACATATTATTCAATACCATTTAAAAGTCACAATCTTAACAGCAACAGATATATATCTTAAAATCCTTATCTTTATCATTCAAAAAAAAGGTTTATAGTGGCTTAAAGACAAAAAAGGAAGAAAAAGGAAAATCCATAAAACTTCAGTGATTTTACTGGTAACATACATCAGGTAACAGACCTAAAAATTCAATTTGCCGTAGTTACATACCAACGTGTCGGGTACATGCCCATGGAATGCAGTACAAAAATGCGTTGTCTTCATATATATAATATACATTCTTATATATACTGGTGGAGCTTTTTACACTGCAATACATTTAACTTTGACACATGTACCGTTCTTTTGAACCTACAGTCATGTTCACAGCAGGCAGAGAACTGGGGCAAATTGCAGAGTATGTTAAAAAAAATTAAGTACTGGACAATGTGTGAGATACCAATTTTGAATACCCATTGATACAAGCAATACTTATAATCAGTACCTCTCATTAACAACAGTGGAGGCAAAAGTGTCACTCAAACAGACCGGATGCTGTATGGACTACAGACTAAGGCACTAATAAACTACAAATACCAGATGAGTGGACCAGTGTTCAACAGCAAATACAAACTCCAGACCAAATTTCACACAAACTAAAGAAAAGAATACCTGCAAAAAGTATTATTTGTAGTTTGTGTAGGATTATTGTAATTTAATATGCAGCTCAGACTACAACCATCCTTTCCGGTTGTGACTGAAATTAGTAAAATCGGTAAAGCCATGCATTGGACAACGCTGGAGCAGAACCTCACAATATGCTTTTGTCTGCATACACTCACTGTCAAAAAGACTAGGGAACCAAACACTACAATCAAACCTGGTCAGCACAAGGTCAATATATTGCAATAGCACATCCAAGGAAGTCGCACAGAGCACCTTTAGAATGACTGACGCGTGCAAAACACCACGAGCATGAGATGTAGTCTAGCGATCCAGATGTGTTGAAGCCACTCATAAAAAACCCCTCTTTAAAAAGGACCCATGTAAAGAGGTGGAGTTAAACTGTGTCAACCAGCAGGGAAGAGTAACCACCAGAGGCACAGTACATGGTGCATAGTGGATGAAGAGGAAACCACATTGACCGTCAATTCATTCATTCACTCTTTCAAGTCTAAGGTGTCACTAAAGCACTCCACAGTTTAATTTTCGAATTATAGAAAGCATGCGCTACACGCTTGTGCTAAACCCTGCTGTAGCTGACATCTCACACTTGTCACATATTTGCATCAATGCAAAACTGCCTAAAATTCACAATGCATGATAAGTAGTCCTTGCTTACGTTATAATTGGTGTTTCTAAAACGGTGTCTCTTTGATATTGCAAAGGTTGGGGGGAACTATGTACCCACCAACAGCAAACCATGTGTTTGGAGGGTTTGCTTGACACACTTGAGGTTATAGAACACAACAACGCCCTCTAAAGCACCATTAGTATTATTGCATCGTGTACTTCCTGTATGGCTCAAAACGTAACTGTAAACTAGCAAATGTTTAGTAGGAAATGGGAGACCTGTGCATGCAATGGTCCATGTATGATTGATGCAGCTCTCTGACCTCACTGAAGAAGTGTGCTCCGGTACACTTCTCCTTAAACTGCTTCTTTACCTACAAACATGTTATCTAAAGTACATGAACCCCTATAGTGTCTATGGTCAGAGCATTTATTGGAGTTAAACACTGTAATACACTTGAACAGAGGATGTCATAAGTCTTAAGGGATCACACAGAAAAACACCCATAGTAAGAGACTGACCAACATTTTACATTTGTAGTGAAGCTTAGTTTAAAATGGGGATTTTTTTTTAAGTCTGCAACTTATCTATATGAGAAGTGTCTTAACTAGCTTGTATTGCAATGTTTTAGTATTTCCCCACAATAACATTAGTCGTACTCCAATATGGTACAAATACCTCAACAGTCCAAATTATCAGTCAAATTATTGGCACTGAAGCACCACCAAATTTGTACCAAACCAGAGAAGTCTGTGTTAAAATAAGGACGTCTGGTGTATACTTGTACTATTTTGCATGCTCCTCTGTCTAAGGGCTTGGATCCACAGTAATGTTCAGTTCTAGGTAAATTGCTCACCATTCAGTTAACTGTACTTTCAAATTTAGTTTGACAGTTAAATGCTCTTTCCGAACTATTTTTTGGTAAATTATGCAAGACAAGTAGGCTTTTAAAAGTACCACAGTAAGTATGTACAGTATGATAAGCTTAAACATCGGTACACAATCTTAGAGGTTTAAGACCCTTCCTAATCGAAAGGAACATTTCAGTCTCCACATCTGGACTTCAACCCTGCTGAAAGAGCAGGAACACAGAAAAGGCCAGCTTAGCTGAGCCGCGTTGTGCACCAACATAAACAATCATTTAGGTCACCCCTGTGTGCGTGGTTAGCCCATGCAGCCTACAAATACAGACACACGCCCACACATACACCCCCGCCCCACACACACACACACACACACAGCGGCGGGATAGTCTCGTAGCAGCCTTGTCAGTTTTCGTCCTCGCGGAGCTCGCTGGGCAGGAACTTGTACTGCTGCTGTCTGATCTGGGCCAGCTTCTTCCTGGCCTCCTCCAGCTCCCTCTCCTTCCTCAGCATCTCCTCCTGCGCTGCGATGATCTGGAAACAAGACAGCAAGGCTCATTACACCTGACACACCGACTTCCGCTTCAATCAGCACAGAGTATAGTACTGCCACACTAAGCAACAAGAACTATTAGCCATGGTGTATGTAAAGATATGAATGTTTGATTATGTGCTTTGACATAAGTACCCCGGTACAATGGAGTCTTCCCTGCGAGAAGCAAGCGCTGTTAGAGAGGATGGTAAACGTGTAATGAAGACCGGATTCTCACCTGTGCAATCCCGCCCACAAACTTGGTTTTGACGACCACGTTATTGTCGTCTGCCTTGTCGAAGGCAGCCTTCTGGGCCGCCCGCACAAGGTTGTCTGAAGCCCGCTTTACTGCGTTCCCAGCAGACTTGGAGGAAAAGCAAGCCATGAATAACAGCACCACAAATACAAAACAATATTTTGTTTTGTTAGCATTGCTTTTTTTTTTTTTTTTTTCAAGAAGCCTAATGTACCTGTAATCTCCTCATGGCTTCCGAGTCCTGGTCTGCCTTAACCTTGCAGGCCACCAGGAGCTGAGCGGTGGAGGCTGCCACCTGCTTGGCGGAGGAGATGAGCTTCTCCTCGCTGGCGTGGCCTTGAACGGAGGCATTGGCTGCCTCGCACAGGTTACTGGTGGCGGCCGCAACCAGTCGTGCCTGGAGGTAGAGAGAACACAAACACGAGAGGGTTCAAACCCTATATGGCACCGCAACATTTCAGTTTTTTTTTCCCCCAGACAGGATTTGTGTGTGTGTGTGTATGTATACATGTATATATATATTTTTTTTTAATGAAAATACAAGATTGTGTGTATGTATAGTATGTATGAGTGTGTATATATGTGTATGCATGTGTGCGTGTATATCGACACTGACCGCAGAGATGAGGCCTTGGGACCACTGTCCATCATCCAGCGCGTTGGCCGGGATGGAGCCCACCTTTCCCTGGGCCACCAGCTCCCGCTGAGCCGCAGAGGCCGATTTCACCAGGGCACTGGTTGCCGCGGCGATGGACTTGGCCGCCTCCAAGATCTGTTCCTCGAAGTTCAGAGTCTCGTCTGCTTGCTGGAGAGAGGGGGAGGCAGGGGAGGAGAGAGGGGGGGGGCAACACAGTCAGAACCAGAAATGAACCAGTAACCAGACTTTAACAACCATATCATTTCATCTGGACATAGTCAGGAATATATTATATTGGACTTCCATTTCTTCAACCAAGTATTCAGGATAAAAACGACGACAGAGCGAGGGTGGGTAAGAAACACAGGACAAGGGCTACTTCTCACGAGGGCCACATGAGTTCTGGCTCGCGATCCCACGCACGCCGTCACACACCTCCATATGCTCGCGCGCAAACGCACATACACACACAGAGCACATGTCTGTAGACAGGGCGGGACACTGTAGGAATATGTTTGATATATAGTTGGACTG